>NC_141694.1:1839613279-1839938279 GCF_964263255.1 Lissotriton vulgaris
ATCCCCTTCTCTATCACTGACATATTCCTCGGTTCACTGTCCTCTTCCTGGACTGAAGTTGAAATGAATGTTCATATTATTGATTTACTATTAGCTGTTGCGTTTCAACAGATTACTGTTAACTGGAAGAATTCTAAGGGTATTACGTTTAAAGCTTGGTGGTTCAATGTATGTTTTAATCATAGATTGGATACTGCATTTATTTATCCCATCACCCTGGCCCCGAAAAGACATGCGTTGTGGCTTCCTGTTACCCTTTACTTGGATGTTTGCGCCAAACGCTCATCTCACCTTCCCCCATCGCAGCAAGAGGTCTTGAAACCCCCATGAATTGCCTTTTGTTCCCTCTCCTTCTTTAACACTTAGTTTCCAGCTTACATTTGCACTGTCTCCTGAAGTACAAAGCCTCATCGAGTAAACACCTTGCATCCCAAGCCTCATTTACTATTTTTTGATTACCCTTCTCCTCTTTCTCCCCTTCGCTTTTTATTTTTGATGTAATTTAATAATGTTATCCTAGCTTATTATTCCTATCGCTACTGTTGTATTGCATATTACTTTTTGTAATGACAATTCTGTTTACCCTAATAAAAATTTTATTTGAACTTAAAAAAAAAGGTAAACTTAAAAAAAGAAATAGATTGGCTATTTTTAGAAATAAACCGTGTCCTTTGCTAGACTTGTCAAGTTTATTGTTGCAGAATTTCAGTGCTCTCCTGAAATGGCTCGCCTTGGTTGTAGCACAGATTGCATACTGAACGACGAGAGCGAGGGGGGTTCTTGTGGAAGCCGTGGATGCATTTTAAATGAGTGGTCCTTTCTGGACTCTCGCGGCCACTTGGAAAACAACCAAGGGTTAGGAGAAGCTTGCTCTCCGCACTGTGGCAGAATCCTTCTGCTGCACATGAATTGCTAATAATGTTGTCTTAGATAAAGAAGGTTGGCCAGCCTGTGGTAACTGGCAGTGTGCCAGTCACTGATGATGCTTGGGTGCAAGTTGGCAATTCAAGTTCGTCAGCCCTGTGTGGTAGCCCACATTATCAAAGAAGTCTATTCAAGTAAAACAAGTGATGGAGCGGACTTTCAGAATTATTTCGGAATAGTTTGTGACAAATGAAGCTCTAATGATTTTTATTTTTACTAATAATTGTTGCATGATTTGCACGTTTACTGATTCAACCTAGAATAGTATGCACCGACACAAACACGCAGGTTTAATCATTTGTGCTCTTGTCATGTTCGTCATTTTGCTTTGAATAATACATTTACTTTGTCTTTTGTTTCGTTATTTATTAACTGCAGCTGTTTTAAAATAATAGCATGTGCATTCTTTTAAATGTGCTTCTGTTCGTGTTTTGTCGTCTCATGTGTCCGTGTTTGTTTATTTGTTCGTATGCAAAATTAGGTAACATTGCTAATGGGTTAATTTGAGCAGAAGGGGTGGGTAACAGAATAATTATTAATTCTCAAATTAATTATTGTCTTGTGTTTCCTTGCATACTAGACTCACGCTCACGCTAAAAGGCCTGTGGCCTACTTCTAAAATGGATGTCCGAAAAGCTTTACCAAAGTGGGCCTTGCACAGCTACGCTGGAATGTGAACATGTTTTTCTATATTAATTCTTGGAGAAAGGCTTGCAAACAAAGGCTGTGTGGAAGTTTAGGACATTTGGTTCAGATTGCTTCATGGTCAAGGCCGCACTTGACGTTCGGCAGCGGAAAAGCTTGAGCGGACGAAGGAAATGATATTGGTATTTGTCAAATGTTGCCACCTTCGGAAGCCGTTAGTGACATTAAATAATGGACAATGCCGCTTTTGAAAGAACGCGACTCTGGCTATACGAGAGTCGGATGACCGCATCAGAAGACATTCATTGACCAATAGAATTTTGTTCTGCTCGAACATTTGTATTCTTTTAGTTAGTTTTAGATAGGAAAATACTATAAGAATTGCCCCCTTGCTAAGAGCACTGTTTGTTCGTTCCTGTGCTCTAGAGACGCTGCCAGATTTCCCTTTCACGTAAGACTTAGAGACTTTACCTTTTCTTTATAGGTTTTCTTTAGCTAAGTTAGGGAAGTAGGGAAATAGGCTATGGAGAAATAAATAATCTACGTGTTTGAGCATTTAACTCATGCTGATATTGGTTCAAACTTGCTATGACTGTTGTGCCTTTAATGAATTAATTGGCTAAAATAAAAAGCTAATAAAAGAATTATCGAAAATGCATTTGCTTTAAAATAAACTTAATAAAATAGATTTTGAAATGACAAGCTGGACTTGTTTGTTTCCTTGAGTTACCATTAGTTAATCCATTGCCTATTTAATGTGACTTAATTAAAGTGTTTGCTATGTTTAATTAATTCGGTCAGTCATAAGATTTAGTAGGTCATAATTCATGTCTCAGTCGAGAATGGGCCTAGTGTTAATTATATTAATAATGGTGAGTATTGTGGTGTAGAGTTTGTACATATAAGACTGAATTTCTTTAGACCCGCTGGATCAAATTTCTAGTAGCAGAGTTCGGTTACTATGGTAAGATACATGTTACATGGTAATTACATAGGATACATGTTTAACACATGTTAAGTTTGTTTAGATGTTATATGTTGTTATTAGGTTTTTCCAGCAGTGTGAAAAGCCTATGTGCCGGCAGAGTAGTGTGACAGGTGAAGTTACACAGTTTATTTGTTCCGTTTCAAATTAGTGGTACAGAAATATCACTAAGTGTTGTGGTCGTACAACACAAGTTTAGGGATTTAGGTATGACAGTTTGCATGAATAGTGAGAATTGACTATGAAATCGTAACTTCGAGTATAGGGACTTGGAGCCCGTTTTAAAACTCGCTGTGAAAAGAGTAATAGGATTTTTCCGAACTTGTGTGAAGGGTGAGATAACTTTTTCTTACTGGCGTAACAGGAATTCTATAGGTGGGTAAAGTCCTATCGTAGAATTCATGTATGTATGGATAGGTTTCTCTTTTGTATGAAAGCTGAAAATTGTTCTTGTGAAAATAGCGTCGTCTATTTCATGCGAGTGAAATTCTTGAATGTTTGATAAAACTATCACTTTGTTTAGTGAAACAGACAAATGGTTTGTTTTTATGTAGTTATTAACTGAAATTCTTCGAAAAGAATTGTTTTTTTGTTCAAATCTGTTTTTATTGTGAACACAGCGATAAGCCTACAACCCCTCATCGGGGCCGGCCGCGCAGAGAAAAATCAGTACGAGGAGTAGGTAACCAGGGGAGGTGGAGTCTTTAACACAGCGCCCTGCCTACAACCCCCGGGGGGGGCCGGCCGCGTGGTTCAAGGGAGCAGAAAGCAAGAGGTAGCCGTGTGCTGGCAATGTGCCATAGTACGGGGGAGGCGCGTATGAGAAGGAGAGCAGTGGTGTCACATTTTCAAAGGCCCAACAGGGACCAAACTGCCCCAAAGGGGGGCGGAAGCCAGAGTGGCAAGGCAAGAAGAAAGCAAAAGTCGGAAAAGGGAGAGCAGGGGTGGGGTGAAGAGGGGCCAGGGAGGTGTACCTGCGGTCGCCTAAAAGAGGCCGAAGCCGCAAGTCAGCACTGGGGGGAGCGACTATGAGCCTAGCCTGCTTGGGTCGGCAGGGATGAGGGCGTCCTCAAACAATTGCAGAGCGCGGAGTCTGGGAGGCATGCGGCGGGCATAGCTGATGGAGCACAGGTGACGCACGAGAGGTTCCCACACTGCCTTGAATCGCACCCCCCTTGATTGTATCCGTGCCGTGAGCAGCTCCATGGTCCGGACCTGCCAGAGGCGCACGAACCAGGAAGCTATCGGCGGTGGCTCAGCTCGCTTCCAGTACAGAGCAATGAGTTGTTTGGCAGCGCCTAGCATGTGGAGGGTGAGGATCCAGTCGCTGCGCGTGAGTGCTTTAAGTGTGGGGGGTCGTATGCCCAGCAGTAGTGTGCAAACCTCCTCGGGGAGGGGAAAACCCAACACCTCCTTAATGTGACTGAGGACCTCCTTCCAAAAGACAGCCAGGGCAGGGCACGACCACCAGATGTGTATGAAGTCGCCGGTCGCAACGCCACACCTCCAGCACAGCGGTGAGGAGGCAGGGAACATTTTGCTGAGTCGCAGGGGTGTGTACTACCATTGCGTTAACACCTTGTAAGCGTTTTCCCTCTGCGGGATGCTGCGATAGGATTTGGGGATGTCGTTCCAGAGCCGAGACCATTGAGACGGTGTGATGTCCGTGCCAGTTGCCGTCTGCCACTGTCTCTGGTAGGGATGTGCAGGCGGAGCGGTGGGATGCTGCAAGATATTGTAAATTTTGGAGATGAGTCGTTTCAGTCCCCCAAGGGAACGCGCCAACTTCTCAAATGGAGTGTGCTCCCTGGAGGCAGCCTGGTACATGTCTTCTCCCGAGGTCCAGTGGCGCAGCTGCGCATACTGTAAGCTGGCAGTTAAGGGGAGGTGGAATTCGTCCCTGCAGTCCAGCCACGATTTAGGCGATCCACCAAGAAAAAGATCTCCTGCAACCCTGCAGTCACCTTGGGTCCAGCTCTCGAACGCCCGGGTCTGGGCAGCAGGGGGAAAGTGCGGGTTGCCTGCAATGGGGGTGTGCGGAGAGGGGAACGTGGTCAGACCTTTGGACACCGCCACTTTGTCCCATACCTCAAGAACCGTCCTCGTGGGGACCGCCATGTATGCACTTCTGGAGCGCGCCACCCGCGGTAGCCAGGGCAGATCCCATATGGTGCGCCCCGTAACCACTCGGTCCATGTGGAACCAGTGTTTGTCGCTTTCGCGTGCACCCCATTCTATCACGAACCGGAGATGCGCCGCCCAATAGTAGTGGAGGAGATTCGGGCAGGCGAGGCCGCCCCTGTCTCTCGGCTCCATGAGGACTTTCTGTGAGAACCGGGGCCGTTTGCCTCCCCATATGAAAGACGTGAGGTCGCGTTGGAGGTGCTTAATGCAGTGAACCGGTATCGGGGTGGGGAGGCACTGGAAGACATACAGAATGCGGGGGAGGACCGACATCTTGACCGCATTGAGCCGCCCCAGCCAGGAAATCATCAGGGGCTTCCATTTCCGCAGGTCCGCCAGGACTTCCTTTCGGCAATTAGCCCAGTTCCTCGAGGACCACGAGTCGAGGTGAGGGGTGAGGTCTAGACCCAGGTATTTGATGTGATCATCCGCCCAACGGTAGGGCGTGACCCCCTTCAGGAAGGAGACCTCCTCCTCAGGGATGGTGAGGTTAAGCGCCCAAGATTTGGTGTGGTTAATTTTAAGGCCGGACGCCCGCTCGAACAGTGTGAGGGCGTCGTGCACCGCCGGGAGGGAGACTCGAGGGTTCGTGAGAGTAAGGATCAGGTCGTCTGCGAACAGCGCTACCTTGTTGGCACGCCCCCCGTGGGGGATGCCATGGATGTCAGGAGCACGCCTGATCAGTTCCGCCAGCGGCTCGACCGCCAGGGCGAACAGGAGCGGCGAGAGCGGGCATCCCTGCCTCGTGCCCCTGTGGATCGAGAGCGGCGGCGTCAGTTGGCCGTTGACCCGGATTCTAGCCTGTGGCCCAATGTATGGGGCCATGCACCTGGAGATCATGGTGGGGCCAAGACCTAGTTTCTCAAGGACCGCCCTCAGGAAGGTCCAGTCGACCCGGTCGAAGGCCTTTTCCGCGTCCAGCGAGAGGAGGCAGGCCGGGATCTTCCAATGGTGTACCTTTCCCACTAAGTGCGCCAACCTGCGAACATTGTCGGCCCCCTGGCGGTCTCGTATAAAACCCACTTGGTCCGGGTTCACCAGACCCGGCATGTGCGGATCCAGCCGTTTGGCCAGGATCTTGGTGTATATCTTAAGATCGGTGTTAAGGAGGGCGATGGGGCGGTAGGAAGCACACAGGTCAGGGTCCTTCCCAGGTTTGGGGATCAGGGCTATTTCCGCCATGCCCAGATCAGGGGACGGGCCAATGGCGTCAGAAAAGGAGCTGTAGAGGCGCAGCAGGTGCGGGCGGAGCTGGGTTAGGAACAGGCGATAGAAGGCCAGCGGCAGGCCATCCGGCCCCGGGGTTTTACCCACGGGGAGGTCCCCGACAGCCTCTGTCACCTCCTCTTCCCGCAGGGGTTCCTCCAACGCAGCTGCACACGCCGGGGACAACGGGGATCCCTCAAAGTTCGCGAGTACGTCCTCCCGTGCCTCCGCAGAGGTGGGCTCCTCAGCGTAAAGAGAGGAGTAGTAATCAACAAATGCAGCCTGTTTGGCCCTCTCAGAAGTGACACGGGTGCCATCCTGCCGCTTGACATTAGCGATGTGGGCCCTAGCGGCGCGCGCCCGCAGTCTGCCTGCTAGTAGGCGACCTACCTTGTCCCCTCCCTCATAATACCGTTGCTTGAGCGCCAGCAGGGAGAATTCCGCCTTGTTAGTGCGCAGGGCGCGGAGTTGCCCCCTGAGGTTGGCAAGGGCTCTCTTCGTCGTCCGAGTGGGAGCGTCCCGATCTCGGGCCTCTGCTAGCTTGATCTCACTGGCCAGGTCAGTCTCCAACTTGAACACCTCCTTCCTCCGCGCCGCCGCCAAGGAGGTGATGTGGCCCCGAATGGTGGCCTTGAAGGCATCCCACACCGTGTGAAAGGGCAGGTCAGGGGTGTCATTAACGGTGAAATACGAGTCTATGGCGTCACGGATGCTGGCGACATCATCAGGGTCTCGAAGGACTCTCGGCGGGAGCACCCACCTACGTTCGCGAGGGGCACGAGCTTGAGGGTCCTGCAATAACAGCTCCACGTGGGCGTGATCCGACAGGGAAATGTCGGATATAGCGGCAGCTAAGGAGTCTCGGGCCAGTTCAAGGGAGGTAAACAGATAGTCGATACGGGAGTACGTCCGGTGGGAATGTGAGTAGAAGGAGTAGTCTCTGGACCCCGGGTTGTGATAGCGCCACACGTCCACAAGACCCAGGTCTGTAAGCTGCGTCCTGAGGGTAGAAGACATCGCTCCCGCGCCGGTAAGGGGGGCGCCCGCGCGGTCCAGCTCGGGGTCCCAGACAAGGTTGAAGTCACCGCCCAGGATTGTATTAGCGTCGCCCGTTGGGAAATGTTCCCGCAATAGTGCCTGGAGGTATTTGTCCTGCGACTGGTTGGGTGCATACACACATCCCAGAGTGAACTGTGCACAGCCTATCTGTACCGTGGTTCGGAGGAAGCGCCCGTCAGTGCTTTTGAAGGGTTTCACGGGTCCCCGCCTAATGCCAGCCCTACAGAGGATTGCCACCCCCGCTGTCTTGGTGTCAGAGGATGCCCAGAACTGTGTGGGGTATCTAGGGTGCGCCATGCGTTTGATGTCCCCTCTGAGGAGGTGTGTCTCCTGGAGGAGTACAATGTCTGGGGAGTGATGCAGGAGGTAGCGCCATATCTGCCTTCGCTTGTTGGGAGAGTTGAGCCCCTTGACGTTGATGGAGAGGACCTTCAAGGGCGTAGGGATGTTCGCTGTCATAGCGCTAAGGTGGGTGAAAGTCGCGCAAGTCCCGGCCTAGCAAACCTCCCCGTAAGCAGGGCAGCAGAAGCGTCAACTCGTCGCCCGCGCAGCAACCCCCGCAGGACCCACCATGCCACCCCTCCGCAAGCGCGGGGAAGGAACAGGAAGAGAGGGACGTGTAAGGGGGAAGTAGGAAGAGAGGAGAGGAAGAAAGAAGATAAGGCGCAGAATGGAAACAGAACCAAAACAGGCCAACGGGCCCAAAGTACAGTGTCCCAGGTACCGGACATCCTCTACCCGAGGGTTTGGACGAACTCAGGAATGTCACTTCCTACGGGACAAAGGGAGGGAGCGGAGATCTGGAAAAGTAGTGTGTAAACAAGTCGTCTCAGAGCCCGTCTACCCCGCTGCCTCAAGGTAGTTCGGGGGGTGCACCGGGCCATGGGGTCCATTCAGCCCGGTCAGGCGCCCACAGAGCGCTGGGGCTCGGCGATGTGGTGCTCGGCCTGGAAGAGGCTGAGGGTGTCGGCCATGTCTAGAACAGTGGGGGCAGGCCACCGTGGCATGTGAGGGCAAGGCCAGGCGCCCAGTTGGCAAGCGCGCGCCTAGGGTAGCTTGAGATACAACAGCAGTGATCAGCGGCCGTCCGGCGTTGAGGGGCGATCTCCACCCTCCGAGCCAGAAGCGAGGAGTTGGGAGGCCTGCTCCTCGCGATCGCCCTCGAGGGAGCGGATGTGTGCTATGATGTCCTGTTTGGTTTGAGAAGTAGAGAGCGCGTCCACCGGGGGGGACCTTCGGCGGGGGCGCACAGTGGACCAATCTGGGCGCGGGGGGCCCTCTCCGAGCGGGGGGGGGCGAGTCGGGCTGTGGTCCGGGGACTCCGGCATGCCTAGCAGGTGCGCCGCCTCTCGGTAGGACCGGAGAGCCCTACGTTTGCCCTCCCATTTGAAGATGAGAGCAAAAGGATGGCCCCACTGGTAGGAGACGTTGAGGGTCCGGAGCCTCTCGGTGATCGGGCGGAAGACCTTCCTTCTATGGAGCGTTGTGGGGGCCAAGTCCTGAAAGATCTGGATCCTGTGGCCTTCGTACTGCAAGTCCAGATTGTCCCTAGCCGCCTTCAAAATGGCCTCCTTCTCAGTAAAGTAGTGGAGTCTAGTGACGATGTCGGGCAGGAGGCCCGCTTTACCTCCCGCTCCAAAGACCCGGTGTGCACGGTCGAGGCGCGGCGGGGGGGCGTCCTCCTCGCCCCACACCGCTTGCAAGAGCAGGGCCACGTAGGCCATGGTATTAGTCCCTTCTTCTCCAAGTGGCACACCCCGTATGCGGAGGTTGTTGCGTCGCCCCCTGTTTTCCAAATCCTCCTGCTTGATCTGGAGCTGGATGTGTTGTTCCTCAAGGGTCGCTACTCTCTGCCAGATCTGCTCCAGGTCTTCAGTGCGGGAGTCGACCGTTTTCTCCAGGCCGTCGACTCGATCTCCGAGGTCAGTGACTTCCCTGCGCATTTCCTTGACGCAGGTGTGTACCTCCGTTCTGAGGGATCCGATCTCTGTCTTCAGATCAGCCATGAAGGAGGTCATGAAGGCCTGTGTCACCGGTGGGGAGTCGGCTGGCGGCGGGGGCTTTCCCCCTGATGCCGATGAGGGGCCCCCAGAGGATGGTGGGGAGCCCGCTTTGCCCCACATAGAAGCTACTGACGCCCCTCTGGTCGTCGTGGGCGGAGGGTCCGGCTTGTTCCCCTTGCCGCGAGTCATGGTCCACTCGAGGCGTCGCAGGGCAGAGGGGGGCAGGTTCGGCTTCCACGCACAATTGTTCCACTGTGGGTCGGGCTCGGGGCCTGCAGGCGGAGGATCTCCGAAAGGACGTGATGTGGCGCCGCCTCCCGGTCCCGCCTGGGCCAGAATCCACCCCCAGCGCGGTGTCCAGCTGGCCGTGTCAAAGAAGGCCCCCGGGAGCGTCCCAGCTGCAAGAAACCAGGTGCAGGGGAAGGAGACGGCGGAGACCCCCGGAGTCCCCGTAGGTGCGCAGCAGGGTCGCCAAGTCAGCAGTGCACAAGGCCCGGCAGGTGCGGACTGCGTCAAAGAGGGATCCAGGGGGCGAGGGCGGCTATGCTGGGGCCCCCCCAAGGCGCAGGTCTTACCGGTATGCAGCGGTGGGATTCCTTTCCAGATCGCCCACGTGTCCAGGTCAGCCGGGTTCACCCCGGCAGGGATCTTCCGTATGCTGGGGCCAGTCCCCCACCAAGAGGGCAAAATGGCGGGCAGGTCCGCGGCCGGGCCTCGCTGTCCCCAGGCCCCCGGGAGATGGGGGGGAGGGGGGGCCGATGTGCTGCAGCTCACCTGGGAAGTCCGATGGTGGGTGAGGGAGCCGCGGCCAGGGCCCGCAGGCGGGTGGTCTCCGGCAATCCTTCTGGGTCGGGCCTGGTGCTTCGGCTCAAGCCGGGGGCTCGCGTAGTCTCGGCGCCCAGGCCGCTGCTGAGTGCCCCGCCGTCGGCTGCCCGGCCCCGACAGCACCGGCACGTCCCCTACGGCGTCAGGCTGGTTCCGCTGCAGTGGAGCTACAGGAGGGGTCAGGGGTGTACCGGTGCCTCACCCAAACCACAGTGTTGGTCGTTGCCGTGGGGGCCGATCCAGGCGGCCCGGCAGCAGGCCCCGCTAAAGATGGCGGCTAACAGCCGTTCACAGGAGCTCCGGAGTTTGAGGCCTCTGCCGCGTGTGGACTCTCAGCCGCGGATCACCGCCAGAGAGGGACATCAGCAGGTTCAGTGGCACACAGATCGCCCACGTGTCCAGGTCAGCCGGGTACCCCCCGGCAGGGATCTTCCGTATGCTGGGGCCAGTCCCCCACCAAGAGGGCAAAATGGCGGGCAGGTCCGCGGCCGGGCCTCGCTGTCCCCAAGCCCCCGGGAGATGGGGGGGGGGGGTGGGGGCCGATGCGCTGCAGCTCACCTGGGGAGTCCGATGGTGGGTGAGGGAGCCGCGGCCAGGGCCCGCAGGCGGGTGGCCTCCGGCAATCCTTCCGGGTCGGGCCTGATGCTTCGGCTCAAGCCGGGGGCTTGCGTAGTCTCGGCGCCCAGGCCGCTGCTGAGTGCCCCGTCGTCGGCTGCCCGGCCCCGACAGCACCGGTACGTCCCCTACAGCGTCAGGCTGGCTCCGCTGCAGTGGAGCTACAGGAGGGGTCAGGGGTGTACCGGTGCCTCACCCAAACCACAGTGTTGATCGTTGCCGTGGGGGCCGGTCCAGGCGGCCCGGCAGCAGGCCCCGTCGAAGATGGCGGCTAACGGCCGTTCACAGGAGCTCCGGAGTTTGAAGCTGCTGCCGCGTGTGGACTCTCAGCCGCAGATCATCTCCAGAGAGGGACACCAGCAGGCTCAGTGGCACACAGAGGGTCTCCAGGAGTGTGTGCCCCCCGAAAACTACGCTAATACAGGCTTGAGAAAGCGGCGGGGCGACGGAGCTCGCTCGAGACACGTCTTCTCACATCGCTGTCTCGGCCACGCCCCCGAAAAGAATTGTTTAAAATGGCGCTGTGAAAATATTTTCTGAAGGAGGGGTGAGTTTACGGAGTGACACTGACACGCGCAGCTTCGCTGCAGCGGCAGTGTACGTCACAAGGTTCGCTCTGTGATTGGTTGACATACGTCACAGCAAGCGCGCTGATTGGTTCACGTGATCAAATCGAGCCGTTAGCTGATTGGTCATTTCTGAAAACTGGTTTCTCATTGGTTGAGCAAGGTGGTGACATAGCTTAACCTGATTGGCTTGTTGGTGAGTTTCGCGCACGGATTGGTCAGAGCAGCGGAACAACAGAAAAATATTTACGATCTTTTCTAAGCTTTACGATTCGATTTTAAAACATGAGTTATTGGTATAAAGAAGAGAATAAACCTTCATGGTTTCAGAAAATTTAAAATTTATTTAATCCTGACAAGAAAATTAAAGCGCGTGGTGGAAAATTGCTTCATAAGTATAAAACACCTGCAGCATATATGGAAGGAGAATACGGATATCATACCGTTCTCTGGTTCGAAAATTGGATGCAATACACTAGGGGAGATGGGGTTTTAGCCTGGCCGGAGGATGTGTCATTTAATGTTAAGGCTCTAAGAAACTTAAGAGATAAGATGATGGCTCTTTCACCACGACCCAGACCCACTCCATTTGAAGCCTTAGTTGAATGGGAAATTGAAATGATGGAGCTTGAGCGAGAAAATTGGGGAACGCCAAGGAGTTTATATAAAGAAACTCATCAGGATAAAGTACGTCATTGGAGGAAAGGTGACATGCAGGAAGGATTATATCCAGTATTAGAAATGGTTATAGAAACAGGTCAAAAGAATTCCCAGGAGAAAGGTGAATTAGATCAAGAATTTGATACAGTTTTAGAGGATATGTTAAACAGTCATCCGCCGTATCAACCAGGTTGTTCACATTCTACTCCAAGAAGTTTTTCAGGTGTTTCTCCTTCTGCGCCTAGGAAAGTTGAGGATTCACCCAGGTTTATGAGATTACCTGATAAAAGAGGTCAAGAAGTAAAACAAAGTCTCCAAGAGAAAATTCTAATTCAAGAAATAATTTCCCGAAAAATGATAAAAAGACATTGCCTGATATTCCGAATATAACAGATTATTTTAAAGCGAAGGGAGAATTAATTCAACAATTGATAAAAGGCATGAAAGCAGTGACAGTTCCAGTTACAATTAGTCCTGTTGTACCAGTTTTTGACCAAAGTGAGAACAGGCAGTCAATGATAGCGAATCCTTTGAATGCAGAAATTCAGAAAGTGGCTGAAAATTTTTATTCTGAATTAACAGAGATTCATAAAGATAAAACAATGCCAAATCTAACTTTAAATCAAGGATTGTCAAATGTCACACCATCAGTTGCAGAATCAGATTCTAGATCTGTAAATAAAACAGAGTTAATACAAATTCCTGAATCGAGACAGCTTGATGTTGCTAAATTAAAAGCAGATTTAGAGGAATTAATTATTGCCACAATTGGTACTGATTGTTTGAAACAATATCAGGATGATGAACTGCTTTTTATTTGCAAGAGAATTCAGTGGAAAACCAAGAATAAATATGAACAGTTTGAAGAGGTGGCTGCTGAATTGGAAATAGATTTAACTCGCCAGAAGCAATTACAAAAACATTACAGAGTGGATTTTTCTGAAAAAGATATAGAAAATCTTAATACTACAGGCAGAATATCTCACATAAAAGAATTGATTGTGTTCTTGAAAAGATTAGGTGATTTAAGCAAATGGAGAGTTAAATGGACAAAAAAGAGAGAAGAAGAAAAGAGTGACAGGGGAGAAGTTTTTGGTGAATTTCCGATGAGAAAAATAGCTGGTGGGGGTTATGTTCATGTTCCCTGGACAAGACAGGATATATTACTGTTTACGAATGATGTTCCTCGTCTCAGAGAAAAGCCAGTGGAATGGTATCGACAGGTAGACAGATTTATCAAAGTTTCCAAAGTTCTGTGGATTGATCTCGATGGTTTCTTTGACATTGTTGTTCCGTCGGATCTTTGGACAGAATGCAAACCTTCTGTGGGTTGGCCGAAGGAAGAACCACAACGGCATAGAGTAACAGGTGCTCCTTCAGATATTGTCATGGATTTCTATGACAAAGTAATTGTCTCGCTGAAGGACAGAATTCCTGCAAAAGAAGTAGATTGGGTTAAAATTGACAGAACTAACCAGGAACCAAAAGAATCAGTTCATTCTTATTATGAAAGATTGCTCCTGGTATTTAAACAATGCAGTGGCTATGAAAAATTAAGTGAGAGTGACATGAGCCACTTCATTTACAGATTTGTTTATGGCCTGAGACCTGAAATAGGGGACATGATTAGGACAGGAATTGTAGGTTGGCAAGCACTTTCAGTTGATGACATCCTGAGAAAGGCAGAGGGGCGTGGCTTGGGCGCCGATGGCGATGGTCGCCTGAGAGCTCGGCTCCGGGACTAAGCCCGAGATTATCCTGAAAATCGGAGGCTGAGGGGCACCCCAGACCCCGCATTCGGTTGTGCGAGGCGACGACACCCTGCCGGGGGCCTTAGTGGAGTTTGGACGGGGGCTGCTCTGAAGAAATGCCGAAGTTTGCGGAGTTACGGAGTGCGACCCAACATGGCGCCCGGATTCCTTTGTCCCCTCGATCGAAGCTACTGAGTTGAGGGGGACTCGCGGGTGTCGGCTGGCACCCGGCTTCACCATCCTCGGTTGTTTTGGACATTGGACATTGACGGGCTCAGACTTTATACAACGGGTTCACACTCGATTAGACGACCGGGCGGGTGCCCACGCACTGGAGGGCACCGGGTGTGGGAGCCCTCGACTACAGGCGGTGGTCCACATCGCGACTCCGCAACCAGCTACGTCCTCCCGGCAAATCCAACTACATGGGAGGCGCGACACTCTGGCGCCACGGAACAACCGAGGGAGTTTGTGGCCCTCACCCGGGAGCTATAGTGGGTGAACGGGCCTGCCCGTCCAGGCGACGGTTGTCTCCGCCCCCTCATCGGTGCCCTCGGACGACGTGGCGGTGGTGTGAGCCGAGGCGGCGGAGTCCCTACAGGCTCTGGAGAAGGAGATCGCCCGGACCCGACGTGAGAACGAATTCCCGGGAAGGTCGTGATCGACTCCTGTACGCGGAGACGCATACTCCGGGACACCCACGGAGAGCCCCCGGCAGCATGGGGAAACCCAGAGGAGCCAAGGGATCCAACCAGACCACCTCGGACTCTGAAGCCCAGGACAAGGAAGAGCAAGGAGACCCCAAAAGACCTGATGGCGCTCCACTGCAGCAACAGTTCGATCGAATACTGGAGGCGATAGAGGCTACTCGGTCGGCCCTCCAACAGGACATTGCTCAGGTGGCGACAGGCCTGGGCCTCCTTAGGGCGGACCATGGTAAACTCTCAGACCGGGTCAAGGAGGTGGAGGGCACGGTGAAAACTTTGGAACCGGCGCAGAGAACCTTAGCTGCGACGGTAAAGGATGCCATGTCCCGAATCGAGACCCTCGAACGGAGGGCGGAGGATGCGGAAGGCCGCAACAGAAGGAACAACATTCGAGTGGTGGGCCTGCCGGAAAAAATCGAGGATGGAGATATGGTGCGATACTTGGAGACCTGGCTCCGAGACACGGTGGTCCCGGAGGGGCTGTCCTCCTTCTACACTCTGGAACGGGCCCACAGAGTTCCAGCACGACCCCTACAGCAGGGACGCACTCCAAGGCCGGTGGTGGCGCGGTTGCTACATTTTCGGGACAGAGACTTGATCCTAAACGCCGCCAGGCACAATGGCCCGTTCCAGGTTGCGAACAGTCAGGTGAACATCTTCCCTGACTATACCTACGAGACGCAACGCAAGCGGTTCTCCTTCCTGGCGGTTAAGCGTGAACTCAGAAGTGAGGGCATCCAATATTCCCTCCTATTCCCCGCAAAGCTCCGCGTCATTGTCGACGACAAAACCCAGTTCTTCGACACCCCGGAGGAGGTCTGTGACTGGCTCGAACTATATCGGACAGGGAAAGATGGTTTCGGCGCCTCGACCCAACGGGAGGATGAGCCGGAACAAAGGAGGCGATCCAAGAGAGTCAGAAATCGCCGCGGCCGCACGGGAGGGCCATCGACTGCGGAGACATCATCGGAGCGGAGGGGAGTGTTGGAGGTTTTGTCGGAACTATCGGGAGCAAGAGGTGAAACCCTCGAGGAGGAGGAAGAAAACCCGGGTGCCCAGGGGGCACCATCGGACTCGGAGGATTCAGTGGCAGGCAGTACCCATACACCGGTGATCACACCGAAGTCGGTGGAGGACCTTTTAGACGGACAAGGGTGACGGGGTACGCTGCCTTGTTTTGGGTGGGGGCCCGGCAGGGGGGAGGCGGTTGCCGTTCTTTATTGCTGACAACGGAGGAGGGAGGGTTGGGGGGCCCCTGCTCTTGCCCCAGGAGGTTTCGATACCGGGGGGGGCTTGCTATAGTCCTGGTAGCCTGGGCGACGAGGGCCCACTGCCTCCGCCCAGCCCGCACCTGGCCCATAAGGCCTTCCTACGGTGGCGACCGTGGGACTAGGGGGGGTTTTGGGGTTGATACACGCCGAGGTTTGGATGGGATCTAGATGGTGCAGTTTGGGTCCTGTTCTGGGGTGGTTGGGGGGGGGCCTTGTTGGTTTTTGGGTGGTTTGGTTCTGGTTGGGGAAAATGGCCGCCATCAGCGCTGGGAGGATTGATGCTTTTTCTTTGGGGGGACCCAAACGGGAAGACTGTGCAAGAACACTCTGGGACAATGGCTGATGTTGCTAACTTGAAATGTGTTACTTGGAACGTGAGGGGGCTTCACACTATGTCCAGGCGTCACAAGGTCCATGCTTATTTAGTGCGTAGGGGAGTGCAAATGGCGCTGCTGCAGGAAACGCATCTGAACAAGGCGGAAGGGGCGGCGCTTCAGCGTAGGTGGCGAGGGCAGGTCTTCTCCACGGCGTACTCTGCTTATGCCAGGGGGGCGCTAATATGGATTAGGGCAGGAGTCCCCTTTCAGGTCACGAGGACAGTGTTGGACCCAGAGGGGCGTTTCGTGGCCATCTCAGGCACCCTAGGAGGGAGGGATCTGAACGTTTGCTGTGTGTATGCTCCTAATGTTGACCCGACTGCCTTCCTTTCCGGGTTATCGGGCTCGCTGGCCCACTTTTTTGCCGGGCCCCTCCTGCTGGGGGGAGACTTTAACTCCGTAATAGATGTGGACATGGACCGCTCGCATCCCCCGCTCCCCGATTCCTCAGTCCGGCGTACGGCCAAAGGTCGTCAGGATTGGCAGACCCGCTGGGGTTTGACGGACATTTGGAGGGCGCATCACCCCGCGACTAGAGATTATTCATACTTCTCGAGCCTCCATGAGCTACATGTCAGGCTAGATGGCTTTCTTGGTTCGCCCGAACTAGTTTCGGCAGCGGTCCGTTCGGAGTACCTATCGCGGACCATCTCGGACCATAACCCCCTCCTGCTGGACATTCGCTGGTTCCCCGGGACGCCGGCAGTACCCACCTGGAAGATGCGCCCCGAGATCCTCGAGGACAGTGTCTTCAAGGCGGACCTAGGGGAGAAAATCACGGATTATTTTGCGTCCAACGGCGGTTCCGCGAGTACTAGGGCGTTCGAATGGGACGCTTTTAAGGTGGTGGTGAGGGGCTACTGTATCTCTAAGAAGGTGGGCATGAGGCGTGTTATCCTGGCTGATTTAGATACAGCGGACCGGGCACTCCGCGATCTTGAGGTTAGCCGTCCCGGGCACCCGGAATTGCAAACGCAAACGGTAGAGGCGAGGGAGAAGGTAGCGGTGGAGGTCGAGCGGCTCCGCTGTTTTGATTATAAGGCCTATACGGTCCGGTCTATTGCAGAGGGAGACAGGTCGAGTGCGTTGCTGGCGTGGTTGGCCAACCCCACGCGCCAGTCCCAGACGACGACAAATATGCGTAGGGCAGATGGGACCGAGGTTTGCACCCAACCGGAGATTCTTAGTTGCTTCCGGCATTACTACGAAAGTTTGTACCGTAGTCGCTCCGCGCGTGACCCAGATCGGCTTGATAACTATCTTAGCCCACTGGAACTCCGCACAGTAGGACAGGAAGTGGCTGAAACCCTGGGATCCGATATCGACTTAGGGGAGATCCGCGGGGCCATCAAACGGATGGCGAGAAACAAGACCCCGGGCCTAGATGGCCTCCCAGTGGAGTTCTATGCAGCTTACGCTGACCTCTTGGCCCCTCGGTTACTAGTGGTCTACAGGGAGGCGAAGAGGTTGGGTCGTCTCCCTGGCTCGATGTGTGAGGCGTTGGTGGTTCCTCTCCTCAAACCGGGCCGGGACTCGTCCGACCCGGGGTCTTACCGTCCCCTATCCATGCTGACGGTGGACTACAAAATATTGAGCAGCATCTTGGCCTCGAGGCTGCTGGGACATATGAGTTCCCTAGTACATGAGGACCAGGCCGGTTTCATCCCACGGCGGAACACGACTATGAACATCCGACGGTTGTTCCGCTTGCTTGGGGAACCATTCGTGGAAGCCCCGTCCCCGGTGGTCTTGTCGGTAGACCTGGAGAAGGCTTTTGATAGCCTGGAATGGGACTACCTATGCACGGTATTACGGAGATTCGGCCTAGGGGAGGGATTTGTCAAATGGACTGCAGTCCTCTACGCTTCCGCTTCGGCCAGGGTTAGATCGGGTCCTTTGATTTCATCGCGATATCCGGTGGAACGTGGCACGCGGCAGGGATGCTCCTTATCCCCGCTTCTTTTTGCACTAGCGGTAGAGCCGCTGGCGATGCACCTCCGCTCGGGAGCCCACTACACGGGCTTATGGACGGCGGCGGGCCCGCATTATGTCTCGCTCTATGCGGACGACCTGTTGCTCTTCCTGGAGGATCCGGTCGACGCTTTGCGGGGAGCGGAAGTAGCGCTAACGGAGTTCGGAGCAGTCTCGGGTCTCCAAGTGAACTGGTCTAAGACCTGCCTCTTCCCGATGCGCAGGGGCACCCCCGCTCCTACGCTAAGTAAGGAGATCAGGTGGGAGCCCGACTGCTTTAAATACCTCGGGGTATTTGTGTATCATGACCAACCCGACCTCCTAGATGGGAACATTGCCCGTTGCGTGCGAGCGCTCCGAGGCTGCATGGACTTCTGGGCCACGTTGCCGCTTTCAGTGGCGGGACGTATTGCCCTGCTCAAAATGGTGGCGCTCCCCCGGCTATTGTATTACTTCCGAACCTTGCCGATCTGGGTCCCACCGGCCACGTTTCGTCGCCTGCGTTCTATGGTGATCGGGTTCCTCTGGGGAACGGGCCGGCGGCGGGTGGCCCTCAACACCCTGATGAGGCCAAAGGACGAGGGGGGGCTTGCTGTGCCGGATTTCGAGAAGTACTATCTGGCGGCACAGCTCCAGACCTACACCCAGGAGATAGCCAGGGAATTTAGAGGCCCGGAAGACGGAAGGGGGACGGGTATGGCCAGGCACATCCTCTCCTTTATCGCGCTGCGACAACGCTTGGTCCTACGGGACCTATCGATGGAGGAGCGGACGATCCGACTGTGCTGGAACCGGGCTCACGCTAGAGGCCACTTACGGAAGCCATATGCGCCTGAAATACCGTTGGGGATGCTGACGGCCCTCCCCCACGGAGGGGATTGGACACGATTGGCGGACTGGGAGGACTCAGGTTTACAGCTAGTCGGGGACCTGTACGAGGACGGAGCGCTCTTGTCCTTTCAGGATCTCATTGACCGCTTTGGGATCTCCAGGGGCGACTTTCTGCTGCATTCGGCCATTGTGCGAGCGATCCAGGCGCACTGGCAGAACGGGCTAGAGGAACCCCAATTGTCTCAGGTATGCCAGTACGTGATGATGTCGGCGGGCACGGTGAAGGCGGTCACTTGCCTCTACGGCAGGTTGATTACCGAGGGGTTGGTTCCTCTCACCACATTGAAATCCCGCTGGGAAGAGGACATTGGTAGGGAGATCCCGGAGACGACCTGGGCCCAGCTGATGAGGCGTGCCTGGAAGGGTACACGTAGCGCCCGTTTCCAACTGGTCCACTATTATGTTCTCCACAGAGCGTACCTGACCCCGGTAAAGATCAGGCGTTATTTTTCCACGGCTTCAGCGGAATGCCCTAGGTGCCCGGCTCAGGAGGCGGACCTTGTACACATGCTATGGGCCTGTCCAGGACTGACGTCCTACTGGCAAGAGGTAGCGGCGACCTTAGAGGAGGTGACGGGGAGGCATTTATCATTCGATGTGGCGGTAGGGCTCCTGCACTGGTTCCCCCATACCCCCCGGAATAAAATCTCCAGTAAATTCATTGACCTGGGGCTCCTACTTGCTAAGCGAGAGGTGACCAGGAACTGGAAGGCACGGGCTGGTCCGGCAGGCAGCAGATGGCACAGTGAGCTTTTGAAGTGGGCGGCGGGTGAGAGCGCGCTAAGATACCAGCTGGCTTGGAGGCAGGGTAACGAGAAGGCGCAGGAGGCCGCGTTAGAGTGGGAAACGCTGGTGCAGGCCCTCAGAGATTATTGTACCCCCAGCGACTCCGAATGTGATGAGGCAACTCGCCCCGAGTCCCGATAAACATTAGCATTGATAGCACTAATACCTTCCCCGTGGGTCAAGCAATGGATCCTATGTTGATGAGCTCCCTGGCGCTGATGGTGGGGGGGGGGGGGGGGGGGGGGGGGGGTTTCACAGTTAATGGGCAGTTTGAGGGGGGGGTTTACTTTGGGGGTTTTGGGTTTGTTTAGAAAAGCAGAAGACGGACAGTGTGTTATCCGGACCAGCTCCAGCCGTCTACTGACCCCAGCTGCATTTGCCGCCCAACCCCAGGGATATGGGCTAATTGGCTGTGTACAAACGTTATGGAGGGGGGTCGGTGGGCTTTCTGGTGTATATGTCGTTCATAACACAATGCTGGTCGATACTGTATTGATTTACTGATTCCTGCAATAAAAATATATTTAAAAAAAAAAAAAAAAAAATCCTGAGAAAGGCAAAATATTGCAGTGATGAGTTAGATGCAAAACAAAAGAAACTCAAGGAAAAGGCAATGTGGGCGCAAGTGAAGGTAGCTGAGCAACAGATAGCAGCTTTGGAAAAAAAAATTCTCAGCAGAACCAGAATCCTGGCAAGTTTAAAGGGAATTTTACAAATAAGCCAACATTTAGTATAAACATTGAAGAGTTAAAACAAAAGCTGCCCTGTTTTAATTGCGGGGAAATTGGACACTGGAAGCGCGAGTGTAAAAATACGCCCAGAAATTTCAAGAATTCATCATTAAATCCACAGATGCAGAGTGAGATAAATCAGCAGCAACAGCAACAGCTTCAGCGACAGTTAAATGAAATAAGTCAGCAGCAACAGCTACAGCGACAGTTAGCGAATCAGCAGAACCAATTGATTCAGCAAAACCAAATTCCACAGCCACCTTTGCCAAATTGTATGAATACACAAAGATATAATCCGGAGACGGGTTTCTGCGGAGCTGAACAGGTAAAAAGATTGCAAAATGTGTCAAATGTCTCTCAACAATTTTGGTTAAAGGAAAACGAGAGCAGTGATTCAGAGGATTACTCATGACGGTGCCTGAGGGGGGAAGAAGAGTGTGTACTTGGAGCCACTCTTGAGGTAGATCAGTCAGGCCCATTTGTAAACGGTAAGGTGAACGAGAAAGATATCACTTTTCTTGTGGACACTGGTGCTACCCGTTCTACTGTTAGATCAGTAGAAATTGAAAATCTTCCTCTCTCAGGTAATTCAATCCAGCTTGTTGGTGTAGATAATCAGCATATTAAAACAAATCTGACAAAACCTGTAGATGTAGAAATAGGAAATTACAAAGACAAACACAGATTTGTTGTCTGTAACAGCAGTCCTGTTAACTTATTAGGTCGGGATCTGTTGTGTAAGATGAACTGTAAAATGTACTGTTCACCTGAGGGTATTTAGCTTCAAACCTTAGAAGAAGATGGGTTGTATAAATTGACATTGTTAATGGTTGATGAAGAAAACAAAATGTTTCCTGCTTTTGATAAAAACAATTTACCAGAAGAACTGAAAGAAACAGTGAATCCAAAAATTTGGGATTTGACAGGTGATGAAATGGGTTTAATGAAACATGTAGACTCAGTAAAAATTACTGTAAGGCAGGGAATAGATTTTCCAAATGTTCCTCAGTACAAAATGAAACCTGAAACAATTGAAGGTGTAATTCCTGTTATTGGAAAATTCATTAAGCAAGGAGTTTTGAAAGAAATTGAGAGCAGCCCATGTAATTCACCGATTATGGGTATTAAGAAGCCAAACGGAACGTACAGAATAGTTCAGGACCTGAGAAGGGTTAATAAGATAGTCGTTCCTTGTTGTCCAGTTGTAGCAAATCCAGCAGTAATTTTATATCAAATTCCACATGATGCAGACTGGTACACAGTTATTGACCTGTGTAACGCCTTCTTTACAGTTCCTTTACATCCAGATAGCCAGCACATTTTTCCATTTCGGTTCCAGGATCGTATATTAGCATGGTGTCGTATCCCTCAAGGATATACTGAGAGTCCATCTATCTTTAATCAGTTATTGAAAAAGTCTCTGGAAGATCTGAAGTTGCCTGGAGAGTCAACATTAGTCCAGTATATTGATGACCTTCTGGTTGCAGGAAAAACAAGAGAAAATTGTGTGACAGACACCATTACACTTTTGAATCGTTTGGCAGATGAAGGGCATAAGGTGTCGCCTGCAAAACTACAGTTTTGCAAACAAGAGGTTAAATACCTAGGTCACAGAATTGCAAAAGGAATTAGACAAGTGACAATTCAGAGAATAAAAATGATTCGAGCAATACAGCCACCAACAACTCAGAGACAGATCAAAATGTTTCTAGGAATGGTTGGTTATTGTCGCCAATGGATTTGTGGGTTTTCAGTTATTGCAAAACCTTTACAAAGATTAACAAAAGCAGACATTAAAGACCCGATTGTTTTGACAAAAGCAGAATTGAAGGCTTTTGAAAAGCTAAAGAGAAGCCTCTGTGAAGCACCAGCATTGGGTATGCCAGATTACGATAAGGAATTTGAACTATATTGCAGTGAAAGAGAAGATTGTGCTTTGTCAGTTCTTATTCAGAAACATGGAAACATGAGAAAACCTATAGCTTACTTTTCAGCTGTCCTTGATCCTGTTGCAAAGGCTTTGCCAGGTTGCTTAAAAGCAGTGGCTGCAACAAGTGTGAGACTTCAGCAAAGTGAGGGAATCATAATGGGATTTCCTGTAAAGGTATATGTACCTCATTCAGTTGAAACACTCCTTACTAGAAGTAAAACACAGCACCTGTCTAGCAACAGATTAACAATATATGAGAAAGTTATTCTGGGATCAGATAATGTATCTATTGCAAGATGTCTTAATCTCAATCCAGCTACACTTTTGCCACATAATGTGACTCCTGATGATGTTGATGATGTGGAACATGAGTGTCTGGATTTTTTAGAATATTGCACCAAACCTAGAAAGGATTTGAAGGAGATTTATATTGCGCAAGAACAATAACCCGCAGGTATCAAGGCGCCTAACAATATGATAAGAAATTGAGACAGACGACCTTACATATAGGCATGCCGAAAGAGGAGAGTTTTTAGGGCAGTGCGGAAGTTCTGTAAAGACGGAAGGGATCTCAGGTCCAGGGGAAGATCATTCCACCATTTAGGGGCTAGAGTGGAAAAGGCCCTGCCACCCCATCTAGCTTTTCGTACGCGGGGGGGCTGTCAGAAGCAATTTCCCGGAGGAACGCAAGTTCCTTCCAGGGATGTAGTGGGAAATGATGGACCCAATTCCCGTGTCGCTATTTTTGGCGATGGCTCTGTAGGTCATGCATAGAACTTTGAACCGGATTCGATGTTCTACCGGTAGCCAATGCAGCGTTTTCCTGGCCGCAGTGGCCGAGGAGCGTCTGGGAATATCCAGAACAAATCTGGCTATGGCGTTTTGGACTACCTGTAAGCGCTGCAGGTGGCTCCTGTTAAGCCCAGCATACAGTGCATTACAATAGTCCAAACGAGAACCAATGAGTGCGACGGCTATTTGTTTTCTAGCCTGCAAGGAAAGATATTTCCTAATCCTTCGCAGGGTGTGAATCAAACCCCAGCAGGTGGAAACGGTTCTACTCACCTGGCTGCCCAAGTCAAGGGCAGGGTCTATCATCACCCCGAGATTATTGGCGGATGTTGTAGGGGAAGGGCATATTCCTAGTGAGTCAGGCCACCAATTGGCTGACCAGATGTTTTCTTTCCCCCCAAACACCATCACCTCAGTCTTCTCCCCATTCAGTTTAAGAGAGTTCTGAATCATCCAATGACCAACCGCCTCCATACAAGATCTAAACTTGTAGGCGATTAGTACATCTGAATGGGGGAGAGAGACGAGGATTTGGGTGTCGTCTGCGTAAGAGACTACCTCCATCCCGAAAGATCTTATTAATTTGGCTAGTGGGGTCACATAGATGTTGAAAAGGGTCGGGCTAAGTGCCGACCCTTGGGGGACCCCACACAGCACTGGTCGGGATGGAGATAGGAACTCCCCCAGCTTGACTCTTTGTTCCCTCCCCGTAAGGAAAGAGGTCAAAAGATCCAGGGCTGTGTTCTTCACCCCCACCTCCCTCAGCCGAGATGAAAGTACTGAGGGGGAGAGGGTATCGAAAGCCGCAGTTAGATCTAGCAGGACCAGGAGGGAGGTCTGGCCCCCATCTACTGTCGTGCGGATCTTATCGAGCACGATGGTGAGGGCTGACTCTGTGCTAAAAAGGACATTAAAGATGTACCTTTACCTGAGTCAGATATGGTTTACTTTGTTGATGGCTCTTGTTTAAGAACAGATGAGGGCATTTTGAGAGCAGCATATGCAATCTGCACAGTTTCTGAAATAATTGAAGGTTCGACTCTTGAAGGAATTCGTTCAGCACAAATAGCAGAATTGGTTGCTTTAATTCGTGCCTGTGAAAGAGCTGAAGGGAAAAAAGTTACCATAGTGACTGACAGTCAGTATGGATATGGAGTGGTCCATGGTTATGGGCAACTCTGGTCTCAAAGAGGTTATTTAACCTCTGCAGGGACTCCAATCAGAAACGCGAAATTAATCAAAAGACTGATTGATGGCATTCAATTACTAGAAAAAATAGCAGTAGTTAAATGTGGTGCACACAAAAAGGGTCAGGATTACATTCCTAAAGGAAATGCTTTTGCAGATGAGACTGCACGTTACTGTGCAAAGAACAATCTTTCTCTTAATCGGGAGAGGAACAATGAGCATATAATGAACTCTCTCATGCTAATATCTGTGGTAGAAACATGGCAGGGAGTTAAAGACTTACAAGATGAGGCTGATGATGAGGAGAAAAATACATGGCTTAAGGAAGATTGTAGACAGCGAGAGGAAGATGGAATTTGGGTTTACAAAGATGGAAGACCTGTTATGCCTAATTGCATGATTGCTCACATGGCACGGATGTACCATGGACCAGGTCACTTAGGAAGGGACACAATGATCAGACAGTTCAGGGAGACTTGGTATAATCCAAAATTTAGGGTTATTGCAGAGTCACTTTGCCAGCGTTGTTTGATCTGTCAGCAAATCAATCCAAACAGAAAAACAGTGGTAAGCATGGGAACCATAGGTCGGGAGGGTGGTCCTTTTACCAGGTTACAAATGGATTTCATTGACATGCCACAACACAATAAGCACAAATATGTGCTTGTAATTGTTTGTTTGTTTTCAAGATGGGTCGAAGTTTTCCCAACTCGTCACAATGATTCAATCACTGTGGCAAAATTGCTTTTCAGGGAGATCATACCTAGATATGGTTTTCCGGTGACTATTGAAAGTGATCGTGGCAGACATTTTGAAAACAGACTGATTGAACTAATTTGTGAAGCATTTGGAATAAAACAGAAACTGCACGGTGCTTACAGACCAGAAGCGTCAGGTGTTGTAGAACAGATAAATGGAACAATTAAAAACAGAATTTCAAAAATGTGTCTAGCTACGGGAATTAAGTGGACAGATGCTCTCCCACTTGTTGTCTTTGAGAAGTACTCCAGACAAGAAAACAGGTCTTAGTCCTCATGACATTCTTATGGGAAGAGTAATGAGACAGGCTCATATTCCAGTTGGAAAGTTGCTAGCAATAAATGACAGTGCAATTTTAGACTATTGTAAGCAACTCTCTGATGTAGTAACCTCTGTATTCCATCAGGTGGGAACAGATGTGATTTCAAAGGAAAAGGAACAAGCTCATGATCTTTTGCCAGGAGACTGGGTCAGGACAAAGGTACATCGGAGAAGGAATTGTTTGGTACCCAGGTGGCAGAAAGCAAGGCAAGTGATTTTAGTCACAACTAATGCTGTCAAGTGCAGGGGTTTGAAAAGGTGGGTGCATGCAAGCCATACTCTTCGTGTACCTGCACCTGATAACCCTGACGAAGATAGTGACGAAACTACAGCAGATTCAGATTCAGAGGAAGAAGAAGATCCTGAAAATCCAGATTCTGAAGATCGACAGAGAAGTCGACATCTGGAAAAATCGGAAGTAAATCAAGCATCAAATGAAAAAGAACTAGACATCGTTGTTGTTGATTCAGAAAATGATGAAGATGTTCTAGGAAAGAAAACTGAAAAATAAACTGTGTCAGAAGAGATTAAAGATCAGGAGAGTATTGAAAAGCAGATTGAAAACTCTGAAAGCAGGAACGGAAGATCTGAAACTGGGAAGTTAGAAGTAATTCCAGAAGGAGAAGACGAATTGCCAAGTACCAGCTACAGAGACGTTGTTCCTAATGGAGTGAAACTGCTGAGTAAAGAAATTCCTAGATACAGAATTGAAATCTCTGAAACTGATTCAGATGACAGTGACGAAGAGTCAGAAATAAGAAAATTCTGAAAAAGAGCTTGGAAAGCTGAATGTAATGAAATTGAGCCTAAAAAGAAACTGTTAAGAAAAGGTGATGTCTGGTCAAAAGAAGATTTAAAATTCAAATTGGTCAACAAATCAAAAGAACAGATCAATTAAATAACTAGTCAGAAAGGTGAAACAGACAAAAAGGGACAAATTGGAAAGAAAATTGAAGTTATAAACAGAAAAAATAAGAGGCCATTGAAGCCTAATCAAAAGTATAAATCTCCAGAGTGGGCCTATTTGATAATTCCACCAATAGTTGAAGTGAGCAGCAGTAGCCAAGAAGATTTGGAAGAAAATAGTGACAATGATTGAAGTTTAGTTGCAGTAAGAGTTGGCTTCCTTTTTGGCATAAGGCTGAAGAAATTGTGTTAGGTGATACAAGGTCGAAGAAATTGTGTTAGCTGAATACTTTTATGGACGCAAGGTCGAAGAAAAGCTGTTAGAGGGTTACTAAAAAAATATATATATATAAAAAAATGTTTAAAGGGGAGGGTGTTGTGTTACACTATTTTGTAAAATTAAAATTTTTACATTTTTGTTTGTTTAAGTTTGAACAAAAATGCCTAATGCTGATAATTCTATATGCAATTCTTAAAAGATGTCGCAAATTGTCTTCTATTTGTGTTATCTTAATTATTTTAGTTTGGTTAGTTTTAGCAGTTATTTTCCCTTTTGGTTTAGATAAGGAGCATTATAAAATAAATATGACAAGCAAAGCTGAAACAAAACTAGTTGATCATGATGTTGCAGGCAAAACTAACAGAATTATTGAGCATAAACCAGATGTTCATCAGGACAGATCAGTTGGAGATTGGTCTTCTAATTCATTTTCCATACTCTTTTCGGAGTATGTTAGAGTCATGGATGTTAAGGATTGTTACGTATGTGTTAAGCTTCCTACTTCAGTTTCTGAAGGGGTCAAGTATAATATGCTTCCCCTTACTTATGGAATAACATGCAGTGTTATATCAAGTCTGTTCTATCAAACTGGTCGCCTGGAATACTACTATTCTGACGAGATCTTTGCTAATCTGAAAGTTGTAAACAGTCTTAACAAAGTTAGGCCTGCCAAGCAGAAGAGGGAATTTTTCCTGGTAACAAATGAACTAACATACGAATATGCATACAAGAATAATTTAACTTGCAAAATGAGGGATGAAGAAAGATCTTTCCTTGATCAGGTTGAGGAGAGAAGAGCAATTTATAAGGGGAATGAAATGCTGAAACAAACTAAATCAAAGTTTTGGCAGATTGAGGATGAGAAACTTAATGGTGAAAACAGGTTTGCTGCTATTCATATAGATGAACCAGTTAGTGGAAAGCTTTGTATTAGAAGAGATAATACACTTTACGACAACTATTTTGTCGGTGCTAGCCAATGTGAGGACACTTACCGAATTATTGGGGGTTGGGGATTTAAAGGTGGCAAGGACCCAATTTTCCCAGGGATTTATTTTGTTTGTGGAAATAAAGCATATTTCAGTCTTCCTGACCATTGTTATGGCACATGTTACCTTGGTCTTGTCTTTCCTAAAATTTTCCATGTTGACAGAAATGGAGAAGGATCATTCGAAATTGGCAAACACCTGAATAGGTTCAAAAGATAAAGTTTTTCAAAAATCATGGGAGATATATTTGGCGCAATAATTCCTATGGTGGGAATTACCCTGAATGCAATTAAGATCAGAAAGGTTTCCACAATTGTTGACAGATTGTCCACTGATACTGCAGGTGGTTTCCAGTTGGTCAATACAGAGCTCATTGCTACCAGAAGCATGGCTATGCAAAACCGGCTTGCTTTAGACATCCTTTTAGCAAAACAGGGAGGAGTCTGTGGGATTTCGCATGTTCAGCATTGCTGTACATATATCCCAGATAAAAGTCAGAACATTGAATCATTAATTAAGAATATTATAGAATTTCATACTGAAATAGAACCCATGGAAGATGACAGTTTTTCTGAACGTTTGGCAAAAAGATTTGGGGCAATCAAGGAATGGTTTGCTGACATTGGCAGTTCAATCATTGGCAAAGTGCTTTATCCTGTTATAGTTATTGTTATAGTGACACTCTTGTTAAAAATTAGTTGCATGATTCATAAAAGAAAGAAGCATGTGAGGGAAAAGAAGAGGATTTATAAACTCAGAAAAGCTCAGGAGAAGGAGATAGAAATGGATGAGTTTCGTAGGGCTCAACATGAAAGTTCCAGACAGAGACAGATTGATGAAACAGGAGTTTAGATTTACTGAGAGAGATCATTATATGTCATTTCTAAAAGTAAAATTTAGTATACATTTTTGGGTTTTGTTTTGTGATTTTTAAATCACCAGATGAGGGAGTTGATGGAGCGGACTTTCAGAATTATTTCTGAATAGTTCGTGACAAATGAAACTCTCATGATTTTTATTTTTACTAATGAGTGTTGCATGATTTGCACGTTTACTGATTCAACCTAGAGTAATATGCACCAACACCAACACGCGGGTTTAATCATTTGTGCTCTTGTCATGTTCATCATTTTGCTTTAAATAATACATTTACTTTGTCTTTTGTTTCGTTATTTATTAACTGCGGCTGTTTTAAAATAATAGCATGTGCATTCTTTTAAATGTGCTTCTGTTAGTGTTTTGTAGTCTCATGTGTCCGTGTTTGTTTATTTGTTCGTATGCAAAATTAGGTAACATTGCTAATGGGTTAATTTTAGCAGAAGGGGCGGGTAACAGAATATTTATCATTTCTCGAATTAATTATTGTCTTGTGTTTCCTTGCATACTAAACTCACGCTCACGCTAAAAGGCCTGTGGCCTACTTCTAAAATGGATGTCCGAAAAGCTTTACCAAAGTGGGCCTTGCACAGCTACGCTGGAATGTGAAAATGTTTTTCTACATTAATTCTTGGAGAAAGGCTTGCAAACAAAGGCTGTGTGGAAGCTTAGGACATTTAGTTCAGATTGCTTCATGGTCAAGGCCGCACTTGACGTTCGGCAGCGGAAAAGCTTGAGCGGACGAAGGAAATTATATTGGCATTTGTCAAATGTTGCTACCTTCGGAAGTCGTTAGTGACATTAAATAATGGACAATGCCGCTGGGAAGGTGGGATTTTTGATCGATTACCTGATCACTCTAGATCTAGTCCCACCTAAATCGTTTAGATCGATTGTTGCCTGTCATAGAGTAAAAAGCAATCCTACATCAGGTTAAACCAGCCCCAAAATTGACACAACTCTAAAGGACCACTTACCACTGATACGTTTTAAAGTTTTATTACAAAGCCAAGGTTAGTTGCGGGTACAAGCATCTCAATATAAGGTTCAAAAGGTATACTGGCACTAATACAAACATAAGCTGTCCAAATGCTCTTAGGCGACAGAAGAATATCACTAAAACGAGTTCAAATACCATTAAGTTTGCAAGAATGGACACAAGTTGTAATCGTTGCGGCATTTACAAAAGAGACATTTTCAGATTAGGCTGTCCCTACGCTAGTCTAAGTGACATCTCTACTCAACGAGATCTTAACCTGAAAAAGGTGTCAGCCGTGGTAACTTCCAAAGAAGTTCACCCACTTTCTCTTAGTCTTGAGGTGAAAATCTATGCATTGTAGCCGTGCCCTCTCTGCCTACCCATCCGCTCTCTAAGGGTTCTCAGGCCATCTGCTCTAACTCCTCCCCAGGGTGCTGTCCCTAATACAAAATCACAGTGATGTCTGGAACGCCCCTCTGAGACGCCCATCACGTACACATTCACGTGGTTTCGGTTCTGGCTTTTTCCATGATTATCCTCCTTTGGGCCTCTTGTTAGCGTTGACCTTGCTTCCCAGGCTTCTTCTCCGGCTCACTGGTACCCCCATCGCATTCCAGTAACCTCCTCCGGGCCTGTGCCTGTCTCCCCGGACAGAGCTCTATTCATCACTCTCTTGATTGGATCTCCCTCACACCTGCATACAGACACCCACAACTTGGGCCCCAAATTCCAGGCTTCACTATCTAGTTGGGCCATAAAACTATGAACGGAATTGACAATTTATTCTTTAACGAGACTCAACTTTAACTAACACGTGCAGATCAAAGAAGCCACTTTATCTTTCCAGGCCTACTGAATTTCTTTGCAAGCGGCCTGCACTCGATGAACCTTTATTTCTAAAACTAAATCAATTCTTGTTAATGCATTCTGATTATATGAAACACTTCTATAAAACAAAATTCTTAAATGTAAGCAGAAATCAATTAATAATAGTGAATCCATGTCACGTTGAAGATGTAATTGCACATTTCGTTCTTCATACATTGCCATGAGGCCTGCACGTTTCTACGTTTTGCAACATCACATTTCTTCAATAGCAGCTACACAACATGGAATCTGATTACACTTCTAACAGTTCCAAACATTTCTACACATTTCTACATTAGTTCCACACGCTATATATGTTCTCTATATTGACTAAAACATTCAGGTGTATATGCGGTTATATATTTCTAACACTTCTAGATACCTTAACTTAATTCGTGCGACTAGGTTGAACATATGGTGCACTTCTACATTTTACTCAGTTTGCGCTCTCTCAGTCCCCCCCTTTGATGACCTCTAGGGGTCATCACCATTAGTATACCAATTTGGACCTATCAAACAGAACTTGTGGCAAGGCTCCCTCTCTTGATCGTTTCCAGAGCCCTTAAACTCCTGTATTGATTATCCTGCATGGCAGCTAACCTCTGCTCCTGTTCTCTCATGGATCTCTGCAACCTGTATGACCTATACCATTGATACAACCTCACTAAACCCCACAATATGATTATGCAGATCACTATTATGATGATAGGCTTCAGTATGTACCAGACAAAACCTTTCCCGAGATTGGCGAACCAACCTCCAACTTTACCCATTCCGTGACCTACTTTTTCCCAGGCATTTACCCTTGTTAGGTCCTCAATCTCTTGGTGTATCTCAGTTATATTCTGTATGCCTTTCTCAAGAGGTTTTGAGTTGTCTGGAATGTAAGTGCAGCATTCCTGGACCTTCAAAGCCTTACAGACTCCGCCCTCTTTTGCTAACAGAACGTCTAAAGCAAGACGGTTCTGAAGAACCATTGCCCTTATCGATTGCATCTCTCCCTCCACCAGCATCAGTGATCTTGCGGTACTGGCAGACAACCTATCTACGACTGTTGCCAGCCTCCTTATTTTGACATTGTTCAATATTATCCCTAAAAGAGGGAACATAGCACCAAATACGTCACCAACTACCTCAGCATCTCCTAGATCACGTCTCTCTCTATCTGGTGTTTTTCCCTCTATAATTTCTAAATCTTTAGCATGGTATATTTTGGGGAAGACAATCGCCAAATAACATGAGCCATACCAATTATCAGGCAGCTTCACGTAGGCATTTCTTCCACATACAAAATATACATTAGGAATCACCTGCATTCCCTTTAAGAAATCCTTCGTGTAATATTCTAATTGGAAGGCATGTTCACAACTGACTTCTCCCACGAATACATTTTCATAGTAGGTTTTACCTCTGTGTATACATAACTTCCCTTTCTGTGTGCGATCTAAAGCTATTGGACCGTTGCTACCCTTCTTTTTGTGTGCCTTCTCCTCCTCCTCCTCAGTCCAATCTGTTTTCCACTGGCCAGACATTTTCAAAATCTTTTGCCTTCTGTAACTGTCATCCACTTGTCCTATAAACTTCTTCTCAATTTCTGACACTTTGCAAGTCAGATTATTTCTACGAGCATGTGAAGTATCTAGGGTATTCCAAAGAATGAAGAATTTCGCCAATCTATCTTCACTCTTGTAATAGTCCCATTTATTCATCTGCTTGTAGTTCGGAACTTCTGGTAACACTGAATCATAATTCGAAAAATAATATTCAAAGCTATCTCGACCATAAAATATGCTAAGTAGTAGACTACATGAAATTCCATAAGTCAATGGAAGGTGATGATACCTAATACCTTCGTCTACAGAAGCTGGTAACTTCATGCAGACATAACAGTCCTTAGCCTCCATGACATCTATATATTCATATAACAACTTGGCATAAGCATTCGTCTTGAAGTTTCCCTGCGACTCATCCATGTGTAACCTGCGAGCTTCTGCTGCTAGCAAAGCATTGTGCTTCCCTGCTTTGTCCCCCGCCTTGCCAGCGGTAGCAGGTTTCGATGTCACTCCAGCCTTTGCATCTGTTGCCTTTGTTATACTCTCATGTCCCACTATATATGATACGGTAACTACTATAACTATGAGAAAAATCACTCCTGCTAAAAGTGTGCCTACTATGTATTTTGCCTTGCGGTTCGGGCTACCGGCCTCCATTTTCTCAAATAGTGTAGTTTCCTGCTGAAGAGTCTCTTTCTTTGTTTCTTCACTCTGCTTTTTCTTTGCTTACTCAGTCTGTTAACCACACTTGGAAGCTGATAAACCCCTTTTGCAAGTTCGGTCTCTTTAATTTCAACAACAGACAACCCTAGCCCTTCTCCGTCCTCTAAATGAAATGTCCCTAATTTTCTTCTTCTTCCACTTGGCGCTAGGTTATCTTTTTCACTCTAGTTTATTTACAAAAAGTCTTTAGGCATCCACTATGATGCGCGTTCCAGCAGCTCTAATGGCGTATTCCAGGATTTCCATGCGAAGTATGAATTCCTCACGTTCTGTTACTGTTGTGCCAAAAGTTGGGAATTGCACTTCGTTCAGGACCATGTCCTTTATTCTACTTAGGTAGGGAGGATTGGGGATATTGAGTGTCAGTAACCCTTCAGCTTCGACTCCAGGCACTAACAACTGCACTTCCACTTTGATGATGGGGTCAGTGCTGATCAATATCACTGCCCTCACCCTCCCGGATCTCTGTCCCCAAGACATCTGCTGCCAGGTAGGTCCACTCAGGAGTGGCGTATCTTCTGCAGGGTACACGCACTCTCCTCGACCTTCTTGGACCTTCGGCTTCTGAGTCCAATGCACCTTCGCCCAGGTCTGAGTCTTCGGATATCGGAACAAGGGTTCTCTCTGGAGTCGACCTTAGGCTTGGCCTCCTTCTTTCCGGCCAGCTAGCCTCTCCACGTCTTGTCCTCCTGCTCCTTGTTCTTGCACTTGACTCTTGACCACTTGCAGCTAGATCAAGGTCTGATTCGTACTCACAGCTACTTTCTCCTTCCGTGGCAACGTCAGTTTAGCTGGTGTACTGACCGTCCTCGACCTGATCAGACACGCTCCTAGCTTCCTCTGGCACCTCTACAGCTTGACTGGTCCCCTCTGCTGATTCTCCGTCCACAGCTGGACCTTCATCTGAGAGAGGAGCTGTTCCTTCCAAGGGTGCTGGAACTCTTCGAGTGTGCGAGGCGTGTATCCAGTTGGGCAGACCTCCACACTTGACTGCAGTGTTCGTTACCAGTATGATCTGGTAGGGTCCACGCCAGCGCACGTCTAAGCAATTTTTCCTGACGTGCTTCTTCACCACGACCCAATCACCAGGGCACAGGTCGTGGCACACGTCTTGAGACGATGGAATTTCAGCAGCCTGCACCTGAAGAGACACAGAATGAATGGCGTCAGAGAGCCCCTTACAATAGTCCAGGATCAGATCATCTGTGATATTCAACAGTGCTGTAGTCGGAACTGATGGCAGTCTTATTGCCCTCCCCATTAACACCTTGTGTGGAGAGAGACCTGTCCTTCTGTCTGGTGTGCTGCGTATACTCATAAGGACCAGTGGCAGGGCATCAGGCCAACTTAGGGATGTTGATGAACAAACTTTGGCAATTCGGGACTTAATCGTGCCATTGATCTGCTCCACAATTCCTGAAGCTTCTGGTCGATAACTACAATGCAGCTTCTGGTCTATATTCAGGGCTGAGCAGAGCATCTTCACAATTTCGCTGTTGGAATGTGTTCCCCTATCTGATTCCAAAGAGGCCGGCACCCCGAAGCGCGGGATCAGCTCCCTGAGTAACAACTTTGCTACTGTGAGTGTGTCACACCTGCGTGTAGGGTAAGCCTCGACCCATCTGGAAAAAATGCAGACAACCACCAGGACGTATCTGAGGCGGTTACACCTTGGCATTTCGATGAAGTCTATTTGCATCCTATTGAACGGCCCCCTGACCTCCCAATGTGACTAAATGTGACTGGTGTTCTCTTTCCTACATTCAGTTGTTGGCAGGTCACGCAACATTGACACACTGCTTCTGCGGCTACTCTAAACTTGGGGTTGTACCAGGTTTGCCTGAATACCCGCAACATAGCATCTTTGCCTAAATGCACTGGACCATGTATTCGCCTTGCCATCGGACTGATTAGTTCATTTGGTAACACTGCCCTCCCATCTGCGGAAACCCAGAAGTCCATCTCACTTTTCACACAACCAGCGGTTTCCCATGTCTTTTTCTCAAAGTCGGGTGCGTTCTCTTGTACACATTTTAACTCATCCCAGGTGTCTACAGTTTCCAACATCATAGTCAATTCTGTCCTTTCCTGAATCCCACTCACTTCCACCTCTGTGAATGAGTATCCTTGCTCTGCACAATAGCGTGCAACCTCGTCTGCATACCTATTACCTTGTGACACAAAATCAGTGTTTCTGGTATGAGCTGTGCATTTAACAACGGCAATAGCTGCCGGACCTTGTAGTGCTTCCAACAATAGACGTACAAATTCCCCATTTCGAATAGGTGAACCTGAAGAGGTCATGTAACCCCTCTGAGACCATAATTGCCCGTAATCATGAACTACCCCGAAACCATATTGGCTATCGGTGTAAATGGTGACTCGAATTTTGTTACCTGCTAAACAGGCGCGTGTCAATGCAATAATTTCAGCTACCTTAGCGGAGTGTACTCCTTCCAGGCAAGCGGCTTCCACAACTCCAGTAATGGTGCAAACAGCATAAGCTGCTCTCAACTGACCGATATTGTCTCTTACACATGAGCCATCAACAAAGAAAATTTCATCAGGGTCAGTCAACGGCTCATCTACAATATCTGGTCTTGGTTTGGTGCATAGTTCAGTTACATCAAGGCAATCGTGATCTTCACATTCTTCATCTTTTATATCATTTGGAAGTGGCATCAAAGTGGCAGGATTCAAAACAGAGCATCTCTTGAGGGTCACGTTCTTGGCAGCAAGAATGACTTGCTCATAGCGCGTGAGCCTACTATTTGTCAGATGCTGTGTCTTGGTCCTGGTCATTAACAGTTCCACAGAATGAGGTACATACACCACTAACTGGTGTCCCATAACAATATTCTCGCAACGCTCAATGCTGACACCCGTTGCAGCAACGGATTTGAGACATCCGGGCAACGCTGCGGCTACTGGATCTAAGGTAGCCGAGAAGTATGCAACTGGTCTACGGGCATTTCCGTGAGTCTGGGCCAAAACTGACAAAGCACAACCTTCTCTTTCACAGCAGTAAAGTAAGAATGGTTTTTCGTAATCCGGCATTCCTAGAGCAGGGGCACGACACAAGTCCTCCCTCAGCTGCAAGAATGCCATCAAACAATCCTTGTCCCATGGTACCGGATCACTCACCTCCTTGTGCGTCAGTTTTTGTAAAGGTTTTGCTTTCAGTGAGAAATTTGCTATCCACTGTCGGCAATAACCAACCATTCCTAGAAACATCCTGACTTCTCTCTGTGTCGTGGGCGAATTCATTTTCATGATCACCTCTATCCTGTCTGGTGACACCTTTCGTTTCCCTTTTTCAATTCTGTGACCCAAATACTGCACTTCTGTCAAACAGTACTGTAATTTGCTCGGGACACCTTGTGTCCGTTCTCAGCTAAGTGATTCAATAAGGTGATGGTGTCCAATTTGCAAGCTTCCTCAGTTTCTGACGCCACAAGCAGGTCGTCTATGTACTGGACCAGAACCGAGTTCCGTGGCAGTACTAGACTTTCAAGATTTTTCTTCAGCAGCTGGTTAAAAATCGATGGGCTTTCTGTATACCCCTGTGGGATACGACACCATGTTAAAACGCGATTTTCCAGCTTAAAAGCTAAAAGAAATTGGCTCTCCTCATCTAATGGGATCGAAAAGAAGGCCTGGCAAAGATCAATCACTGTAAACCACTCGGCTTGGAATGGTATCTGAAACAATATTACTGATGGATTCGGTACCACTGGACAACATGAAACAACTATGTTATTAATCTTTCGAAGGTCCTGCACTATTCTGTATTTCCCACTAGGCTTCTGCAAACCCATAATCGGGGAGTTACATGGGCTTCCCACGATTTCCTTCAGTATTCCCTGCTTAATCATGGATTCGATCACGGGTTTTATTCCTGCAATCGTCTCCGGAGTCAACTTGTATTGGGGTGTTCTTGGATATTCAACATTTGGTTTTACCATGATTTTCACTGGTTCTACCCCTTTAATCAGTCCTATCTCTTCCCCAGTGAAATCCCACACTTTAGATGACACCGCACCTCTCAAATCCCATGGAAGCTCCTCCACCGTCAAGGTAGGATACAGCTCCACGCATACCTGTGAATTCACAACTTTAAAATCGGCATCATCATCGTTAGTCTGCACTTCCACTCCCTGAGGTGTGCAGTATATTGTACAATTTAGCTTGCACAATAAGTCTCTTCCCAACAGGCACACAGGGCTGGAGTCACAGACCACAAACTGGTGCTCATCACTGTAATTCCCTATTTTCACTAATACTGGCTCTGTCAAAGAGCTAGTTATTCTTCTGTTTGCGACTCCTACCACTTGAATGGTTTCCCCTGACATGGGCAAGTCCGGAACTACTGCTGACCTTATAGTGGATCGGGTGGCTCCTGTGTCCACCAAGAAGGTTGTAGGACACCCTGCTACTTCAGCCTCTACATACGGTCCCCTTTGGTCCACCTCTAGAGCTGCCCCGAGGGTACAGTCCTCCATGTTACTCACACGCTGTCCTGTCATCGGATCAACGTAATAGCATTCCTCTCCTCCTACGAAAAGTGGCATTTGTCTATAGGTCTTTCCCCCTGTCGCTATTCTGGGTGGTTGAGGGAACTGGGCTCGAGGAGCCGGGATCCCCCCTTTGACCACTTTTCCTTTGTATGTCGTTGTCCCCTTTACCAAACTGCTCTGGACTTCTTCCTCCTCTGGTTCTAGTTCTCCAGTCTCAATATTATAGGGACACTCGCGTTTCCAATGCCCCACCTTGTTACACTGGTGACACCTGGTCGTCTTTTTCAGTGTCGCAATGTCTACCCTAGGTCTCTGTTTTTCCTCATCGTCCTTATTCTGGCTACCTTGTCTCCTTCCTAGGGTCTCCGTTCCCTGTTGCCGCTGTCCACCCTTTCCAGCAGACTGCATCTGCACCATCATCAGCTTTTCCTTAAGTTTCTTTGCTTTGGAATCTATCTCATCACTGCAATACCTTGCATATCTCAAAATTTCGTCTAATGGTTTGTTTTGCCAACAAATCAGATGTTGCTGAATCATCAAACAAATATCGGGTCTCAATCCTAAAACAAATTTTGACACAAACTGTCCTATGTCTTTAGGATCCATTACATCCAACCCACTGTATTGCTTGAACGCCTTCAGTAATCTCTCATAATACTCATGGACAGTCTCCTTGGGTTCTTGTCTAGTCCGATCTATCTTGACCCAATCTATGTCCTGCAATGGTACCTTATCCTTCAGCCATGTCATTACCCTTTCGTACTTTTCCATGACCTTTTCTGATGGTCCGTTTGTCTGAGTATCCTTCTACGGTTCAGACGTGGGCCATTCGACACTAACCTTGCATGCCGTCCATAAGTCTCCTGGGACTACAATATCAAACAGGGTGTTCAGGTCAACCCACAGTACTTTAGAGATTTTTACGAACCTCTCTACCTGCTTATACCACTCCACGGGGTTCTCCCTCAGCTTAGGGAAAGAATTGGTAAATGCTGCTAAGTCCCCCCTACTCCAGGGCACGTGCACATAGCTCCCATTCGCGATCTCTCGCAAAGGGTATGCTTCCATCCTCTGTAGCCCTCCCTCTGGGGACATCCCAATTGTGCTCCGCCTGACGGTCCCTTTCTTGGACCATCTTTCCTCCCATTTATCCAAGTCTCTCCACGTTCTTATCCCTGTGATCAGTTCTCTTATGTGTGTTTTTAATCCGATTGTCCTTCTCTCATCTAGGTCCTGATCGGTATAATGCAACCTATGGTTACCCTGTAATGCTTTTGTTCTCGATAGATCCACCATGTATCTGTCTGCCAATTCAGATAATCTTTCATGTACTGCTCTCGCTTTCCTAGTAATATCCTTTGCTATAAACAGTACCTCATCTTGTTCATACATGTCAATCCTCTCTAATGGCAGGGTACCATCTATTATTTCATCTAGATCTGATTTTAGACTGGTTACATCAAGTCTCCTTGCCTTTATCTCAGCTCTCAATGCTTCGTTCTTGGAGGGTCCATTGACATCTCTCCCATCCCAGCTCCGAGTCCTACGCCTAGGCTCGGGTGAGTTATGGGGAGTCCTCCCCTGTTCCCATCTTTCTAAGTCCCATGCTCTTCCGTCTTCTCTCGGTGTGTGGTGAAACAATGCTCTCTTTCCCACCGTCTCATTCTGTCTATTCTGTTTGGCTTCTCTAGACACATGATAGGATCCTTCACCGTTCCCCATGCTTTCACAGTTTCTTTGCTGTCTAGTGTCGCTCAGCACATGATAAGATCCCTCACAGCTCCCCATGTTCCCGCGATCACATTCTTGTCCGTGATCACTGAACGCATGGTGAGACCTCTCGTGGCTCTCCATGCTCCCACGACTCCAATGTTGCCTACTGTCGCCAGGTGCATGGTGAGTGTACTTAAAGCTATCCCTGTACTCCTGCGTTCTTCAATCTCCTTCATTGTGAATGGGGCGACGCACCCCTCCACATCCTGTACTCCTATCTTCATGCATTTGTCTATTTCCACCAGTGGTGTGGCGGGTAACTCCTTTACTTTCCTGACTCTTCCCGTCCCACTCTGGGCCGCTTTCGCCAGCTCCGCAGTGAGACAAGGTCCTATTATCTTGGCTTCCCCATGCTTCCGCTTTTATCCTGTTATTCTGAGTCTCTACAGCAGCATCCCATTCTTTCAAGTACTCCCTTAACTCCTTAAAGGATTTCGGCCGTGGTCCTCTCAGATTCATCAGCCCTCCCTGACCCCCTTGATCTATTACGGGATCCACTGCTGAATTCAATGGGGTGCTCCGATCTCTTGGTCCTAGCAACTGCCTTTGAGAATTAATCGTATTGTTCCTACTTTAGATTTCTGCTCTCTCCCTGTCCAAGCGCACCTGTTCCTCCTCTTGTGCTCTCTCTGGGTCGTAAATCGATACTACAGGACCTATGGTAACAGGTACTTGAAGAGCGTCCGGCAGTTGGTAAGACCTGGCATGCTCTGTTTCTGGCACCTTTTGTACCACAAACCTTCCGACCACTGTCTGTACTGGACCAGGCTGAGATATCTCCTCACCTTTGGCGTATTCTCTATCTGCTATCGGGGGTGGTCTAATTTCCCCGGTACCAGCCCCTTGCCCCCTTTGGAGCTCGGGACGTTCCATCTCTCTGTTGTACGGAGGTGGTCTGTCCATCAACAACCTATTTATCAGGCTGTCATCTGTCTCGCTCTCATCGTCCTCCACTAGAGGTTTCCTTTCTCCTGTGACTTCTATCACTGGATACAGTTTATCTACTTCAATTCTCTGCACTCTCCACTTTTTAGTTTCTTCATCCCATTTGGCATCCTGCACTGCTCTTACCGATCGTTTCACTCTTTCTTGACGCCTGTTCAAGCTCCGGTCATACGCCGCCCTAAACCACGCATTGAGGGCTTCAAACTGTGTTGGTCTGGGTAGAGGTCTCGTCGCGAGCATTACCGCTTTTAACTGGTTCAATGCTTCTAACCTAAACGTTCCATATTTCGGGAACGTCAATTCCTCATTCCCCTCTGTCATCTTACTCCACTCAGAGATCCACAGTATGGTATGTAACCCAACATTCGTAGCCATGTAATGAGCTGGTGTGCCCTCCGGCGGTGCCTCTTCCCCGTCCACCGACTCTCTATTTTCTCTCTTAAACATCGCTCTTAAACATTTAAAACACTTCATGTTCAAATCTACAAATTTTCCGTAATTCTCTTCGTTTGTTTACTTCCTGATGACGATCCACCAATCCCTGCGCGGCTCTCACTAACCGGCCTATCACAGCGCGGTTTTACACCAACCGGCCTATCACAGCGCAGCTCGCGTCAACCAGCCTATCCCAGCGCGGTTCGCTCTGACGTCACTCGTCCTCTTCGCAGCAGTTCCCCTCCTTTCTCAGCTCGTATCCCGGTCATGCATGCGTCCCATTCATACACCGAAAAATGACTACTTCCGACCAAGCGATCACTTTTCTTGACTGTACGTCCACAGTCTAACTGTAATTGTCACCTCAACTGGTGAAACGTCTTTCCGTATACGTCCAGACAATCGCCTTACTGATAGGTTACTTACACACAGTAACTTCCGACCAGCGTCCGTTACTCATACACTCACTCTTATGTTCCCCCTATCACGGTCCTGCGGGCGATCAATGGTACCTCATGACCCCCTTCACAATGGTTGACAATTACTTTGGATGTCCGATACACCCGAACCACTTAAGCTCTTCTTCTGAACTTAAGATTTTCACCAGGTTGCGCGCGCTCACAACCGTCTCATTCACACTACAGGCATTCAACTCCGCTTGACATCACAACACATGTACAACACAAAACACCGCAATCTGACAACACATGACCCTTTATACTCACTCTCGACCGTTTCTGCTGCTTTTCTCTCGTACTGTCAACACCTTCTTCGGCAGGTGATTCTTCTTCTGGTCATCGATTACTAGGGGCCTTGGGGTAATCTTAACCTAATCTAGGTCACCTTCCTCAAGAAGGCAACCATCCTCTGCTACCAACTGGGAAGGTGGGATTTTTGATCGATTACCTGATCACTCTAGATCTAGTCCCACCTAAATTGTTTGGATCGATTGTTGCCTGTCATAGAGTAAAAAGCAATCCTACATCAGGTTAAACCAGCCCCAAAATTGACACAACTCTAAAGGACCACTTACCACTGATAAGTTTTAAAGTTTTATTACAAAGCCAAGCTTAGTTGCAGGTACAAGCATCTCAATATAAGGTTCAAAAGGTATACTGGCACTAATACAAACATAAGCTGTCCAAATGCTCTTAGGCGACAGAAGAATATCACTAAAACGAGTTCAAATACCATTAAGTTTGCAAGAATGGACACAAGTTGTAATCTGTGCGGCATTTACAAAAGAGAAATTTTCACATTAGGCTGTCCCTACGCTAGTCTAAGTGACATCCTTACTCAACGAGATCTTAACCTGAAAAAGGTGTCAGCCGTGGTAACTTCCAAAGAAGTTCACCCACTTTCTCTTAGTCTTGAGGTGAAAATCTATGCATTGTAGCCGTGCCCTCTCTGCCTACCCACCCGCTCTCTAATCGTTCTCAGGCCATCTGCTCTAACTCCTCCCCAGGGTGCTGTCCCTAATACAAAATCACAGTGATGTCTGGAACGCCCCTCTGAGACGCCCATCACGTACACATTCACGTGGTTTCGGTTCTGGCTTTTTCCATGATTATCCTCCTTTGGGCCTCTTGTTAGCGTTGACCTTGCTTCCCAGGCTTCTTCTCCGGCTCACTGGTACCCCCATCGCATTCCAGTAACCTCCTCCGGGCCTGTGCCTGTCTCCCCGGACAGAGCTCTATTCATCACTCTCTTGATTGGATCCCCCTCACACCTGCATACAGACACCCACAACTTGGGCCCCAAATTCCAGGCTTCACTATCTAGTTGGGCCATAAAACTTCGAACGGAATTGACAATTCATTCTTTAACAAGACTCGACTTTAACTAACACGTGCAGATCAAAGAAGCCACTTTATCTTTCCAGGCTTACTGAATTTCTTTGCAAGCGGCCTGCACTCTATGAACCTTTATTTCTAAAACATATCAATTCTTGTTAATGCATTCTGATTATATGAAACACTTCTATAAAACAAAATTCTTAAATGTAAGCAGAAATCAATTAATAATAGTGAATCCATGTCACGTTGAAGATGTAAATGCATATTTCGTTCTTCATACATTGCCATGAGGCCTGCACATTTCTACGTTTTGCAACATCACATTTCTTCAATAGCAGCTACACAACATGGAATCTGATTACACTTCTAACAGTTCCAAACATTTCTACACATTTCTACATTAGTTCCACACGCTATATATGTTCTCTATATTGACTAAAACATTCAGGTGTATATGCGGTTATATATTTCTAACACTTCTAGATACCTTAACTTAATTCGTGCGACTAGGTTGTACATATGGTGCACTTCTACATTTTACTCAGTTTGCGCTCTCTCACCGCTCTTGAAAGAACGCGACTCTGGCTATACGAGAGTCGGATGACCGCATCAGAAGACATTCATTGACCAATAGAATTTTGTTCTGCTCGAACATTTGTATTCTTTTAGTTAGTTTTAGATAGGAAAATACTATAAGAATTGCCCCCTTGCTAAGAGCACTGTTTGTTCGTTCCTGTGCTCTAGAGACGCTGCCAGATTTCCCTTTCACGTAAGACTTGGAGACTTTACCTTTTTTTTATAGGTTTTCTTTAGCTAAGTTAGGGAAATAGGGAAATGGGCTATGGAGAAATAAATAATCTAAGTGTTTGAGCATTTAACTCATGCTGATATTGGTTCAAACTTGCTATGACTGTTGTGCCTTTAATGAATTAATTTGCTAAAATAAAAAGCTAATAAAAGAATTATCGAAAAAAAGGAATTTGCTTTAAAATAAACTTAATAAAATAGATTTTGAAATGACAAGCTGGACTTGTTTGTTTCCTTGAGTTACCATTAGTTAATCCATTGCCTATTTAATGGGACTTAATTAAAGTGTTTGCTATGTTTAATTAATTAGGTCAGTCATAAGATTCAGTAGGTCATAATTCATGTCTCAGTCGAGAATGGGCCTAGTGTTGTAAATGTAGTTGAGCTTATATAGCGCACAGCTACCCGCAGTGGGTGTCCCGGCACTTGCTTAGGGAACCCGTCCTGATATTCCCCTGTGTGATAGCCCCAGCGGGTATCCACAAGGTGAAAGTCAGGCATCCCGCCGCGAGGGGCCGTTGTGGAGATTAAGCAAGCTATTGCCCAGAGTCGCATAGTGTGAACCCGTGAGTCGAGAAGGCACCGGAGCGAGAATTATCGAGTCCGTGGAATTTTTAGCCCAAGACCCGCCGAGGCGGGGAATTGAACCCTGGTCCAGGACTGATCTCAGCTTTCGGGTCTGCCGCCTCTAACCCCTGAGACACACTTCTCCACTTAATTATATAAATAATGGTGAGTATTGTGGTGTAGAGTTTGTACATATGAGACTGAATTTCTTTAGACCCGCTGGATCACAAGCATTGGCATAGCCAATAGGTATCGCCTTTGGGACCTTATAAGTGTTTAACCATGCAACAGTTGATGTTGTTGCACCCAGGATATGGTGCTGCATAACTAAATACTTATAAGGTCCCAAAACCGAGACCTATTGGCTATGCCAATGCTTGTTCTAGTTCCTGTGCCTGGACACTCCATAAGCTTTCATAAACTTCCCAAAATAAGATAAAAAGTAAACATCACGTCAGTGGGCAAAAATCACGTCAATGCACAATACTGTACTGTTCGCTCATAAAGTGCAAGAGCCATTGTAAGGTCAGAGCACATTTAAAGATAAAAGGTTGCCTGGACTGAGTTACCTGGGACTATAGGGAAGCAGAGGGTGGCTGCCTGTGCCACAAATGTGTGCCCCCCTGGCCCGGTCCTCAAACCTGTAACTCTGATCTGCTAAGTTCAATGCCTCCATGAGGTGAGTTAAGACGGTAGCCTTTGATCACTAGACAGCCAATGCTTAATTTGGGACGGTGGTTTCCGGTGCTTGCCACCCTCACCTAATTGTTAACACCTGCACTTAAGACAGTCTGCCACACGGTGCGCTGTTTGTCAAATTCAGAGATGAGCACAACAACACTTTTTCAATAATTTAATATACATTAAAATAACAAAAACCTGTGCCCAAGCAATTGTTATAGCGTTGGGAGGGCTGGAATATATTGTATTGTCACACTTGCAGGAGTGTGATGGTTTGCAGGTTTGTTGGTACTGTATTGACAGTGGTAGCAGCTGCAGTGGACTGCTGACAAGATCCCAAGCTCCTATTTATAAATTGAGCACTGTAGACAGCGCCAAATGTAACAGAAATGGCGCAAAAAACCTTTCTGTTAGGGACGGGGAGAAAGCCAGCAGCCCAATATTTGTGCTGGAGCCCTGAACATCCATGGACCATTCCTGTAAGTTAAGTCCCTGTATGACGGAACCAGTAAAGGCGTTTCAAACTATTGAGATATCTCCAACTAGTCTCTCTGGCCTTGCCTGAGATTCAGGCAGGAGGGGCGCACCTGCTTAGCATTCTCAGCTGATGGTGACAGGACTTCAAATCTGCTTTAGTTTGGGTGAGAAATTCAGGTCTTCATGACCTGATTCCCCGGGACATGCGCCAGCCTGACCACGGTAGGACGTGGGACCAGATCATCAGGCCAAAGGTGGAGGAATCAAAGATGTCTTGATTCCCCGGGACTGGCACCAGCCTGACCGCAGTAGGACATAGTACCAGAGCTTAAGGGCACAGGTGGAGGGATCAAAGATGTCCGGATTACCCAGGACATGCGCCAGCCTGACCGCGGTAGGACGTGGGACTAGATCATCAGGCCAAAGGTGGAGGAATCAAAGATGTCTTGATTACCCAGGACATGCACCAGCCTGATCGCGGTAGGAAGTGGGACCAGAGCATCAGGCCAAAGGTGGACAGATCAAAGATGTCCTGATTCTCCATGACTTGCACCAGTCTGACCGCGGTAGGATGCGGTACCAGAGCGTCAGGTCGAAGGTGGACGGATCAAAGATGTCCTGATTCCCCTGGACTGGCACCAGCCTGACCGCGGTAGGACATAGTACCAGAGCATCAGGGCACAGATGGAGGGATCAAAGATGTCCTGATTCCCCAGGACATGCACCAGCGTGACCGCGGTAGGACGTGGTACCAGAGCATCAGCCAAAGGTGGAGGGATCACTGATGTCCTGATTCCACAGGACAGGCAACAGCCTAATCTCGAAAGGACATGATACCAGAGCATCGGGCCAAAGGTGGACGGATCGAGGATGTCCTGATTCTGCAGGACATGCGCCAGCCTGACCATGATAGGAGGGGTACCAGAGCATCGGGCCAAAGGTGGAGGGATCCGAGATGTCCTGCTTCCCCAGGATATGCACCAGCCTGACCCTGATTGGACGTGGTACCAGAGCATCAGACCAAAGATGGACAGATCAAAGATGTCCTGATTCCGCAGGACATGCACCAGCCTGACCGTGGTAGGACATGGTGCCAGAGCATCAGGCCAAGGGTGGAGGGATTAAAGAAGTCTGCTGCAACCACCTATTGGAATCGGAGCTTTAAATACCTGGTGATTGTCTGGGTAACACACCTGTAACACAGCTACAGAAGTTATAGAGGATGAAGGCCATCAGCTCTAAAAAACAATTTCCTTAACGAATGCAAAAAATGTAAACCCAAAAGAAGAGATAAGAGCAAGTAGTTAAACACACAGGGTGAAGAAAGGCTGTAGCAAAGGAGTGTGTCTTTGATGCTGTAGGTGCAGTTGTCATGCAAAGTGAGTAATTGGCCCAAAAGGACGTTATATACCAAAATAACTGCTCTCCTGATATCCACTGGTGACAAATTGTTAACAAGATCAATGGTGCTGGATGTCCCCGACAGGTCTAACACACTGACGGGACTGATGTCATTGTAATCAGGTATGTGACGGAGACAGTTCGATCAGTATAAACTCTGTCCTGGATTTAACAGTCTGAGGGACTTAAGAAGATCCCGGAGCTGGAAAGTTTGTTCTCTGTAAAGGTGCCTAGTAGGGTGCGGCAGATTGGAAATCAGAGAGCAGTAGCTCATTTTAATCAAGGAAGGATTTTCTTTTCCAGAAGTAGCTTTACAACGGCTCTGTTGAAGTCTGTTTGGCAGGATTTACCGAAGCCCTCATGAACTGCTGCAGAGCGGATGCGGCTACTTCCAGGAGCTACGTCAGATCTTCCTAGGACAGTGTCATAGGAGGAGCCAGAGCATCAGACCCTTGAGAGTTTGTGCATCTTCCAGAGTGACTTGGATGACCTCAACCAACAAGAGGCAGAAGAGCTCCCCAGGACTCTGCGTTGTGTGACGCGGTTGATTCAGGTGTTCCTAATCCCACCTGAGAAGAGAACTGGCATAACTCAGGGCCATCAGCAGATAACATGTTCTTTCTGATGTAGCCTCAGCTCATCACGCATCATGAGTCACACCAGTGACTGATGTAAGAGGGCATAGCTTTAGAAAGGTGCAAAAAATATTCTTAACAGTGTTAGGAGCCTAATCAATCCTAGTGACATAATGAGCTCTTTAAATATGATCGATTTCTATTTTTTTATGTTTAATGAAATTATTTACCTGATTCTAGATGGTGCTGAGAATACAGCTGGCGTTACAGATTTGTATTTCCAGTTTGACCCTCCGGGGTGATCCAGGAGCTCTGTTTACATTTGTTCACTACTGGTTGGGATTTGATGAAAAATATCTGTTGTGGTTAAAGTGAGTAAGAAAGATGTACAGGTTATTGAAACCAATATTTACTGTAAGTGATGCCACCAATGCGTTAGTGGGGGCTGACATTTCTAGATGGGCAGAGAGCGAGCCAGAAAACAGGCCTTCTTTATATTGCTTTATATTCTCTCTCTCCCATGCGTTCCCCCCAAATCTCTTCTCTTCTTCTCCGCATAGCTCTCACTCACAAGAAATGCTCTCTCTCATACATCTTTCCCCATTCTTGCTCCATTCTTGCTCCATGTTGCTCTCTCCTGCGTGTGCTTCTCCCCCCACATTGCTCTCGCCCATGTTGGCTTCTCCCCCAGGATCCCATCCTGCTCTCACTTGCTTCTCCCCCGCCCTCCACATCCTTCTCTCCATCCTGTGCATTGGCAAAAGGCACTTGAGAAGACTACAGGTGCCAAAGATGATAGCTATTGGCTTTGTCAGTGCTTGTTAACTATCCTAGCGAATGATACTCTGCCACCCAACCATCTAACATTAGCCCGGCTGGCCCTCCTGCATCTGAGCCCAAGGTTCAACACTGGCATCACACAGGGGGCACAACACAATCTTAGGAACCGACCCGAACACAATACCTGGAACGGATCATCATAGGACAACTTAGGCCCACAGTGACCCATTGGTGCTGGTAACTCTGGGAGGGGGAACAATCCAACCCATTATGAGTTGGTCCCTAGGGGTCCACTACGAAATGAGGAATTACAAGGGGAACTGGGTAGTTCTGTGTCCGATCACCCCGCTGCTCTTGCCAGCCACATCCAAATTAAGAGGCCACTCGTTATGAGGGCCTGGGACCCCTGACTACGACTCAACTCCAGAACCATGTGGAAACAAACATCCCAGGCAGACACAGCGCTCGAATATGCTGATGGCTGATGGGCGCTATACAAAGGCTGATAACATGAAATGAGACATAACATTAAACATTGGTGGCAGACAGGGACTTCCGGGCTGCAGCAGCTTCCCTGCTGTGTAAAATGCACACATACAGCATCTCTGTCCTCAGCTCATGACAGCTCTTCACTGTAAACTCAGGCTCAGCCTATTGGTTTTGTCAGCACTCGCTTGGCCTATGTGCCTCCCTGGTAGAGTGGGGCTGGGCTTCAAGGAGCCCTGCTGACGTGTTCCCTCCTCTATCAAGGACATCTGAAAGAGCTGGGGATACTGATTGAAATCAGAGGCAGGAGCCCCTACCCTGAAGGGTTCACAGCTTCCCCAGATGTGTGTGTTTTGTAATTTAAAATCCACTCTGTAATCAGCTGTAAGCCCAGTTATCAGGAACATCAGTTTCCCAGGCGCCTCGTGCAGGCAGCATGGCCGCTCTGGATCCAGTTTGCTGACAAGGTGTTTTTCTTATTTAATGCTGTTAATCGCAGGAATTCTGCACAACCTCAGAAAGGATCTTGTAACCTGCACCAGCTTCGAAAACAGTCTGTAGCGGGGATTTAAGGCCTGGACTACTGTCAGGGGAGAGATTTGTCCACTTTACAGTAGCCTGTGCGAACACTAAGCACATACTGAAGAAATCTGAGCTCAAAATGGCCGCCCACGCTCTAGTCGTTCAATGGCTCACAACTTGCCTCCGCAGAAACCACGTCTTCCTATTAATATCGTGCGATTTAAATTGCGCCTGATCCTTGGATGTAGACTGTTTTGAGCACTCTCAGTTGGGGTTGGGCCGTACTCTTTTTCACTCTGCAGTAAGCGGAAGCAGATCGCTTTGTGAATCTGCAGTTTCACAAATCTACGTCTGACTGCCACAGATGAAAAAAGAAAAGCGAGAGGCAGCCAATTAAATACAGAAAGACCGAGAACTGCCTGCTTGGTGGTCAGTTTAGGAGCTCGCGACTTACAGGTGGAATGAGAAAAAAAAGGAGAATTTCACCCATTTTGCATTTCGCAAAATTATTCCATCCAGTTCGAATGCAAATATTGGCAGATATGTGACTTGAAGGTTAAGAACATAAATGAATTTCTTAGGGCCACAAATTGTGTTTGAATACGGATGTCTGGATTAGAACCCAGTTCTTCTGACTTTACACTTGAGAATGTAGTCACAAGAGTCAGCTGATCCATCGTACGTGTGCTTATGAAAACAACTCTGAGATTGTCCCTCCCTAACAGGAAATCATGTCGATGACATTGATGTCAATTGAACAATCAGTGACAGTGATCATATCTTCGCGGCGATGCCCATTCGGCATCTTCGTTCACACCCGCTGGAGATGTCTTTTGTTCTTTTAATCCACCTGCATCCCCACATCAACAGACATAGTGTGCTCCTTAAAACAGGTGATTGATCGGTGTGTCTTTAGTAACTCCAGGGATCAGTCAGACACAATATGTTTTGCTAACACATCTAGCTTGGTATAGTAGAGGTGGGTGAGCCACTGAGCGCTTGAGGTAAATCCTCGGCTCTGGCTCAGCTTGAGTTTCTTTCGCAACATTGAGCCGAAAATGAACTACACTTTCACAGGAGGCGATATGGGCTAGTGGCCACATTGGTAACTAGGCTTGATCGAGGTTCAAATCCTGGCATTTGCACAGCTCCCGGTGTATCCCTGCAAATTTGTCTGCGCCAAACAGAAAGAGTAACGTGGTATGTTGTAAATGTCCTTGGGCAATGTCTGTGCTAGGTAAAAATGCCAAAAATAAAATGGATTCCCATGCTGTAATCTCATACGCCACCAATTAAACACCTTTGATGTTCAGGTAGAGCAGGGTCACAGAACACAACAGAGAGAGTCCTCAGTCCTGACTGAAGGAAGATCTTCCTTCATCACAGATGTGTTTATAATTCTGCACTGAAGACCATGGTGGAGTGCAGAGAACATGAGGATTAACAAAAGGCCCTGACCTACAGGCGCACAGAGGTGCTTCATTTGGAGTGATGTGTAGGCCATTAATTGACCGCGGTTATGCATCACATAATTTACTCGGCTACTTCCAGGTACACAAATGTAGTCCCTTATATCCATAAAGGCCATACACATCTCATTCAATGATTTACTCATGTAGGATGGAACTGAAAAATCCTTGATCTGCCCCGATCAATAATAAGCTTCGTCAGTCGCGGCCCATGGAGGGAGTTCCGTGGGGCGGTGAGGCAGGGCGGGGGAGGAGCACGGTGAGGGTAGTAAACACCAGAATATGGATGAACGGAGGTAAGTAAACATTTAAATAAATGAAACAAATTTCGTTGTGCGCGCTGCATCGCATTTCCGCCTCACCGCCCCACGGAACTCCCTCCACGGGCCTCTACTGAGCTTTGTCCGCACCCTTCGCTCCAACAGGCTTCAGACCAATTACCAACATGCATTATTAGGAAAACCAAACAAAAACAAACAGGACCATCAGGAAAAAGCCTTAACCACACCACTGCTGCTTTACTTGGAGTCATGTTATCTGCTACTCAAGAGATAGTTGGGATTCCGGCATAACCAGGAAACTAAAGTGTCCATGCAATATGCAAGTAGATTGGTTTTGATTGATTTTGAGATTTATATAGCGCTCGAATGCCCAGGGGCATCTAGGTAGTGAACTGTTGTCACTGATGGACTTCGGGGTCACTGTGTAGTCGGTGGTTTTGTGCCCCTTGGCATTGATTGACATGCTGGATCATAACTCAAAACTCTTGGGTATCCATGAAGATGCCCAAGTTCAGAAGTAGGGACGTTCTATAACAGGCCTGAGTGCAGGACCGGCCGCCGAGGCGTAAAGTGCTGGCACGTACAACCACGGCGCGAGGGCAGAGGGGACGCAGTCAGGGCGCACGTCACGCACCAGTCGCTTCTTAAAGGGGACAGGTGAATTAGGGACAGGGAAAGAGGTTGAGAATACAGACGTCACAGAAGATAGACACCAGGCTCAGGGTGTAAAACAAAAAGCGCCATGACAGTCAGGGAGAAGGAGAGCGAGAGAGAGAGAGAGAGAAGGGCACAGATAGAATTATTCAGGGGTGGAGAGAGAGATGCAGAAAGACAGGAGGAAAGGGAACCACAGGAGAATTAAAGGAGTCAAGTTTGGAGTTTGTTCCACTGGGGTGTACCCTGGTGTTGTTGTGCTGGGAGTGATGCTAGCTAAGAAGGTGAGCTTCAATATGGGTAATGTGGTCATGGAGGCGTTGTTGAATAGGCAAACGGTGAGGAAGAGGGTGTCTGAGGGTAATTTGAGTGTTTTTGTGGTGCGTGACCCACAATATCATTTTTGGGGTACCACAGCTGCTGGGACTGGAGAATGACATTGCTGATGCTTTATCTTGTGCGCAGTGGAGGTTCTGTAGTTTAGCACTGGAAGGGGAGAGGTTGGCATAGTCGATATCAACAAAGTGGTGGGTGGAGAGCTGGGAGTGTCGCATTGGGTCAAGAGGTCATTGGCAGCATCCACAGGGTTGTCTTACAGTAAACATGGTGGGAATCTCCGATAAGTGGGTTGGAGAAGTGAGGTGACAGTGGTGGAGATGCTGTGACGAGGAGGGAGACTGTCATTTCTTTTATGTGACAGCTGGATGACAAGAGATTGTTGCACCAGTCACTATTGCAAGAAGTTGGCGGAGGGATTCTATAAGAAGCCATTTTATGAAGTTATGAGCCAACCACAGGAGAGATGGGCTATGGGTTGGATCCGGGGGAAAAAATAGAGATGTTGAGGAGATCACTGATGATGGACGTGGTGAAGGGTTTTGAGCCTGATAGGGAATATGTGCATGCTTGGTTGGAAGACAGCCCTTTTTGTGTTTTTTGGGGGGTGGATTTTGGTGCTTTTCTATTATAAGAGTAACTGGGGTGAGTAAGAACGATAGGGGTACATATTGTGTAATGAGAGGGGAGTATACCATACTGGTTAATTTGAGGAAATGTGGTGTTTAGACACAATATTGGAAACTAAAATATTGTTGGACAAAATATCATGTCAAGAATATAGAGCACAAAAATATTGTGAAGGTCCGGTTTGATAATTAAGCCAAGTTTTACTATATAGAACTCCATATATCTGTACCTTAACATTATATGTATCTTTAAGGTACGCAAATATGACGTTAAGAATAGTAAATCTATCCTTACCTATTTGCACTTATATTCTAAATATTTTGGTCCTCAATATTTTTGCCACGATATTGTGTCCATACAATATTTTTGTTTCCGATATTCTGTCGGTGATCCAGGAAATGTATAAGGGATGAAGTGGTTTGGGGTATGGATGTGGTTCTATGGGAGTTGATTGTACGGGATTATTCATTTGAGATATTATACATACTCAGGGAAGATAGGGCTCACTTGTCATTTAGGGGCAGTGCGTTATATGTGTTACATATAAGGGAGAAAGTGACAGGCCTACTGGGGAAGAAGTTGCGGGATTGAAGCCTTGGGAAGTTTGGGGTCTGACGGGGGGCAGGAAAAGGCCTATGTAAGAGTTTCCCTGTATGGTGCCTTTAGGGGCAGAGAGGTGGGTGGTAAATGGTTGTCTACCTTACTGAATAGGTGAACCAGCTCTGGGGTTAGGGGATAGGGGAAGGGAAGTGGAAGTGGAAGTGAGCTGTGAGGTTCTGGAAGCTTGAGGATAAACAAAAGCGCAACGAAAAAGGCAAGGCCATGTAGAGACAGATGGGGACCATAAAGGTGTTTGACAGGTTTTGTGATGTTGGAGAAAAGGGGAGGTTTAAGGCTGGGAGGAGTTACTGATGTAAATTGTATTAATGAGAAGGGATTTTTAAAGCTTGTAAGGCAATATCAGGTGAGAGTTGTCTAGACATTTTCACCTGATCTCTTCAAAGTTTCTTCTGCACACTAAGGGGGGTCATTAGGATGACAGACGGACTGGAGTCCATCCACCATCCTGGGTGGAACTGGGACCGTCCGCCATGCATGCAGTGGTCCCACACCTCAAATTAGGGTGCGACCGCCACCATGGCAGTCTCATCTTGCCATTTAACATTGCTGTGGGTGCTGCTGACTGCAGCACCCGCCACAATGCCAAAAAGGCAGGATGTGCATTTCACAGCACTACGTGGCAGGCACCCCATGGTGCTTGCCACGTAGTGCTGTGAAATGTAGGGGGGTACCATGTGTACCCCCCAGTGCACCCATACCTCCCCCCAACACAAGGGGGCCCCAAAAAAGGCCCTTATAACAAATCCCCACCAGCCTCTCCATGGCGGCATCCCCGCCATGGAAAGGCCAGATGTAGCCAGCATCCAAATTTGGTAGACGGCACCTGCTAGGCACCGCAACCATTTTAGGATATCTGGACCGTCCACCAGGCAATCTGTATGATTGCTTTTAGCGGTCCCGTGGCGGATGTTCTTTGCGTCCGCCACGGTCCGAGTGCGATTCCCTCCGCCATCGTAATGTGGCGGAGGGAATATCGTGGTCCGATTGCGCAAGGACCTGACGGGCCTTCCGCAGTCGTCATCGACCCCTAAGTTAGCATCTGTCAGGCTTCTGCCATTGCAACCGAAACAGTATGCACATTTTGTATCCCCTCCTTGTCATTTCTGTGTTTCTATCACTTATTTCAGAGTTCCATCCATCCTCCTGCCCTTCATCCTCTTTTTATTTCACATGGGATACTGTTCTGGCCTGCACACATGCTTCAATGGCCGTCGGTGCGGTTTAACTGCCTCTAAGAGCTGTTCCAATATGTGACGCGGGCTAGCGGCTCAGTGTGAACGCTATAGGCCTCTGCAGGGGACTTTTCAACACCCTGCTGCCTCTGCGGGGCACGAGCCGCCATCTTGTGTTTACAGGCCTCCCGCGCTCCTGTCGGAGGGAGCTGTCATCAGCTGCGGAGGAGGCACGTGCGTCAGGTGACACTGTCCTGGGGCCCTGGAGAGGACTCACTGCCCACCCGTGGCAGCCCCCCACCCCAGCACCAGGAGGGACCACACGCAGCCGAAGCAGACCTGCCAGGGTCCTGTTTGGCCCAATGTTATCACAGAAGGGGAGGGCGCGTAGCACAGCTCACAGTGCGTCATTGTGTCAACAGCTCGGCTCACATGTGCACAACACACGCACGCAGGCACGCAGGTATCCGAGAGGCGTCACCGAGCAGGGGCGTAGGAGACACTAAATTTCTGGGGGGGACAGGGACAACCTTGTGGACTTTCCAGCGTCCCTATACAAATCGCCCATTGTACGAGACCGTACGCCCCGTAAACAAATGTAATCGGATAGTTTTGAAGAAAAATATTGAGAAAGGCAGGAATATAGTCACATTATGCTTTATTGTTATTTGCATTTATAAAGTACTTAGACCAAATGTGGAAAAATCATGTCTATTGTTTATAGTGCTACTCATAGTTCACTCAGTTTTGTGATCTGCATGGTACATGTTCTTTGCAGCATCCACATTAACCCTCTGCACTACTTTACGATGAGCCAAAACTTTCCCTAGAAAAAATTTCGAACTCTCACTAGTAGGAACATTAATCGCTAGAGTTATCTTGACATTTTTATTGTTGCCTGAAAACTTCCTGATGCACAAGGAGGTTCATTTGCTTTTAAACCAAAAATTATTTTTAAACTCAGTGTCCCTCACCAAAGTCAACGCGAGGTGCGGCTGCAACAGGTTCCACCGCCCTAAATCCGGTCAAGCTCCCAGCAATGGGGCAGCACAAGCATTTCCTGAAACGGGGTCAAACCTAACCTTATAGCCATTATATGAGGAAAAACATCCATGTAATTGGTGGGGTGGGATACTTTCCCTAGATTGCTGCAAGCAAAACAATTTACCAAGTTTCTTGTAGTAGATTTAAGGGAGAGTTGACTTCTTCCCGGACAATGTTGTGAAATTTGTGGGATCAAATTTCTAAAATGCAGCAGACCCTTATGAGGCATTCATAAAATATTCCAGTACTTTCAAGGTGCACCAAGGAGGCCTGGCTTTTTTAGGAGTAAATCTGATTTTTTTCAATTGTCTTATGTCAGAAATAACTTACACTATGCCAAGGTCCTAATTTTTTCATGGTCGAGCCCCATATGCCAATGAGTACATTCAATATGACAGTGCCAAAAAGTTACCATGGAAACTACAGCAATAGTCTTGGGTACCTCTAAAAAATCCCTCTGTAGGCATAGCATGCATACACTCACGCACACACATTCTCTCACACACTTTCTCACTATATCTCTTGCTCTCTTGTACCTTTGTACTCTGTCACACTCACACACACTGCCACTCAAACTTCAATTAGTAAATTTGCTTTTATTGTGTTAGAAAAGCTTGCCCTGCTGCTACTGCTTTACCTGCCTTACCCTCTAGGGAAACTTAATGAAAACAGATTCTTTATACATTATTCAAAATAGTAATATATTGCTTTGTCAATGTTTTTTATAAGTATGATATGAATGAAAAATGCACTTCCTTAAAATAGCTCTGCAGGGCTTACATTTGGTTTCACTTGTGGATCAAGCAGTCACAGTATTAACATGTAGTATCACAGCATCCAACTGACCTAATGAAATGCTTGACTTCTTCGACAACCATGGATTTCATCCAGTAACACTTTACATTTTTGTTTTTTTGAGACCCAACTTGCAATGTAAAAACAAACCGGCATGTCTCGGATGGAGCATTGTAGTAAATGGAAAGCCAGGAATGGCTAAAGCCGTCACACTTTTTTCAATCCAGCACCATATCCCAAAGCCTCCGCCCTAGTCTCCCTCCTCGTGCCATCCCACATTGTCAGCCCACTCTCTGCTCTTGCACCAGCTCCTTTGATGTAGATGGAATTAATTAGGCATGTAGTACCACGGAAAGAGCAGGTATTCTTAAAGGTGCCTTTGTAGAAATATTTGTAAATTCATGAGAGTTGTAAAATTTTGTATATGTGTACAGTTAGAGGTGTGCTCATGTAAGTGCTGGCTGATGGTGAATAGTGTGAGTGAATGTAGCATGAGTGGCGAGAGTGTAGGGTGAAAAATTATGCCACTGTGAGTGTCAGGTGAGCTGCATGCATGCAATGTGAGAGGAGGGCCCATGTGAGTGTCGGGTGGGAGGAGTGAGTGCAGTGATAGGGGCAAATGCAAGGTGGTTTGAGTACAGGATGAGTGGTGTGCCTGTGTGTGGTACAGGGTGAGCGGCAAGGGTGAAGGGTGATTTGTGAGAGTGTCTTGAGAGTGCATGTGGAGTGTAGTTAGTGCAGAGTAAGTGATGTGTTCCGGCAGACTATTGTCCCTGTGTGCACGAAGGATGAACAGGGTGCCTTGATGAATTCAGGCTTGGAGATTTGCCTGTGTGAGTGCAGGGTGAGAGGAGGAAGTGCAGGGTAAGTGATGTGACTCCAGGGTGAGTGCTGTGTTTGTTTGTGTGATATGAGTTCAGGGTGAGTGTTGTGCCCATGGGAGCCAAGATGTCAGTGAAGATGTGTGTGAAGATGTGAGTGAAGGGTGAGCTGTGTTAGTGACAGCTGTGTAAGTGACTGGAATGCCTATTTGAGTGCACAGTGAGCGATGTGACAGTGGAAGAGTAGGGTGGGAGGAGTGACTGCAGGGTAAGTGTTGTGACATATGAGTTTGGGTGCGGGTGAAAGTGCAGAGTTGGAGAAATTAATGCTTAGTGAGAAATGTGCTTGCTTGAGTGAGACTGCAAATTTAGCAGTGAGACTGACAGGTGATTGAAGTGACACATGATTGCAGGATGAGTGGTGTGCTCATGTAAGTGCAGGGTGAAAAGCGTGAGTGTTGTGAGTGTAGCACGATCACTGTAAGTGCAGGGTAAAAGGTGTGTTCATGTGACCTCAGGGTAAGTGGAGGGAGAACAGCGTGAGGGACATGAGTGCAGTGTGGTCGCTGTGAGTACAAAGTGAGTGGTGTGCTTGTGTGAGCGCAGGGTAAGAGGAGGATGAATGTGCGAGTAGACAGTAACAGTGTGAGTTCAGTGTGATGGCTGTGAGTGCAGGGGGAGCAGTGAAAGTTATAAGTGAGTGGAGTGTCATGTGCATGCAGGGTAAGAGGTATGCTTAAGTGGGTGCAGGGTAGGAGGAGGGTGAATGGCGTTAGTGCATGGTGAGCAGTGTGATCGCTGTGAGTACAGGGTGAGCGTGAAAGTGAAGGGTGAGTGATGAGAATGAGGCTTGAAGTGTCTGAATCCAGGATGTATACCCAGACACCGGTAGTAACTCAGCATTGTATTGACGTGTGGGTTGTATATGCACAGTATAGAGCCTGGCCACAGACTAAAGCCTTTTAGTTACATTTATGCTAGTAGAAGTAGGGCCCACAAAATGATCTTTGTTGTGGTAATTAATTTAAGTTACAGTTACAAAGGTTCTACATCTGTGACAAAAAAACTGTTCAGTTTGCAATTACAAATTTTTCAGGAATCCCACGGCAATCAGAGGTTACCAGGCTCCGATTTCATCAATGATAGGCTTTTATCACTGATGTCCTGGGTCTTTACCTTTCTGTTGGAAACAAAGTTAACTACGAAAAGAGAGAAAGAGAAAGGAGGGGTTTGGTGTGTGTGTGGGTGGATGTGTTGGTGGGTGTGTGTTTTCAATAATTGTCCCTCAAGGGTGTTTACTTAAAGGAAAAATCACTTTATCTCAACACACAATTCAATACTGTACATAAATGTTAGAGGGCATTAATATGGCATGCAAATAGTAAGACATTTTTTCCATAAGCAGAGGGCAGCCAGTACTGACTTGTGCTATTTAAAAGGCATTGGCATCAATGTACTCTTGCAGGAGGGAAAGGCTGGTGAGTTGTACTCTGTTGACACCTCGTGGTTCCCTGTAGACCCTCTCCAATGGATAGTGATATAGAATGATGTGTTCCAAAGTTATTGCTGCAATGCCTCGCTTTTGCACTGTACCTTGTTTCCGTCTTCGCAGTCATCTGCAGGCCAGGCCTGCTGTTTGCAAGCGAGGTTGAAGGCTATGCTGCTTTTAGTGGTGTGTCATCCACACAACACAAGGCAGTCCCACTCGTGATTGTGCATGACTTGGCCTAGACAGGCTATGTTTCTGGTGCGCATACTTGCTACTCTGAAGGAAGGCTGCCATTGAACTCTGGTAGATGAAGAGGCTCTGCTTCACTGTATCTTATGATGATCAGGGGTTCTTCAGTGTGAGATATTGCTCAATCCCAAGCAGGAACCCAACACTCAAAGTGAAGATCCCACCTAGCCTCACAGAGGTGATCCAAATGGGGGTCAAAGCAACCACTGATCGCTGTAAGAAATCTGGGTTTATGGCCAGTTTTCTCAAGGTGTTTTGGTTTATTCTGTTGAGACTGACAAATGTTGTCAGACTTTCTAAACATCAAGCCTCCCTTTTGCATCCTGATACACTTCCACTGTCTGGGAAAACAACTTAACCCACGACTTGTGTACAGAAACATGCTTGGGACTTCCAAATGGAACACATGGGCCTTCATCACTGCTTTGCATACACGTATACTGTATGTACTACAATAGTTACACACAACATACACTTGAATGGGATTAGGTGATTAAACAGGGTATAAATATGTTTGCAAACTGGAGAGACAATCTCAACCAGTGACAACAATTTATTTTTATTGAGTAAGTGAAAAAATCTATTTACAGAAGAGTGAAGAAAGACCTTTACATGAGAACTTAGCTTTTGTCTGTGCCAGCTCCCCTGTGCGAGTAGAGGTTGGGATACTCCAGACTATGCTTAAAAAGGCTACCCAGGACTTGGCGTACAGCAGGATTGAACTCTTAATGTTTAAATGATGTCTGCACTCAGAATCACATGTTTAAGCTATCTTCCTCAGATATGGAGTGCTATGTATAATGTTGTTTCTTGCTACAGCCTACATTCTCTGACTAATTGCTAACTCAGAAAGCCTTCTCCCACTATGTTCTTCAACCCTGCATGAAATATTGACATTAAATTACTCTTGCTTGATTCCTTTCTTTCTCCTGAGTGACCCTCTTCTAGCCTTGCATCATCTGCATACCTTCTATTTCTGAGAATAGCCTTCTCTGCCTCATGCCTGTCTGTCTCAATCCTTCTTATTGGAATTCAGCAATTGGCTGATACCTCATGTCATCAATTACAACCTCTCCTCCTTAAGACCCTATCCCTGTAATGCAACATTAACTAATCTCTACCAGCCTATCTATCTCACCAACCATTCATCTAAAAGCACACCACCTGGTATTAATACATCACAAAATAATTGGTGTAAATGCATGCACTTTTCCTTGAGAGCACAGTACTAATCACAATAACTAACAATAACCACTGAACTAACCACTAACCATGTGTTCCAGAGTAGCATTCTACTTTTTCGTAAAAAACTCCACGCCTTGCCAGGGGGGGTAAGCGCTACATAAATCCAATTACAGCTACTGGTACGTTGGCTTTTATTTTAGGGGGTAAGGGGCGGAATCACAGGATGAAATGATTTTGTGAGTACTTAGCCATCACAAACACTTCTGCTTCTGGGCACGTTGCAGGGGCACTAGTGTATCAAAACTTCACAACACAGCCTGAGAGTGCAGGTTGCAGAACTTTCCAGTCTCTGTTCCCAGCACCTAGCAAAGTGGAGTTGTCAGTCAGTGACTCCATACCGTGGAGCACAGAAGAGTTTCTCGTTCTCCACTGGTAAGAGACCTCAGATTCTGGTTCCAAGGAAAGCCTAGCACATTGGCTAGTGGTTTCTGCCCCATACTTTTAGCAAGTCAGAAGAAAAACTCAGCTCTGTGAGCTGTTTCAGATAGTCTCTGTCTTTGGTGTATTTCTTACAGCCATAGCCTTTGCTTCAGTGCCAGCAGGAAGCAGGGTTATGTTAGGTGTTTCATATCAGGGAGGTTTCTTATCTGGGAGGTTTCCTGTCAGAGGGGACCCAAACTAAGGCTCGAAAGATGGAGAGGCTTCTCCATTCAATTTCCCTCAACTTGCTGTTGGTAACACTGTTAGGGAAGAATGGAGATGGAGGGGGAAAGGGTTTCTCAACACTACAAAAGGACCTTTGACTCCTTCATTCCAATCCATAGAGTCGGGTCCACCTCAGAGGACTTCAGTAATGCATTGGGGAAACCCTTAATTCAGAATGATGTTGAGGCTCTCTACAGCCACTACCTTAACCACTTGGCCAGTACAGGAAATCAAAATGAATCCCTGAGCACAGTCTCCTCTAGCATTTAAACTCCACACACATCCTACTTGACATACATGAGCTACACACTCATAAGTCATCCATGTCCAGGGTCCCAGGACAATTTTGAGGATTACCTTCACAGGGGGGAACACGCACCTCTAAACGGGAGACCCCCCCCAGAATTCCATCACTTGATTTCCTCCTCCATCTCAGCACATCGTCAGCAAACCGGCATCAGATCCAAATAACCCTCCACTCTAATGTTGTCATGCTGAGTGCCTCACTGCCTTTATTTTTTAATGTCTTCAAGCATCCTCTAGCATACCTGTTGCACCATTGGTTGTCTGGAGGTGCTTTTGAACACAATTCCCGAGTTTCAATTGGAGAGCACAGTATGACTCATCCTAGTAGGTGCTCCTCGCTTACTTCTGAAAATCTACATTTACTATGGATTTGTAATCGCTCTGCAGAGTTGGGGGGTGCCTGTACATCATCTTCATGGACAATGTGTTTTGTAACAGTCATCAACGACAGCACAACGAATAAAAGCTCTTCACTCTAGAGACACCAAAATTATGGGTCTTATTTTATTAATTGTTAGAAGGCTTAAAACAGAGTAACAATCACATTTGGCTGCAAACCTAATGTGAACAGTGCTTTACGAGCCAGTAGATAGGAATGTGGAGCACTGCCTTATTGCCCTAAGGAAATTACTAAACTTGTATATCTTACGAAAGCAGCTTCAAGTGTGACCTAAAATCCATTTGTCAGGAGTTCTCTCAACATGGCAGTGGATGCCAAACAAGGAAATCAAAGGGTTAATTTACAAAAAAAAATCTACTGTCCAGTCCCAACAGAGTCCTCCTTTCGCTTGTTTCCTCTGCTCTCTCTGAGGACCGTACCCTGCTCACCGATGTTCAGTTTGGGGTGCCATCCTTTTCTATCTCTGCTGTATCAGGTGGGGGAAGTGACCGACCTTCTCTTCATTCTGTGCCACAGTAGAGGAGCCTCCATACAACTTCATACATAGACTGCTGACCTTGCACCCTTTCACCAGCAATCCCCCTCCATTCTTTGCCTGCATTGAATCAGCAATATCATTTACTCTGTTATGCTGAGTGCCATAGAAATAGTCTTCTGGTCTCCAACATGTTACAGGCACTCTTGCCAGCTCCAGACGCTGTAGCCCCTGCACTAGAAAGCTGCAAAGCCGAACAGGAGTTCAAGCATCAATTGCATGCTGGTCACCACTGTGGTAAACTACAAAAACATGATTTCAGGTTCACATTTGCCAGGCTGAATCCTAAGAAAATCGTTAGTCAATAAAGTTTTCCCCTTTGAATTTACAAAATGCAAGCCTTGCTAGCAACAGATATCCGCTTTAGAACATATGTTGCACATAACTGAAAGTAATCAAACTTGTTTCAATGAAAAATGTACTGCATGTTTATAACTGCTCCATTTCTTCTGGTTTTGTAGAATCTTTTAACAGTGCTCACATATGCTTGTGGTCACTTCTGAGCAATTATCATCAACAAAGTGTGAATGAAGTCAGGAAAAACAAACCTTAACAGAGGTCAACAATGAGATAAATTATCCTGATTCTAGCTCGTATTGTTGCAGAAGTTGTCAAGTCCCACCCCCTCTCCCCAACCCCTGGTTTCCAAACTTTGAGACTGTAATGTCAAATTATTGGGGTATTGCCAGAGGTTCATTAGTCAGGGTATGTACTCCAAGCTGCAAATCCCAGAGAGAATGCAGGCACGTCTTTAAACTGTATTGTCTATAAGGCACTGAAAACCAACATAAAATGTGACAGCGCTTTGCATGTGGAAGAGCAAGCACTTCAACGGATAAACACTGATTTTGAAGCTAAGCAATAATGATCACAGTATACTAGTAAAACAAAAGCGTGTACATTTTTAAAACAGTTAGAATTGCACTCAACGTTTAAAATTAATGCCCCAATAGAAAAATAGTTATTCAGGTTTAAAAGATTCCAACAAAGCAGTGTCATAGCTCTGAAAAACCAACATTAAAGACTTAGGGCCATATGTATCAAGGCAAAATGGGTTCGCAAACGCCGAATTTCGCAGAATTCCGGCGTTTGCGAACCCATTTTCGCTAAATGGTATGTATGAAACATTTTTGTTGCAAAATAAGGAATCGCTAAATTTGCCATTCCTTATTTTGCGACTGCATTTAAGGAATTGCAAATTTTGCGATTCCTTAAATGCAATGTATCAAGGAAAAAAACATTCCAAAATGCCATTAAGGAATCGCAAATTACCACCAACTTCTAGTTGGTGGTAAGTTGCAAATTCTTTCAAAAAAGCATTATTTTAAATATCAAAAGGTGCCATGTGACGCTCATACATGCCCTTAGGGCATGTATGTGCGCCATATGCGCGCACATGTCATTTTCAGGGATGCAGCCGGGTGTTCTTGAGACACCCCTGCACCCTTGAAAATATTCACAATTTGCAATTAGCAAATTGCGAATCGCAATTTCCCCTTCATTCCTATGGGCCTCCTGGCCCATAGAAATGAATGGGAAATTATTCCTTAATTGTGATTAGCAATTTGCTAATCGCAATTATGGAATTTTAAGGAATCGCTAAAAAGAAGCGATTTTCTACATACATACCATTTTGTGATTTCTAAATAGTGATTCCTTAAAAATCGCTATTTAGGAATTGCAAAACTGAATGTTGATACTTATGGCCCTAAATTACAAAGAAAAATAATAATTAAGGAACAATATATTTTCAACAAAAAGTTCTCTTGCGGACTCTGCAAACAACAAATGGTAGGTATTTTTCTTTTGGAAAGGTGGCATCCCTACTTGTGAGATGCCTTTTTATTAAATGCATTCTCCTACTGCGACAGTAAAAATAAAAGTAAGGAATAGAGAATAGGCGGAGTGGGGACCCAGGGGGTTCTGGAATAAGTTAACAAAACAACAAAGCCTTCTTAACCAGTTCCAAATGAATGTAAATGGTCTTTTAAAGACCTGTGAAAAACTTGTGTGTAGAGAGACAGAGACGGACACCAGACACTGTCCAGCCGAGCGCACAGCAACTCGAGCTGCAGCAGCCCCGGCTTGAGACACACAACGCGGCAGAAGGTGGTTGAAGGGAGAGGGGGAGGGGGGTGTTAATCGCTTTTAGCCCTATCAGGCATGCAGCTGATCACAGGTAACTTGAGACAGGTCACAAGTCAAGTGCAGGGCCATTATGCGCTTTCGTGTGCTAATGCCCCTGCGATTCACAGGAGAGGGAAATTCCTTTGTCCCCTCGTCCCCCCCACCCGTGTCCCCCGTGTCCCCCCCACTCCAAAATCTGGGGGGGATATGTCCCCCGCGTCCCCCACACTTCCTACGCCCATGTCACCGAGGACAAAGAAAACCAGGAGGCACGAAGAACCGCCTTAATTCCATAATACGTCCAGTTTTACCCTGAATTAATATAACATTAAAACGGAACACTGCAACCTTAAGACACATGAAACCGGAAGTGCGTGTGTGAGCAACCCGGAGTGTAGATGGTACAGCATTTGTACTTAGTTTATAATCATTACCATACCTCGAACAGTGTCTCTGGATTATTTCTGGATAAAGAACTGGCAGATTAAAGCCCATACAGAATGAAAACGAGGTACAGCCTGTGAGCGGTGCCAGCCGCAACGGAATCCAGGCTGAATTTAAAGGCTTCCTGCAGGGTGTACAGACGAAGTAAAAAGACATAAAAAAGTTCCGAATATAGTTCCCCCCACTTTTGCACTACAAAGAATGCCGTACAGATACTGGGGCAGATTTACAAGCCCCTTTCGACACATTTACGCCGCTGTTGAATCACTTTTGCGATGCATCGGCGGTGTAAAAAATGCGGCCAACGTGAAGCATCTAGGGAGATGCGTCATGTTGTAAAGCCCTGCATCAGATTATACCGGCGTTAAGTATAATGTATGCAGGGTGGGCGTTTCCACGCGGGAAAGCCTCGTAAAAGTGACGTAGTGAATTCTACAAGATTTCACTGCATCACTCCTAGGACGCCACTGCATCAAAACCTTACGCCTGCTTGAAGCAGGCGTAAGAGTGAAGCAGTGTAGTGGGAATAGGCCTCAAAATGCATTGCTGGAGTTGTGCTGTGCTTGCGACACGACTCCAGGAATGTGTGACTTTTTCCCCAACAGATGAATTAGAATTTCTGACGCATCTGTCAATCCTTGCACCATGGTGCGCCGTATTGTAAATACGGTGCATCCATGGTGGCGCAAGGGTTTTGTCAGGGTGGCGAAGGGGAAGTGATGCATCTTAACAGATGTGTCACTTTCTAGTAAATCTGCCCCACCATGCATGAGAAGTGCAAACGGCGATTTACCTTTTTCTTGCCCCTCCCTCGTGATTTATGGGGCCTCCACCCAACATACTGACTTGATTTACACGAATTCAACTCATCTCAAGGAATAACTTATTTTGTGAATTGCGCTTCATTACCCCAGTTTTGTAAATATGTCACTATCACCCAACTTAATGCTACGTTGGAAGGACGGGAGGCCGGGGTGGCTTTTACCAGAGTTTGCACTTCTGAACCTCAAGTTACAGCATATGTTAGCCACGAGCGTCGAACTCACTGAGTAGGGCGATAATCATCCAATGAAAGCCTACTTTTTAATTAAGTCCAAATTATGATTTTCTTCGTCTTGGAAAGTGACATTGTTACATTGCAACTACAAGTTACAATTAATATGGGAGACCTTGAACTCACTGCAACGTCTACACCGCCATGGCCCCATACCCACACTTCACCCATACGGCAGTTGGACAGAAGATCTCCGCCAAAGAACCCCTCTCAGAGGTGTTGCCCGTTGGGTATTGCACCGCCGACCCAACGAGGAGCACTGCCGATGATGAAGCATGACACCTGCAAGGGTGTGTGAGGCCATTACATCCAACATATTGGATGCCCATCCGTAGGTTTCCTTTTGGTTCCTACGATATCCAAACAACTGAACGGACCCAACACTCTCTTTTATTAGGAACAGCCTGGTACCATTTTTGATACTGTTACTTTGGGCGAACACTGTGGCTGGACCTACCACTCCCTTCTGTGAGTGGTGATTTCGCCTTCTCCTGTAAAACAGGAATCCTTCTCCCCTTTTTGTAAACACAGATCTTGAAGTCGGCCATTTTGTTTTTCAAACTGAGCAATTTACGGTCCGAGCTGACAATGCTATGTTATGCCAAGTGAAAAGTGGTCAACCATAGTTGGCTAACTATATATAAACATGGCTTGCACGTGGCAAACCTCCAGTCTAATTTCAGCATGGAGCAGCGGGTGCAGGGTCATTTAGACAGATGAAAACAGCCTTCAGATCATTGCAGTGGAGGGTAGGCTAGCACTGCAGGCCTTTCTGGAGCATCCGGAGACTGTGCTATTTGTAATCTGATTTATACAGAAAGCACTTCATTCCCCTGATGAGACACCAGTGCTATTGTGTTGATGAGTAGCCTGCTCCCATGAACACTGTGGGTGGTTGGAAGGGTGTGGGTTTATAGGATGCAGCATCTGTGCAGGGTTTTGATGACCACAGCTATACTCTTACTGTGGCACATGTCACTGCCCCAAGGTGTGTACTGGAGAGAAAAGGGGTGAGAGATGACGGCTTTACTTTATACGGTATTAGTGTGTCTGGGTGGAAAGGGGTGGGTTGCATGCGTGGCCTTTGTTTATAGTTTGGAGCCATGCATGATTGGTACCTTGGTGCTTGTTGGGTTATCTTTGTTGCTGTGTAGATGGGCAGCTGTGCTTATGCATGAAGTGAAGTGAAGAAGAGTAAGAGACAGCTGTGCATATCATTATGCTGGATCTGATGGAGAGGTAAGAGGAGCTAGGATGGGTAATTGAACCAAGTTCCTCTAATATCAGGAGTGCATGGTGGTGGATTGTGCTGAAGGCATACAGGAAGTTCGGTATTAAAAGTGCAGCGACTCCAATTATGTTCACTTTTGTCTTCAAGTCAACCCCGATGGAAGCCAGAGTGAATTTACACCTCTCACAGTGTGAACTCCTGTCAACTGTTCCAAATGTAGCTCTCGTGTTCTTCCGGAAGTCAGAGATCGCAGTGAAGGCAGCTCTTTCACTCAGTTTTCCTAAGGCCTTTGGAGATTAGCCAATGCCTGGGTCTGGATCGAAGCTACAGATATAGGTGCCTTATGAATGACATTGTTGATGAGGGTTCTCATCGAGAGTAGGCTGTACTTGAAGGTTTGACCAGCAGAGCGCTCTGATGATGAGCCGACTGGGTCAATCGCACCAATTCCTTGGATTTACAGTAAGAGATCTGATTGAAGGACGCCAGATTCGGATCTCTACCTGTGGATATTGTTCTATTCATTGTGCTCTGAATAGGCTACAAGTCGACGTCTTGCAACCCACTTGCTATTTTTCCAGGATCTTTGCTTTTGGAACAACACGGTCTACAATAGCGATACGGAAACCTTGGGCTTGAGGGATCTTGGTGATGGGTTGCAGAATTCTATGAGGAGCTGATGTAGTTAGTTCCTTGGGTGGGCATTTGGTGATGTAGATCTAATAGGGATGGTGACTTTTTTCCGCTTTCTTGATTGAGATTTGGAGATCCTTTTGAGTCATTTGAAGCATGTTCGGTTATCTTGGGGTTTAGGTTTCTTCAGCTGGTGTTATACCGCATTGATGACTATTTTCAGCTCCTTGTTGTCTTTTTTGAGCTATGGTGTCTTATACCGATAGCTAGGGCACGTGGAAACTTGAGGAAATTGGCCTGTTCAAGCCTCTTGAAAGGCAGATGTAGGGTTTACCCACTCCTGTTATTAGTTGGGTGCCAAGATGGTGGCGATGGGAGTCAAGTTCCATGAGGTCAAGTTTTCTCCTCTCTCTGGAGCTTGTCCTGTTGGACATTGTTGAGGGGGTGTTCAATCTCATGGGAAGGCTGGCAATGAAGGGGATGAGGTGGTGGTTGCTCAAAATGACGCTGCACCTTTGTTTTTACTGTGATGAATTATATCATAGAGATAATGGCGCACAAGGTGCGTCCAGCTGAAAGTGTAGGTCTAGGCACAAGTTAGGAGAATTTGGAGCACTCTAGTATCTTTTCTATTTATTTATTCTCAGCTCTGAAAAAAAAATCCATCGACAATTACATACATTCCCAAATCTATAAACAACTCCAAAAATACATAAAAACATACAAAATAAGTGATGAACTAAGTTAAAAGGGAGTAGCTTAAGTAAAATGAGTCCTGTTTCCTGACTTAACATTCCTTCCCAGACAGAAGGGACTCACATTGCTGCTCCTCTTAAGCGAGATAAGAGGCTTTTGCTTTTTAAGGGATCAGTCAAGAACAATATGGCCAGCTGAAGAGCACAACAGTCCCTGCATCTATAAAATAACATCTTCATTATGAATAATTCTTTACAGACTTATTGTAGGAGTAGGTGCCTGGAGTCCATGCTCAAAGCTTTACTTCGTACGATCCTAGTTGAGTTTAAAGATTTAGAAACGGAGGAGTAAGGGAGGAAAAACACAATGCCCAAGTTGTGGATCCAGAGCGCAGGGTGGAGGAACAGGGCTCTCTCGAAACACTGTGCCTGCTTAGATTGAGGACCAGTCTACCCTTCCTGTGATGTATTACTTGTGAAGAGTGCGCAATGTTTAGCACCTGTACTGAAGAGTTGTGCACCAGAGCATGCTTACTGTCCAAAGAGCCATTGCACACTCTCCCCACAACACACCACGCTCATCACCCTTAAATCAATCCTCACCGCCTCGCCCCACCCCATCAAACAAACCAATACACACAGGCCCCGCGCTTTAGTTTCAGCACGGCACCCACTGACATACATTGGGGTAGATTTACAAGGAACTGATGCACCTGTACAGATGCGTCAGTTTCTTTGCATCAGCGCCAAATGTCCTTGCACCACCATGGATGCGCTGTATTTACAACTAGCAGCCCGTCCCGACGTTGTCCGGGAGCAATTAGGCTTCAGGGCCCCCGCCCGCCCCGACGTTGTCCGTGGGTCCCCCGGAGCCTTCCTCCATATATTGCAGTATTATACCTCTATGTTTACTTTGTACGCTTTTGTAACCTGCACACGTAACTTTTTCCTCCTATTAATGCACCCTTTGGCTCACTTTTTTAATGCTCCATTTGCTTCCTCTTGCTACCTGCAGACGTCACTTTGTCCTCCTATACCTCTATGTTTACTTTGTACGCTTTTGTAACCTGCACACATAACTTTTTCCTACTGTAATGCACCGTTTGGCTCACTTTTTAATGCTCCGTTTGCTTCCTCTTGCTACCTGCACATGTCACTTTTTCTTCCTATACCTCTATGTTTACTTTCTACGCTTTTGTAACCTGCACACGTAACTTTTTCCTCCTGTAATGCACCGTTTGGCTCATTTTTGTAATGCTCCGTTTGCTTCCTCTTTCTCACGATTTTCATTTTTGCTTCATTTTTCTGCCGCTCACCGCTCCTAAATAAATAAATAAACGAATAACATACCTCATTCGCTGCTCACCGCTCCTCCCCGCCTGTCCGCCGCTCCTCACCGCCTGTCCGCCGCTACTCACCGCTCCTCCCCGCACCATGTCCGCCGGTCCTCCCCGCGCTCCTGGACGCCGCTCCTCCCCGCGCTCCTCACATCGGGCACGCACGTAGCGGCCAGCGCTTCTTCCAAGGGACTACTTTTTTTTCGGTACATTTTTTAAATAACGTATATTTATTACGTTTATATAGCCTATGTCCATCTGCACACCCTGACGATTACAACGATGTATCGGGTGCGTGGATTGGCGCTGTGGTTCCCGAGTTTACCTGCCTCAAAGGTTCAAAGTTCTTCCTTTATAATAGTAGTATAGATACAGTGCTCCATGGCGCAAGGATTAACAGATGCGTCAGAAATTCTGACGCATCTGTTGGCCCAAAAGTGACGCATTGCTGGAGTTGCTCATGAAAGTGAGGCAACTCCAGCAATGCGCTACAACAGATAGGTAAGTCCAATTAAAAAAACCCTGTGTCATTTCTTACACCTGGTCTGAGCAGGAGTAGGGATTTTGACGCAGTGAAGGCGTAGAGTGACGCTGTGAAATGTTGTAAATTTAACTGCTTCAGTTCTACATGGCTTTTTGAGTGGGAACGGCCACCCCGCATACATTATACCTGACGCAGGTATAATTGCTTTACAACGTATCTTCCTAGATGCGTCACATTGTAAATTGGCCGCATTGTGTGCACCGTTGTTGCGTCAAAAAAAGTGATGCAATGGCTGCGGCAAGGAGGTGCAGGGGGCTTATAAATCTGCCCCATTGTTCCCTTCCCCCAACATGCTGCTCGATTGTTTTACTTGGCCAGCTATACCCATCTGTTGCCTCCTCGCTATGGTCGCATTGCAAATACTTGTTTCTATACTGCTGAAACGCATGTTTCATCGAAGCTCTGTGTTGGCACACTTTAATGGCCCACATTTCTTTCTCACTAGGTACATTAAAAAAATATTTTGTTCTTTCAAAGTGCATTTTTTTGTGACGGCTACGTAACCCCCAAAGGCCAATGATACATTATTTTGACGTAAATTATGTGAGTCTGCTTACACTTTATGTTAAGAAAAATAAAAGTTGGGCATGGGCATTTAAGAATGTACGCAACACTGAACAGTGTTAGAGGCAGGGCTTTAAGAGGGATGAAAAGACTCTCTCAAAGGGGCTTGGCCAAGGTAATTAAGGGTGTGGGTGAGTTAAAGGAAACACCTTTTAAAAATGGACAGCCCGATATCGACCTGTCTCAGCACCTGATTTTTAGAACTGCCGGTGCTAAGCACCGCCAGGACCCAGCCCACTTTAAGCCCTGGTTAGAGGTGACTGATGAGAGGTTCGATTGGCAAATCTTGAACCAGGCAAACTGGGCAATTCGAACACCCGTGTTTTCAAATGGTGTAATTGTGGGAAAACTGCTTGCTTCATTTACCCAGTGCCAGCATTGGGACACATCAAGGATTAATGCGGCGCAGCCGCAATGGCAGCAGTGTAAGAACTACTCGTACCACCTCTTATTCCCATTTTTTTCCTCTCCATCCCTTTCCTTCCTATATCTTTCGATAGGGTACATATTGAGTCCACTATACATAAGAAAACGACTAAAAAACATTGGGGCATATTAGCAAGGGCGTTATCGCCGCTTTAGCAGCACTTTTTGCCGATAAAGCAGCAATTTTTTTATCGCCCAATTACCAAGCTGTCGCTAACAGCAGTTAGCGACATCTTCCAGGTGATAGCGACCAGTTTGGGGCCCGCTTTACATGTCAGTGATATTTATCGCGAATGACATGCAAAGTGGGCGTACCCAAACTGGTAGCGACTGAAAGCAGTCGCTAACACAGCTATCGCCTATTAGCAATACCATCCTCTTGAGTGCTTGCATTGTTTGGGTATGTCCTTCCACATCCACTTGAGTGCTTGGGTGCTTGCATTGTTTGGGTATGTCCTTCAACATCCACTCGAGTGCTTGCATTGTTTGGGTATATCCTTTCAACTGGACTCGAGTGCTTGAATTGTTTGGATATGTCCCTCCACTTGCACTCAAGTACTTGCATTGTTTGGGTATGTCCTTCCACATCCACTTGAGTGCTTGCATTGTTTGGGTATTTCCTTCCACATCCACTTGAGTGCTTGCATTGTTTGGGAAAGTCCTTCCACTTCCACTTGAGTGCTTGCATTGTTTGGGTATGTCCTTCCACATCCACTTGAGTGCTTGCATTGTTTGGGTACGTCCTTCCACCTGCACTTGAGTGCTTGCATTGTTTGGGTAAGTCCTTCCACCTGCACTCGAGTGCTTGCATTGTTTGGGTATGTCCTTCCACATCCACTTGAGTGCTTGCATTGTTTGGGTACGTCCTTCCACATCCACTTGAGTGCTTGCATTGTTTGGGTAAGTTCTTCCACTTCCACTTGAGTGCTTGCATTGTTTGGTATGTCCTTGCACATTCACTCGAATGCTTGCATTGTTTGAATATGTCATTCCACTTGCTCTCAAGTGCTTGCATTGTTTGGGTATGTCCTTCCACATCCTCTTGAGTGCTTGCATTGTTTGGGTATGTCCTTCCACATCCACTTGAGTGCTTGGGTGCTTGCATTGTTTGGGTATGTCCTTCAACATCCACTCGAGTGCTTGCATTGTTTGGGTATATCCTTTCAACTAGACTCGAGTGCTTGAATTGTTTGGAGATGTCCCTCCACTTGCACTCAAGTGCTTGCATTGTTTGGGTATGTCCTTCCACATCCACTTGAGTGCTTGCATTGTTTGGGTATTTCCTTCCACATCCACTTGAGTGCTTGCATTGTTTGGGAAAGTCCTTCCACTTCCACTTGAGTGCTTGCATTGTTTGGGTATGTCCTTCCACATCCACTTGAGTGCTTGCATTGTTTGGGTACGTCCTTCCACCTGCACTTGAGTGCTTGCATTGTTTGGGTAAGTCCTTCCACCTGCACTCGAGTGCTTGCATTGTTTGATATGTCCTTCCATATCCACTCGAGTGCTTCCATTGTTTGGTATGTCCTTCCACATTCACTCGAATGCTTGCATTGTTTGAATATGTCATTCCACTTGCTCTCAAGTGCTTGCATTCTTTGGGTATGTCCTTCCACATCCTCTTGAGTGCTTGCATTGTTTGGGTATGTCCTTCCACATCCACTTGAGTGCTTGGGTGCTTGGATTGTTTGGGTATGTCCTTCAACATCCACTTGAGTGCTAACATTGTTTGGGTATGTCATTTCAACTGGACTCGAGTGCTTGAATTGTTTGGATATGTCCCTCAACTTGCACTCAAGTGCTTGCATTGTTTGGGTATTCCCTTCCACATCCACTTGAGTGCTTGGGTGCTTGCATTGTTTGGGTATGTCCTTCCACATCCACTCGAGTGCTTGCATTGTTTGGGTATTTCCTTCCACATCCACTTGAGTGCTTGCATTGTTTGGGAAAGTCCTTCCACTTCCACTTGAGTGCTTGCATTGTTTGGGTATGCCCTTCCACATCCACTTGAGTGCTTGCATTGTTTGGGTACGTCCTTCCACCTGCACTTGAGTGCTTGCATTGTTTGGGTAAGTCCTTCCACCTGCACTCGAGTGCTTGCATTGTTTGGGTATGTCCTTCCACATCCACTTGAGTGCTTGCATTGTTTGGGTACGTCCTTCCACATCCAGTTGAGTGCTTGCATTGTTTGGGTAAGTTCTTCCACTTCCACTTGAGTGCTTCCATTGTTTGGTATGTCCTTGCACATTCACTCGAATGCTTGCATTGTTTGAATATGTCATTCCACTTGCTCTCAAGTGCTTGCATTGTTTGGGTATGTCCTTCCACATCCTCTTGAGTGCTTGCATTGTTTGGGTATGTCCTTCCACATCCACTTGAGTGCTTGGGTGCTTGCATTGTTTGGGTATGTCCTTCAACATCCACTCGAGTGCTTGCATTGTTTGGGTATATCCTTTCAACTAGACTCGAGTGCTTGAATTGTTTGGATATGTCCCTCCACTTGCACTCAAGTGCTTGCATTGTTTGGGAAAGTCCTTCCACTTCCACTTGAGTGCTTGCATTGTTTGGGTATGTCCTTCCACATCCACTTGAGTGCTTGCATTGTTTGGGTACGTCCTTCCACCTGCACTTGAGTGCTTGCATTGTTTGGGTAAGTCCTTCCACCTGCACTCGAGTGCTTGCATTGTTTGATATGTCCTTCCATATCCACTCGAGTGCTTCCATTGTTTGGTATGTCCTTCCACATTCACTCGAATGCTTGCATTGTTTGAATATGTCATTTCACTTGCTCTCAAGTGCTTGCATTCTTTGGGTATGTCCTTCCACAACCTCTTGAGTGCTTGCATTGTTTGGGTATGTCCTTCCACATCCACTTGAGTGCTTGGGTGCTTGCATTGTTTGGGTATGTCCTTCAACATCCACTCGAGTGCTAACATTGTTTGGGTATGTCATTTCAACTGGACTCGAGTGCTTGAATTGTTTGGATATGTCCCTCCACTTGCACTCAAGTGCTTGCATTGTTTGGGTATGGTCTTCCACATCCACTCGAGTGCTAACATTGTTTGGGTATGTCATTTCAACTGGACTCGAGTGCTTGAATTGTTTGGATATGTCCCTCCACTTGCACTCAAGTGCTTGCATTGTTTAGGTATGGTCTTCCACATCCACTTGAGTGCTTGCATTGTTTGGGTATTTCCTTCCACATCCACTTGAGTGATTGCATTGTTTGGGTAAGTCCTTCCACTTCCACTTGAGTGCTTGCATTGTTTGGGTATGTCCTTCCACATCCACTTGAGTGCTTGCATTGTTTGGGTACGTCCTTCCACCTGCACTTGAGTGCTTGCATTGTTTGGGTAAGTTCTTCCACTTCCACTTGAGTGCTTGCATTGTTTGGTATGTCCTTGCACATTCACTCGAATGCTTGCAATGTTTGAATATGTCATTCCACTTGCTCTCAAGTGCTTGCATTGTTTGGGTATGTCTTTCCACATCCTCTTGAGTGCTTGCATTGTTTGGGTATGTCCTTCCACATCCACTTGAGTGCTTGGGTGCTTGCATTGTTTGGGTATGTCCTTCAACATCCACTCGAGTGCTTGCATTGTTTGGGTATATCCTTTCAACTGGACTCGAGTGCTTGAATTGTTTGGATATGTCCCTCCACTTGCACTCAAGTGCTTGCATTGTTTGGGTATGTCCTTCCACATCCACTTGAGTGCTTGCATTGTTTGGGTATTTCCTTCCACATCCACTTGAGTGCTTGCATTGTTTGGGAAAGTCCTTCCACTTCCACTTGAGTGCTTGCATTGTTTGGGTATGCCCTTCCACATCCACTTGAGTGCTTGCATTGTTTGGGTACGTCCTTCCACCTGCACTTGAGTGCTTGCATTGTTTGGGTAAGTCCTTCCACCTGCACTCGAGTGCTTGCATTGTTTGGGTATGTCCTTCCACATCCACTTGAGTGCTTGCATTGTTTGGGTACGTCCTTCCACATCCAGTTGAGTGCTTGCATTGTTTGGGTAAGTTCTTCCACTTCCACTTGAGTGCTTGCATTGTTTGGTATGTCCTTGCACATTCACTCGAATGCTTGCATTGTTTGAATATGTCATTCCACTTGCTCTCAAGTGCTTGCATTGTTTGGGTATGTCCTTCCACATCCTCTTGAGTGCTTGCATTGTTTGGGTATGTCCTTCCACATCCACTTGAGTGCTTGGGTGCTTGCATTGTTTGGGTATGTCCTTCAACATCCACTCGAGTGCTTGCATTGTTTGGGTATATCCTTTCAACTAGACTCGAGTGCTTGAATTGTTTGGATATGTCCCTCCACTTGCACTCAAGTGCTTGCATTGTTTGGGAAAGTCCTTCCACTTCCACTTGAGTGCTTGCATTGTTTGGGTATGTCCTTCCACATCCACTTGAGTGCTTGCATTGTTTGGGTACGTCCTTCCACCTGCACTTGAGTGCTTGCATTGTTTGGGTAAGTCCTTCCACCTGCACTCGAGTGCTTGCATTGTTTGATATGTCCTTCCATATCCACTCGAGTGCTTCCATTGTTTGGTATGTCCTTCCACATTCACTCGAATGCTTGCATTGTTTGAATATGTCATTTCACTTGCTCTCAAGTGCTTGCATTCTTTGGGTATGTCCTTCCACAACCTCTTGAGTGCTTGCATTGTTTGGGTATGTCCTTCCACATCCACTTGAGTGCTTGGGTGCTTGCATTGTTTGGGTATGTCCTTCAACATCCACTCGAGTGCTAACATTGTTTGGGTATGTCATTTCAACTGGACTCGAGTGCTTGAATTGTTTGGATATGTCCCTCCACTTGCACTCAAGTGCTTGCATTGTTTGGGTATGGTCTTCCACATCCACTCGAGTGCTAACATTGTTTGGGTATGTCATTTCAACTGGACTCGAGTGCTTGAATTGTTTGGATATGTCCCTCCACTTGCACTCAAGTGCTTGCATTGTTTAGGTATGGTCTTCCACATCCACTTGAGTGCTTGCATTGTTTGGGTATTTCCTTCCACATCCACTTAAGTGCTTGCATTGTTTGGGTAAGTCCTTCCACTTCCACTTGAGTGCTTGCATTGTTTGGGTATGTCCTTCCACATCCACTTGAGTGCTTGCATTGTTTGGGTATGTCCTTCCACCTGCACTTGAGTGCTTTCATTGTTTGGGTAAGTCCTTCCACCTGCACTCGAGTGCTTGCATTGTTTGGGTATGTCCTTCCATATCCACTCGAATGCTTGCATTGTTTGAATATGTCATTCCACTTGCACTCAAGTGCTTGCATTGTTTGGGTATGTCCTTCCACATCCACTTGAGTGCTTGCATTGTTTGGGTATGTCCTTCCACATCCACTTGAGTGCTTGCATTGTTTGGGTATGTCCTTCCACATCCACTCAAGTGCTTGCATTGTTTGTGTATGTCCTTCCACATCCACTCCAGTGCTAACATTGTTTGGGTATGTCCTTTCAACTGGACTCGAGAGCTTGCATTGTTTGGATATGTCCTTCCACTTGCACTCAAGTGCTTGCATTGTTTGGGTATGTCCTTCCACATCCACTTGAGTGCTTGCATTGTTTGGGTATGTCCTTCCACATCCACTTGAGTGTTTGCATTGTTTGGGTAAGTCCTTCCACTTCCACGTAAGTGGTTGCATTGTTCGGGTATGTCCTTTCACCTGCACTTGAGTGCTTGCATTGTTTGGGTAAGTCCTTCCACTTCCACTTGAGTGCTTGCATTGTTTGAGTATGTCCTTCCACATCCACTTGAGGACTTGCATTGTTTGGGTATGTAGTTCCACCTGCACTTAGGTGCTTGCATTGTTTGGGTAAGTCCGTCTACTTCCACTTGAGTGCTTGCGTTGTTTGGGTATGTCCTTCCACATCCACTTGAGTGCTTGCATTGTTTGGGTACATCCTTCCACCTGCACTTGAGTGCTTGCATTGCTTGGATATGTCATTCCACCTGTATTTGGGTGCTTGCATTGTTTGGGTAAGTCCTTCTACTTCCACTTGAGTGCTTGCATTGTTTGGGTATGTCCTTCCACATCCACTTGAGTGCTTGCATTGTTTGGGTACATCCTACCACCTGCACTCGAGTGCTTGCATTGTTTGAGTATGCCCTTCCACATCCACTTGAGTGCTTGCATTGTTTGAGTATGTCCTTCCACCTGCACTTGAGTGCTTGCATTGTTTGGGTATGTCCTTCCATATCCACTCGAGTGCTTGCATTGTTTGGTATGTCCTTCCACATTCACTCGAATACTTGCATTGTTTGAATATGTCATTCCACTTGCACTCAAGTGCTTGCATTGTTTGGGTATGTCCTTCCACATCCACTTGAATGCTTGCATTGTTTGGGTACGTCCTTCCACCTGCACTCGAGTGCTTGCATTGTTTGGGTATGTCCTTCCACATCCACTTGAGTGCTTGCATTGTTTGGGTACGTCCTTCCACATCCACTTGAGTGCTTGCATTGTTTGGGTAAGTTCTTCCACTTCCACTTGAGTGCTTGCATTGTTTGGTATGTCCTTGCACATTCACTCGAATGCTTGCATTGTTTGAATATGTCATTCCACTTGCTCTCAAGTGCTTGCATTGTTTGGGTATGTCCTTCCACATCCTCTTGAGTGCTTGCATTGTTTGGGTATGTCCTTCCACATCCACTTGAGTGCTTGGGTGCTTGCATTGTTTGGGTATGTCCTTCAACATCCACTCGAGTGCTTGCATTGTTTGGGTATATCCTTTCAACTAGACTCGAGTGCTTGAATTGTTTGGATATGTCCCTCCACTTGCACTCAAGTGCTTGCATTGTTTGGGTATGTCCTTCCACATCCACTTGAGTGCTTGCATTGTTTGGGTATTTCCTTCCACATCCACTTGAGTGCTTGCATTGTTTGGGAAAGTCCTTCCACTTCCACTTGAGTGCTTGCATTGTTTGGGTATGTCCTTCCACATCCACTTGAGTGCTTGCATTGTTTGGGTACGTCCTTCCACCTGCACTTGAGTGCTTGCATTGTTTGGGTAAGTCCTTACACCTGCACTCGAGTGCTTGCATTGTTTGATATGTCCTTCCATATCCACTCGAGTGCTTCCATTGTTTGGTATGTTGTAATGGCCGGGTTTTCTGATTAGATGGGATCAGCCCCTAGGGGCCCCTCCAACCCAGCCAGAACATAACCACATCCCTCCTCAGGACCATCTATCCAGGAACCTAGGTACCTACCTGAGGATGGGGAACTCGCAATATACAAGCTCATATTATTAGAAACACCACTAAATCTATAGGGATAGTAAGAATACCTTATAGTCTCGCGGCCACTCAGACCCAGACTAATCTACCCCAGGGCAGATATGACACACAATCCGGTGCGTCTACACATGGGCCTGCAGAACCCAATGCTCTCTTTTCCAAACGGTTTACAATCCGGCAAACCTACACGCCAGTCATCCCCCCTGACGCTCTCACTTACGCAAGCCACAATCCTGTGGGTATACACGCTGGTAATCCAACCCAACGTTCTCACTAACGCCGCATGTCAACGACGACCACATTCCTATGAACACCTTCAGTTATATGTTGGGAAGTCTCTCTCTCCCTATTCACTAAGGGCTTGCTACTACAATATTAGGAGTTAGCCAATTAATATAATGTACCTCTTATTCTTGGCATCATAGGTCCACTCGCTCCCTATTTATGTGATCACCTCTTACCTGATTGGGATTACTCGTCCATTCATATAAATGAAAATCACCTAGGAGATACATTTACCTGGATGAACAAGAATACAAGGCACATGGCAGTTCACTAATAAACTGGGGGGTTGTTTAATCACAGCAATATAGATACATACACAGATCTGTATTATAATTAACACATGTAACTGACAAAGACTATAGATAGAACACACCGCTGCAAGGACAAGGATTAGCAATACAAAAGCCTAGGGAATAAAGATAAGATTAAGATGTAAGTGTGAAGTAAACTAATATGACAGGAGCGCTTTCACCTGATTAGTGTGAAGTCTTGTTCTAGCTGTCATCTGGGCTCCTCTCGCGTCTGTGTCTTGGCTCATCTCAGACTCTCTCTCTCTCCTTAAGCATGGGCGAATTTTGCGAATCTCGCGTTCGCGAATTTTGCGGATTTGCGAACTCGCAATCCGCAAAATCCGCGAATTCTCGCGAATTTGCGGAATTTTTTTTTGTGTGTTTGCGCGGGTTTCTGCCAGTTCGCGAGGGTTTTGTACAATGTCGCAAATTGCGAACTTACCTGTCGGGTCGCAAGTTTCGCGAACTTGTTGTTTCTACGTGTCTAGCCTGTTTGGGACACTCTTCTTCATCACTGCCACTCTCTGTCACCACTGCCACTCTCTGACTACTCATGCCACCCTCTGGCCCACCCATGCCACCCTCTGTTTCATCACAGCACCCTCTGGTTGTCCAGTCAGTGTACATTATTGTGGCAACGCAAGCACACCTTCCCTGCCTCAAGTGACCTGAATTAATTTGGGGCTGATTAATGTGTCACAGAATATTTTTTTAGCTAGCACCTGCTTCCTTAGTGCTTCCTGATTAGTGAACTTTTGCACTTGCTAAGTGCTTTCATTGTTGCAAAATTAGTTACAACACCTGCCCTGCCCCAACTGACAATAATGAATTAGGGGCTGATTAATGGATTTGAACTGCCAGCCTGGCTCCTGCTTGTCTCCCTTAGCTGTAATTCAGGACCTTTGTGGCATATGTGTAACTATTCTGAGGTTCAGAGCAGGGTCACATAATAGTTGCAACTGGCAACTGAACTCTGGAGGGGCCCCTCAGCAAGCACTACAGGAAATGGCTACTAATGATGAGCCTGAACTTTTGAACCTGGTAAGTAGTTACTTTCAGTTTGCTAAAATCGTATTTCTGCAATTTTGCACTTATTCGCGGGGCGCGAACTCACGCGAACTCACGCGAACAGTGCGAGCAGTGCGAGCAAAATCCGCTGCTCGCGGATTTGCGGATTTTGCGGGAGATTCGCGAATCTCGCGGATTGCGAATTTCCCGAAAATCCGCAAAATCCGCGAGCGAAACGGATTTTCCGCCCATGCTTATCTCTCCTGCACTCTTGGATACACCTCTGCGCTGATCACTTGGCACTGGACTTCTCTCCCCCACGGACTCTCTCTCCACATTCCAACTTCAATCTAATAGTTTCGGCCGTTCTGATACTGTTCATTTCACTAGCTTGTTCACTCTGTTTCAAGGTTTCTGTACCAATGTCCAATTAACTCCAGCTGCTCCCACAGGTTAATCCACGATCTCTACTTCAGTCTCTTCTAAAAAGGCATTACTTCAGACTCCAGCTATTCACACCTCCTCCTGATAAGTAACTGCTTCTGACTGCTTCCTTCAGTTCCAGCTCACTGACTGTCTGTTTGTCTTCTCTCTGTTCCAAGCATGTCCTGTCTCTTCTCCTCTTGCAATTCCACTTCTTTAACTCTACCAACACTCTCTGCTCCTTCAATTTTAACTCAGCTCTCTCCAGCTTGAACCCTCTCTCTCTCTCCTACTCAAACAGCTCCTCACTCTTCTACCACTCCAGCTTGACTCCTCTCCGCTCCGCCAACTCCACTCGACTGCTTACCACTCCTCCACCTCAACACGACTGACTGACTCCGCCTCTGCACTTCACTGATATAGAATGCTGTTTCCTCATGGAAAGTTCCAGCCATCAGCCTGCCGCCCACCAGATCTCTGCATCACCTCGCATCATGGACACACACCCAGCCAGCCGGCCTTTTGTTGTGTCTTCCACACAGAGAATAATACAGCCTACCGATAAGGGCTGGCCCAGACCGGTTCTCTCCAAGTGAAAAACAGCTTTAACTATAAACTTTACCTTTACCCTGAAAAGCCTCTCAGCTCCATCAAGATGGAGTCCCTCTAGTTCTAGGCCTGTAGGCCTGAAAGGAATGAAATACCCCTTAGCTCTGACAGAATACCTACATAAACCATACCAATGTGTCTAATATAAGCAAGTATGTCAAAGCCAATAGGCAATAGACAGGTTAGAGTCAAGAATAAGGGATCTATCATCATATTAAGCAGCTATCCTCTTCTAGGTCTGGAAGAAAGGGCTTAAAAGGGCCAACACAGGCTAAGAATACCTATCCTAGATGTGAGCAAGACTAAGATCTATACCACTGCTAAATAGAGCCAAAAACTCTGCCATTACATTCCACCCTTAGATCCTTATCTTGCGAACATCTATAAACAACAACATCCATATAAACAAACATCAACACAATCTATCAACAAATCAAAAACCAAAAAACTCTCTAAAATGAATGACAACTTAAAGAAATTCCACCTGAAGCTTAATGTAGGGAAAGCCAAATCTAACAACCAACTGAAAACAAATCAAAGCACCCTTGACTTGAATGCTGAAACATATCTAAGATTGGATCTGATAACAACAGAAACTATCCAAAGCATCCTGAAACTAAATGTGCCTCAACTTCTAGTGATAACTGATGAAATCTAGTGATGTAGGGACTTATGTGTTGAATGAAAACAGCAAGGGGCCTAAATGGGGCCTACCTACTTCGGACAACTTAAGAACTAAATGTGTTTAAACTTCGAATGATAAAACAACAAAAGGGCCTAAATGAGGCGTACCTACTATGGTCAACTTAAGCTAATGATGACTCATGAAATTTATTGGTGTAGGGCCTTGTTTGTGGAATAAAAACAACAATGGGCCTAAATGAGGCCTACCTACTATGGTCAACTTAAGCTAATGATAACACATGAAATCTATTGGCGTAGGGGCTTGTTTGTGGGATGAAAATAACAATGGGCCTAAATGAGGCCTACCTACTATGGTCAATTTAAGGAAACATTTTGGTGAAATCTGAGAAATAGACATGACAAATTATTTTCAAGGTCTGGGCAAACATAATCATACTAAAAGACACACCTCCCAGGACAACCTAAAGTCTAGGGTAACCACCCTTTGATCAATTAAGGTGAAATTGTAATAACAGGAAAAATGAAGACAACCCCATTTCTACAAGATAGCTGATGTGGCACTAAGCATTGAAATATATCTATATAAATGTGGACTATATGTAAAAGCACAATATCATCTTAGTTTTCATCACACTGTGGAACACATGTGTGCACCACCATTCTCTTTTTTTCCCATCCCTCCAAACGGTTTAGCAGGAAAACTATAATAGGTGACTGCATCCTAAAAAGCAAAGATAGTACTTCATCAAAATCATGAAAATATTTATTTTTGTTTAAAAGTGGGGCCTGTTCGTAGTAATGCAGGCCAAGAGCTTGCAAAAACAAAATTCTTTTGCGGGAAACATAATCAAAATCCAAGAAGAGAATATTATTGGCTTTGTCATATAATGTAACCCCTTCCAGGCTCATGACGAGCTCAGTCAGTGTTCAGCACAGGGGAAATTTGGGCAGTCAATGTTTTTATTTTTCGGAATATCAGTGTAGGTCACCACCCTGCGTCAGCATCCGGTAGCAAGGAAGCACGTCCTCCGCCGTTGATCCACCACCAATCCGGTCTGGTCTGGTCTGGTTCCATCTTCCAAAAATAATAAACTAACATAAAAACATGAAAGTAAAAAACTAAAATAAAAAAGGAAGTGGGGGGGGGGCGACCCACACACCAACACCACAACCCAGCAATCCTAGGACAAGAAAACAAGTATCATTAATCTTGCAGGATAAATTTTTCAATTTAAAAAACACCCCAAGTGCTTTTCATTGTCGAAGGAAAAAAAAAAACTTAATTCATTAAAAACATTCTTCTAAAGTCAAGACATAATTAAAATCATATATTTTCTTTTATTAGTTTGGGCAAAATCTAATTTTTACATACACAGCCCGAAGGGCCGATTTCATACACTAATCCTCTGTGGGACAGCCCCTCCCTTCAGAATACGCAGGAGCCAGGCTACAGTGTGAAGTAATTTGAACCACTGCCAAAGGTTGATCTCACTGCGAGGGGAAGGCACTGCCAAGCACTCGATGCAAGCATCTCTAGTCTCTAATCAGGGAAGCCTACCCAGGCCTACTGTATCTAACTAACTCCAAGGGCCAAGAGTCTGCCAATTACTCTGCATGGACAAGCATCCCTTATCAGCGGGCAATGAAGCTGTCTGCGCCGACAGCCAGGAGGAGCGAGTTAGCCCCCCTTCACATAAACAAACCGTCCGCGGAGCAAAATTGGCTGTTAGCCAATCATAACAAGACAGGGCCGTGTTCGGAGCCTGCAGAGGAAAAAACCTGTCTTCACAAACCAGCTGGTCTGCCAAGGTCGACAAACAAATTCTTTGTAAGCCTTTCCCAGGCCTGATTTTTTTTTTAACTAACGAAAACAAATTCATATGTGGATGCAAGCAATTTAAAATAATTCTGGTACAGTGTACTGCTAGCTCCACTGTCTAAAAAGACTTTTGTCTAACTAATTCAGCTAAAGGGCAAGGAACATTTGAAACATAGGCATTCATGTAGTATGCAGATCAACACACAGAAAGGGGCAATTTACTTCTGCACACAAGACTATGCATTTATTATTTGAAAAAACGAATTATCATGGACTGTTGGGCTTAATACTTCTCTGCACATATATCTATCAGGCAGCATGTTTAATAAACACTGACTTTACCATGCAAGATATTACCTTTCTATCAACAGCTTGTCAAAGTACATAGGCGAGCCTTATAACTAAATGCAAATTAAACTAATGTAAGGGACACACAGATGGTAGTGTGTTATAGTTACCATTTTTAATATATTCTGCTCCACCCTAACTATACACACTAGCATCCAAAAAATAAAAATATATACTGTCAGCTGTTGAAAGAGAAACAATTTAAAACAACATAAAATGCAGACACATTTCACCATTGTATTTTGTTCAACCAGGGGCAACATGTAATTTTGCATTGCAGAGCGCAAACCTTTCAATTAAACCTAATAAAAGGGCCACATTCATATATTATCAAACAGCTATTTATTTTCTAACTGAGTGGGTTAAATCATATATGCCGGTTCTACTGCATATCAAAACATTCACATTTGAGAAAAAAAAGGTTCAGCTCGCATTTGGGAAAATAATAATGAGAACACATTTAATTTTAAAAGCACACGGTTGCCTTTCACTAATTAAAAGCACATGTTACCATGCACTGTCGGGCAAGATTGATTATTCTCAACCTGTGATCATTGCAAAACATCGGCCAGCACATTCCTTTCTAGATGGAAAACCCTCAAAGAAATAATTAATGAAAACAGCCCCGTAGCGTGCACCCTGACTGGGCCATCTTTTTAACATTTCACTCATTTTAAATCATGCATTCAAAAAATAAATAATTCTCCACACGTCTGTGGATGCATATTAAGAAGCACATTTAAAAGAACACAACTCTCTCCGTGCAAACCCTTATCTCAATCCGACTGGTTAATTAATAACTTACCGACCCCTAAGAGCCAGACACATGAAGTTATCAGTTCCAGGGCAAACCCACACGAATTCGTAGACGCATTTCAAAAAGAATGTTAAATGAACAGAGCCCTATGCTCAGCACAAGATGTTACCTTTCCTTCAAGAAGCTGACAAAGCACGTAGGCAGACCCAGGAACAAAGAAAAGTCAAAATCAAACCACCAATCACAAAATAATCACTGACTTTTATAGTCAGTTCAGATAACCATGCAAGTTAAACAGCATGTTTAGAATAAATACTGCCATCTCAATTCAAGATATTAACCCTTTGGCAGCTCAAGCACAATCAATTCGCAATGACTGCGGATACATGGGAAAATCATGACCTCATCTCTCCACGTTTACAGATAACACGTACGCACATTTTCAAAACGTTATCCCCAAGCACCCGAAAGAGATCCAGCTCTCTCCTGCCTAACGTAATGATAACATGCTCCAACCAAGCCATGACCACATGGCGCTATTCACAAGCCACATTTACAAGACAAGCTCTTCACAAACAACATATCCAAGGCACAATGCACAAGGAACACAACAAGTCAACATGAGAACATGCACCTCACAGGCCACATTAACATGGCGCTATTCACAAGCCATATTTACAAGACAGTAAACAAACTCAAAAAATGACACGCTTTTCACAAGGAATATATCCAAGGCACCATTCACAAGCAACACAGCAAGTCAAAATGAGAACATGCACCTCACAAGCCACATTAACATGGCGCTATTCACAAGCCATATTTACAAGAAGCTATATGCAAAGAACTCCACAGATCATATAAAAATGAACACATTTCACATTGCACAGCATAAGCAGATGCAGCAAGCAATTTAATGGACAATTTAAAAGCATTTTTTCCACACATTTATACAATTGGACCATCACAAAGATGTAACTGGCTCCCTCATGTAATGCCATCCTTCAACCCTGACAGTTTAAACACCAAGATGAAAACCATTCCTTCCACCCTGAATAAGCCAAATGCCATGATGTAATGCAATCTCCTCACGCTGCAACTGTTCAAGCCCATAGGTCACACAGGCTACATAAACTGCAAGATTACGCCAGATGGAACTGGCGTTCAGGGCACTCCCACACGACACATGGGAAACTCTCTAAGCACATGGCCAGGTCACACAGGATTCGTAAGATGTCGACTACGCCAGATGTAATTGGCGTTTAGGGCACTCCCACACGACACATGGGAAACTCTCTAAGCACATGGCCAGGCACACAGGATTCGTAAACAGTCGACTACGCCAGATGTAATGGCCGGGTTTTCTGATTAGATGGGATCAGCCCCTAGGGGCCCCTCCAACCCAGCCAGAACGTAACCACATCCCTCCTCAGGACAATCTATCCAGGAACCTAGGTACCTACCTGAGGATGGGGAACTCGCAATATACAAGCTCATATTATTAGAAACACCACTAAATCTATAGGGATAATAAGAATACCTTATAGTCTCGCGGCCACTCAGACCCAGACTAATCTACCCCAGGGCAGATATGACACACAATCCGGTGCGTCTACACATGGGCCTGCAGAACCCAATGCTCTCTTTTCCAAACGGTTTACAATCCGGCAAACCTACACGCCAGTCATCCCCCCTGACGCTCTCACTTACGCAAGCCACAATCCTGTGGGTATACACGCTGGTAATCCAACCCAACGTTCTCACTAACGCCGCATGTCAACGACGACCACATTCCTATGAACACCTTCAGTTATATGTTGGGAAGTCTCTCTCTCCCTATTCACTAAGGGCTTGCTACTACAATATTAGGAGTTAGCCAATTAATATAATGTACCTCTTATTCTTGGCATCATAGGTCCACTCGCTCCCTATTTATGTGATCACCTCTTACCTGATTGGGATTACTCGTCCATTCATATAAATGAAAATCACCTAGGAGATACATTTACCTGGATTGAACAAGAATACAAGGCACATGGCAGTTCACTAATAAACTGGGGGGTTGTTTAATCACAGCAATATAGATACATACACAGATCTGTATTATAATTAAGACATGTAACTGACAAAGACTATAGATAGAACACACCGCTGCAAGGACAAGGATTAGCAATACAAAAGCCTAGGGAATAAAGATAAGATTAAGATGTAAGTGTGAAGTAAACTAATATGACAGGAGCGCTTTCACCTGATTAGTGTGAAGTCTTGTTCTAGCTGTCATCTGGGCTCCTCTCACGTCTGTGTCTTGGCTCATCTCAGACTCTCTCTCTCTCCTGCACTCTTGGATACACCTCTGCGCTGATCACTTGGCACTGGACTTCTCTCCCCCACGGACTTTCTCTCCACATTCCAACTTCAATCTAATAGTTTCGGCCGTTCTGATACTGTTCATTTCACTAGCTTGTTCACTCTGTTTCAAGGTTTCTGTACCAATGTCCAATTAACTCCAGCTGCTCCCACAGGTTAATCCACGATCTCTACTTCAGTCTCTTCTAAACAGGCATTACTTCAGACTCCAGCTATTCACACCTCCTCCTGATAAGTAACTGCTTCTGACTGCTTCCTTCAGTTCCAGCTCACTGACTGTCTGTTTGTCTTCTCTCTGTTCCAAGCATGTCCTGTCTCTTCTCCTCTTGCAATTCCACTTCTTTAACTCTACCAACACTCTCTGCTCCTTCAATTTTAACTCAGCTCTCTCCAGCTTGAACCCTCTCTCTCTCTCCTACTCAAACAGCACCTCACTCTTCTACCAATCCAGCTTGACTCCTCTCCGCTCCGCCAACTCCACTCGACTGCTTACCACTCCTCCACCTCAACACGACTGACTGACTCCGCCTCTGCACTTCACTGATATAGAATGCTGTTTCCTCATGGAAAGTTCCAGCCATCAGCCTGCCGCCCACCAGATCTCTGCATCACCTCGCATCAAGGACACACACCCAGCCGGCCGGCCTTTTGTTGTGTCTTCCACACAGAGAATAATACAGCCTACCGATAAGGGCTGGCCCAGACCGGTTCTCTCCAAGTGAAAAAAACTTTACCTTTACCCTGAAAAGCCTCTCAGCTCCATCAAGATGGAGTCCCTCTAGTTCTAGGCCTGTAGGCCTGAAAGGAATGAAATACCCCTTAGCTCTGTCAGAATACCTACATAAACCATACCAATGTGTCTAATATAAGCAAGTATGTCAAAGCCAATAGGCAATAGACAGGTTAGAGTCAAGAATAAGGGATCTATCATCATATTAAGCAGCTATCCTCTTCTAGGTCTGGAAGAAAGGGCTTAAAAGGGCCAACACAGGCTAAGAATACCTATCCTAGATGTGAGCAAGACTAAGATCTATACCACTGCTAAATAGAGCCAAAAACTCTGCCATTACATATGTCCTTCCACATTCACTCGAATGCTTGCATTGTTTGAATATGTCATTCCACTTGGTCTCAAGTGCTTGCATTCTTTGGGTATGTCCTTCCACATCCTCTTGAGTGCTTGCATTGTTTGGGTATTCCCTTCCACATCCACTTGAGTGCTTGGGTGCTTGCATTGTTTGGGTATGTCCTTCCACATCCACTCGAGTGCTTGCATTGTTTGGGTATGTCCTTCCACATCCACTCGAGTGCTAACATTGTTTGGTTATGTCCTTTCAACTGGACTCGAGTGCTTGAATTGTTTGGATATGTCCCTCCACTTGCACTCAAGTGCTTGCATTGTTTGGGTATGTCCTTCCACATCCACTTGAGTGCTTGCATTGTTTGGGTATTTCCTTCCACATCCACTTGAGTGATTGCATTGTTTGGGTAAGTCCTTCCACTTCCACTTGAGTGCTTGCATTGTTTGGGTATGTCCTTCCACATCCACTTGAGTGCTTGCATTGTTTGGGTACGTCCTTCCACCTGCACTTGAGTGCTTGCATTGTTTGGGTAAGTTCTTCCACTTCCACTTGAGTGCTTGCATTGTTTGGTATGTCCTTGCACATTCACTCGAATGCCTGCAATGTTTGAATATGTCATTCCACTTGCTCTCAAGTGCTTGCATTGTTTGGGTATGTCCTTCCACATCCTCCTGAGTGCTTGCATTGTTTGGGTATGTCCTTCCACATCCACTTGAGTGCTTGGGTGCTTGCATTGTTTGGGTATGTCCTTCAACATCCACTCGAGTGCTTGCATTGTTTGGGTATATCCTTTCAACTGGACTCGAGTGCTTGAATTGTTTGGATATGTCCCTCCACTTGCACTCAAGTGCTTGCATTGTTTGGGTATGTCCTTCCACATCCACTTGAGTGCTTGCATTGTTTGGGAAAGTCCTTCCACTTCCACTTGAGTGCTTGCATTGTTTGGGTATGTCCTTCCACATCCACTTGAGTGCTTGCATTATTTGGGTACGTCCTTCCACCTGCACTTGAGTGCTTGCATTGTTTGGGTAAGTCCTTCCACCTGCCCTCGAGTGCTTGCATTGTTTGGGTATGTCCTTCCACATCCACTTGAGTGCTTGCATTGTTTGGGTACGTCCTTCCACATCCACTTGAGTGCTTGCATTGTTTGGGTAAGTTCTTCCACTTCCACTTGAGTGCTTGCATTGTTTGGTATGTCCTTGCACATTCACTCGAATGCTTGCATTGTTTGAATATGTCATTCCACTTGCTCTCAAGTGCTTGCATTGTTTGGGTATGTCCTTCCACATCCTCTTGAGTGCTTGCATTGTTTGGGTATGTCCTTCCACATCCACTTCAGTGCTTGGATGCTTGCATTGTTTGGGTATGTCCTTCAACATCCACTCGAGTGCTTGCATTGTTTGGGTATATCCTTTCAACTAGACTCGAGTGCTTGAATTGTTTGGATATGTCCCTCCACTTGCACTCAAGTGCTTGCATTGTTTGGGTATGTCCTTCCACATCCACTTGAGTGCTTGCATTGTTTGGGTATTTCCTTCCACATCCACTTGAGTGCTTGCATTGTTTGGGAAAGTCCTTCCACTTCCACTTGAGTGCTTGCATTGTTTGGGTATGTCCTTCCACATCCACTTGAGTGCTTGCATTGTTTGGGTACGTCCTTCCACCTGCACTTGAGTGCTTGCATTGTTTGGGTAAGTCCTTCCACCTGCACTCGAGTGCTTGCATTGTTTGGGTATGTCCTTCCACATCCACTTGAGTGCTTGCATTGTTTGGGTACGTCCTTCCACATCCACTTGAGTGCTTGCATTGTTTGGGTAAGTTCTTCCACTTCCACTTGAGTGCTTGCATTGTTTGGTATGTCCTTGCACATTCACTCGAATGCTTGCATTGTTTGAATATGTCATTCCACTTGCTCTCAAGTGCTTGCATTGTTTGGGTATGTCCTTCCACATCCTCTTGAGTGCTTGCATTGTTTGGGTATGTCCTTCCACATCCACTTGAGTGCTTGGGTTCTTGCATTGTTTGGGTATGTCCTTCAACATCCACTCGAGTGCTTGCATTGTTTGGGTATATCCTTTCAACTAGACTCGAGTGCTTGAATTGTTTGGATATGTCCCTCCACTTGCACTCAAGTGCTTGCATTGTTTGGGTATGTCCTTCCACATCCACTTGAGTGCTTGCATTGTTTGGGTATTTCCATCCACATCCACTTGAGTGCTTGCATTGTTTGGGAAAGTCCTTCCACTTACACTTGAGTGCTTGCATTGTTTGGGTATGTCCTTCCACATCCACTTGAGTGCTTGCATTGTTTGGGTACGTCCTTCCACCTGCACTTGAGTGCTTGCATTGTTTGGGTAAGTCCTTCCACCTGCACTCGAGTGCTTGCATTGTTTGATATGTCCTTCCATATCCACTCGAGTGCTTCCATTGTTTGGTATGTCCTTCCACATTCACTCGAATGCTTGCATTGTTTGAATATGTCATTTCACTTGCTCTCAAGTGCTTGCATTCTTTGGGTATGTCCTTCCACAACCTCTTGAGTGCTTGCATTGTTTGGGTATGTCCTTCCACATCCACTTGAGTGCTTGGGTGCTTGCATTGTTTGGGTATGTCCTTCAACATCCACTCGAGTGCTAACATTGTTTGGGTATGTCATTTCAACTGGACTCGAGTGCTTGAATTGTTTGGATATGTCCCTCCACTTGCACTCAAGTGCTTGCATTGTTTGGGTATGGTCTTCCACATCCACTCGAGTGCTAACATTGTTTGGGTATGTCATTTCAACTGGACTCGAGTGCTTGAATTGTTTGGATATGTCCCTCCACTTGCACTCAAGTGCTTGCATTGTTTAGGTATGGTCTTCCACATCCACTTGAGTGCTTGCATTGTTTGGGTATTTCCTTCCACATCCACTTAAGTGCTTGCATTGTTTGGGTAAGTCCTTCCACTTCCACTTGAGTGCTTGCATTGTTTGGGTATGTCCTTCCACATCCACTTGAGTGCTTGCATTGTTTGGGTATGTCCTTCCACCTGCACTTGAGTGCTTTCATTGTTTGGGTAAGTCCTTCCACCTGCACTCGAGTGCTTGCATTGTTTGGGTATGTCCTTCCATATCCACTCGAATGCTTGCATTGTTTGAATATGTCATTCCACTTGCACTCAAGTGCTTGCATTGTTTGGGTATGTCCTTCCACATCCACTTGAGTGCTTGCATTGTTTGGGTATGTCCTTCCACATCCACTTGAGTGCTTGCATTGTTTGGGTATGTCCTTCCACATCCACTCAAGTGCTTGCATTGTTTGTGTATGTCCTTCCACATCCACTCCAGTGCTAACATTGTTTGGGTATGTCCTTTCAACTGGACTCGAGAGCTTGCATTGTTTGGATATGTCCTTCCACTTGCACTCAAGTGCTTGCATTGTTTGGGTATGTCCTTCCACATCCACTTGAGTGCTTGCATTGTTTGGGTATGTCCTTCCACATCCACTTGAGTGTTTGCATTGTTTGGGTAAGTCCTTCCACTTCCACGTAAGTGGTTGCATTGTTCGGGTATGTCCTTTCACCTGCACTTGAGTGCTTGCATTGTTTGGGTAAGTCCTTCCACTTCCACTTGAGTGCTTGCATTGTTTGAGTATGTCCTTCCACATCCACTTGAGGACTTGCATTGTTTGGGTATGTCGTTCCACCTGCACTTAGGTGCTTGCATTGTTTGGGTAAGTCCGTCTACTTCCACTTGAGTGCTTGCGTTGTTTGGGTATGTCCTTCCACATCCACTTGAGTGCTTGCATTGTTTGGGTACATCCTACCACCTGCACTCGAGTGCTTGCATTGTTTGAGTATGCCCTTCCACATCCACTTGAGTGCTTGCATTGTTTGAGTATGTCCTTCCACCTGCACTTGAGTGCTTGCATTGTTTGGGTATGTCCTTCCATATCCACTCGAGTGCTTGCATTGTTTGGTATGTCCTTCCACATTCACTCGAATACTTGCATTGTTTGAATATGTCATTCCACTTGCACTCAAGTGCTTGCATTGTTTGGGTATGTCCTTCCACATCCACTTGAGTGCTTGCATCGTTTGGGTATGTCCTTCCACATCCACTCGAGTGCTTGCATTGTTTGGGTATGTCCTTCCACATCCACTCGAGTGCTAACATTGTTTGGGTATGTCCTTTCAACTGGACTTGTGTGCTTGCATTGTTTGGGTATGTCCTTCCATATCCACTCGAGTGCTTGCATTGTTTGGGTATGTCCTTCCACATCCACTCGAGTGCTAACATTGTTTGGGTATGTCCTTTCAACTGGACTTGTGTGCTGTGTGCTTGTATTGTTTGGGTATGTCCTTTCAACTGGACTTGTGTGCTTGTATTGTTTGGGTATGTCCTTCCACATCCACTCGAGTGCTTGCATTGTTTGGGTATGTCCTTCCACATCCACTTGAGTGCTTGCATTGTTTGGGTATGTCCTTCCACATCCACTTGAGTCCTTGCATTGTTTGGGTACATCCTTCCACCTGCACTTGAGTGCTTGCATTGCTTGGATATGTCATTCCACCTGTACTTGGGTGCTTGCATTGTTTGGGTAAGTCCTTCTACTTCCACTTGAGTGCTTGCATTGTTTGGGTATGTCCTTCCACATCCACTCTAGTGCTTGCATTGTTTGAGTATGTCCTTCCACATCCACTTGAGTGCTTGCATTGTTTGAGTATGTCCTTCCACCTGCATTGTTTGGGTATGTGTTGGACCTGGGCCTTTTTGGCTGGTTCACCCCTGAACCTTTTGCTTTTGATGGTGACCTGGCATTCGTGATTTCTAGCTTGGTGCACTTTTTCCCTGTGTCCCAGGGTAAAGTGCTTGCGTGTAGTGAGGTTGGCCTGCCCTCCCATAGGAACGTATGGGGAATGTATGTGACCATGTTAGTTCCTGATGTGTGGGGAGTGCAGGCTCAAGTTTGGTATGTGCGGACTCGTGAGATTGAATGCTGCGCAATGATGTGTGCGGCGTGAATGTGTCTAGTGTGGAAGTGCCACTTCTAGACATGGGTGTGCGTGTGCAGTGAGTGTGCTGGCATGTGATTAGCTGGAGCTGGCTGGTGAGCCTGGCTCCAGGAGTCTGGATGAGTCTGCCCTGGTGGTGAGTGTTGAGATTAGCATGAGTGATGTGAGGGAGGAGTACACCTGGGACCTGAATAGGGCTGGGCTTTCCCCACACAATGCTGGCTCCACCCCCTGTGGTGCGTCTAATGACCCTAGCCTGCCTAGTGAATGGAAAGTGTGGCTGAGGAAAACAAAGTACTCCAAAACCAGCTGCGACTGGTTTATCCCCCACCCTGCACCCTGAGACAAAGGGATTTAATGTATAAAAAGGGACTGTGTCCCCTTACAAGTTGTTCTCTTCCTGGATACTTTCCTTGGGGGGGCTGCTGCTGCTGGGCACCAGGAGGACTGCCACTAGGGACTGCCTCCCTGCCTGGAGGGCCCAGTGAGCTGGATCCTGGGCCCTGCTTGCCCCCCACCTCCTGAAGGACTTTTTGGCTACACTTTGGGGCATCCTTGCTCTGGGGAGCGCTTTTCCCTCACTCCTTATAGCGCTTGGGGGCGCTCTGTGGGCAGCCTAAGGGGACCTGCGCTGCTGCATTCCCGGTAGCCCTGAGCTGCCGGCCTTGAGGGATTCCCCGGCATAGGAATCCCCCTTCTGGGAAGTAATTTGCGGCATGGGTGCCCACCCCGCTTTGCCTGCTGCGGATTGCCCCATCATTGAGTGCTGTTTATCACTCAGTTTCCCACCCTGCATTGTGGTATTTGCATCTGCCGTTTGTGCCCCCAAGCAAGTGCCCACCTCGCACGTGTGCCGCTTGTGGCATAATTTGGATAGTGAGTGTACCCGCTGTATATTTAAATTAAAGAGGGAGCCTACCCCTCGTTTGCCCGGGAAGATCACCTCCGCAGCCCAGGAGTGGCGAAAATGTTGCCGGGCCGCTGCCCAGCGTGACCCAGAAGTGCCCCAGCCTGCCCCGGAAGAGGAAGTCCCGGTCTCGCAGTCGCAGCGCGAGGAAAGGAGAGGCGGCTTAAGGTGCGGGCGGGGCTCCGTTGTGGAAGAAGAGCCCCGCGCTGCCCACCGAAGAAGCCCAAGAGCCGACGTCCCTCCCCCGGTGCTTCCAAGAGCGAGGGAGAGCCCCGGGTGCAGCCGAGCCCCAAGATCAGCGGGACACGACAGAGGGAGACCCCGCAGCCGAGGAGTCCTTCAGCCTGGTGAGTAAGGGCTCCTCCTGCTTCTGTTGCCGGTTGCTGCCTAAGCAGACCCCGCGGGCCACTTCAAGTGTGGAGGGGCCTATTTCCAGGAGAGGGCACGGCTCTTCTGAGTCCCCAGAGGGGGACTCTAACGTGGGGACATTTTGTATCATGAGTACCCAGAGGGGGGACTCCAACGCTCCACGGGGCATTTGATAATTTCGAGCCCACGAGGCTCAAGCATCACAGGGGCATTGTTGTACGTAGAGACCACGAGGCTCCAGCATCACAGGGGCAATTTTCTTTACTTAGCCCACGAGGGCTCCGGGGGCCATCATTGTACGAGGGATGGGGGCGCCGGGGCACATTGCCGGTGCCCAGCCCCCTCCTGCTAAAGTGGTAGCTGCATTTGTTTATTTAGAGCCTGCGAGGCTCCACGGACCCTGTTGGCATTTGTTTAGAGCCTTGAGAGGCTCTTGGGGGCATATTGTTTTAGAGTCCCCCGAGCGGGACTCCAACGTTGGCAGCATTGTTTTGAGAGCCCACGAGGCTCAGAGGGGGCATTTGTTGTTCAGAGCCATGAGGCTCCTGAGGCCCCAAGTATTTCTTTCAAGCCCACGAGGTGCCCACATGTGTTTTGCCCATGGTAAATTCATCTGCCCAGGACTTAGTGGGCAGCCGCTATGTTTAGGCCTGGTTCTTCGGCGCAATCTTTCTTTGGCTGCCTGCGTGGCCTGCCCTGACATTTGGGACACAGGGCGTCCTAGCCCCAGACAGGTCAGTTGGCCTGGGGAACAGTTCTTGTGTGGTGCCCTTGCATAGGGTACATGTTTGGCCCTATGTGTTTAGAGCAGATGTGATTTTCTGCCTAATGTGATGTAATGTGATGCAATGCTTTTGCCCATGCCTCTAACAATGTATCTGTAATGCCTAGGAGGTTGTTTGCCCTAGAAGAGTGATGCTAGTGAGGTCATGGTTCCCTGCGTCATATTCTCCTAAAATGGTTAGGGTGGCGTAGGTGGTACTTACCTGGTACCAGTGATTACTGGTTGTGTGCTATATGTGCTGTTTTGGTGCTACAGTTATTATATGTTCTACGTGCTAATTCTAAAAGTGATTATTCCTGACAGTGGCCCATGTAGCTCTGTCCTGTACACCTATCCCCTGTAAATTCTGCCCATGCCCATGGCACCTTCTAAAGAACATGTTTATTATCTAAAGTTTGTGGTATAATACAAAGATTATTTTTTATATATACCTTTGTGTGGAGTTTCCTTTGTGGTGGGCCTTGGGTGTTGTTGCTGGGTGTGCGCGCAAACGCTTTACACACTGCCTCTGAGATAAGCCTGACTGCTCATGCCAAGCTACCAAGAGGGTGAGCAGGGGTTATCTTGGCGGGTAACTTCATTACCCTGACTAGAGTGGTGGTTTCTGCCTGACTTTGGCGCAAGCCTTAGCCAACCAGAAATCCCATTTCTAACAGTATGTGAGTGCTTGTATTGTTTGGGTATGTGAGTGCCTGCATTGTTTGAGTATGCCCTTCCACCTGCACCTGAGTGCTTGAATTGTTTGGGTATGTGAGTGCTTACATTGTTTGGGTATGTGAGTGCCTGCATTGGTTGGGCATGTCCTTCCACATCCACATGAGTGCTTGCTTTTTTGGGTATGTCCTTCCATGTTCACTGGAGTGCCAGCATTGTTTGAGTATATCCTTCCACCTGCACCTAAGAGCTTGCATTGTTTTGGTATTTGAGTGCTTGCATTGTTTGGTATGCGAGTGCTTGCATTGGTTGGGTATGTGAGTGCTTGCATTGTTTGGGTATGTCCTTCCACCTTCACTTGAGTGCTTGCATTGTTTGGGTATGTCCTTCCACATCCACTTGAGTGCTTGAATTGTTTGGGTATGTGAGTGCTTGCATTGTTTGGGTATGTGAGTGCCTGCATTGTTTGAGTATATCCTTCCACCTGAACCTGAGTGCTTGCATTGTTTGGGTATGCAAGTGCTTTCATTGATTGGGTATGTAAGTGCTTGCATTGTTTGGGTATGTGAGTGCCTGCATTGTTTGAGTATGTCCTTCCACCTGCACCTGAGTGCTTGCATTGTTTGGGTATGTCCTTCCACATCCACTTGAGTGCTTGAATTGTTTGGGTATGTGAGTGCTTGCATTGTTTGGGTATATACTTCCACCTGAACCTGAGTGCTTGCATAGTTTGGGTATGCGAGTGCTTTCATTGATTGGGTATGTAAGTGCTTGCATTGTTTGGGTATGTGAGTGTCTACATTGGTTGGGCATGTCCTTCCACATCCACATGAGTGCTTGCACTGAACGGGGTCATAGACTAGTTCACAACCAGAGCTCTCTCCCTCCTGCTGGCTCCCTATCCTGTGTTTTGCTCTGATGTAGTAATGATGCATGTGTTAGTACAGTAAACCCAGACCTATTTCTTTGTCAATGCTTGGTAAGTAACTGTCTATAATGGATGAAACGCCCATCTTAAAGATGAATGGGGTAACTTGGGGTGAGCATCACATCTGCTTCCTTTGCGTTGACGTGACGGTTTGCGGACCCAGAAACAGACGTTTCCTGATGCTGCTCTGGGCTTTGGCCTTGCCCTTGTTTTTGACCCTGCTGGGCTCCTGTAGGATTCTTCCGACCTGTGCTCCGTGTGCAGGCGGCGCAGGGCGTGTGCAGTCTGTGGCTCATATGTGATGACAGGCCAGAGTTCAGAGGGCAACACAAACACAGAGAATGGATGGGGTGAAGACTTGATTCGATGACACGCTTTAATTATAGAGAGTGCAGGGAATAGAGCCTGTCATCAGATCCGCAGTGTGAGGAGGGAAGGCGGATTTCCAGCCCGCTGCGTCAGATGGATCCCAGGTCCTCACCTGGAGAGGCGGCACCGGGGTCTGGAGAAACATGGAGGCGAAACACATTCAACGGAAGCACCGGATGTGACGACAGCAAGGGTTTAGCACACGAGGCAGGTGCTGTGGAGCCTGCTGACGACACTTTTAATCATCTCCTCGACAAAACCGGCTGTCTGCTGGAGAGCAGGCCGAAGAAATGCATTTCAATCAGAGCTTCATTTGTAAAAACTTAAGTGCCAGGGCTCTCGTCAGGAGGACACAGCAGTTTACACCACACATTGCCCCTGGCATGCTGCCAATGACAGCAACAACACAGCTACGAACCATCACAATCCTACAATTTTGACAATTCTACCTATTACAAGCCCCCAAAGCTATAAGAATTGCCTTGGAGGCAGGTAATAGTCATTTTTAATGTATATTGAATTATAAATTAACTGTTGTTGTGGTAATCTCTAAATTAGCCAGATAGCGCCACCTTGTAGTATACTGTCACAAGCGCAGGTGTTGATGATTAAGTGCCGGTGCTGAGCACCAGAAACCACCAGCACAAATTAAGCACAGCTTTAAAGAACCTCTATGATAGAAAAGAAAGTGAGAATATTGTGTGAACTAAACATCTGGCAAATTAATGACAGATGTGAGTGAAGAGAGGCGGTTACTCAAGAGCCTGTGAGAAACCGAGGAAGAAAGACAAACACAAGAACAGACATTGAGACGGGCAGCTGTATGAACACAAATGGGTTGTAACTGAATTCTTCAAGGCGTGTGCCCGAAGGTGCTATTTTGCAACTTCCACTCTTTTATGCTATATCCATATCCTCTCTCTTGCCCTTCTGCTGCATGCACTTGGGGCCCAATTCACAAAGGTACTTACATGTAGTTACGAGTGCTAAGTCTCCGCACTTGTGGTGGAATCTCAGAACTCGGGAGGGGGGGTGGACTCCACACTGCGCTTTCTCTGCAGGGTGCTGTGCAGATATTCGGCCTGAGTGCGGAATTCCGCACTTGTAACTTTACTACACGAAAGAACCTTTGTGAATCGGGGCCTATGTGTGAAATGCTACATGTACACAGAGTACATTTAGCTCATGTTTCATCTTTCAAGGCAGTGCCCTTCCCCAGCCCACCTCTCTTCTTGCCTCACAGCTGTATGGTTTTCTAAGGTTGAAACCTTCAAACACCGAGTTGATGCTCATAGATGTCTCCACTTGAATGAGGCCTCTGTCTGTGAACTTAGTGCACTACCCTGCAAATGAGTTCACAATCTTGCTAGCGTTGTTAGTTCATGTTTCTTCCTCATGAGAATTCTTCACCCTGTATTATCTTTCCTGACTCTCAGGTTCATGTCAAAGTGATTAATGCTTTTATGCAGTCCAGATTAGACTCTGGCAGTAGAGAGAGTGCTGTAGAGTGAAGTGTCACGGAGCAGAGTGGAGAGTCACGGAGAAGAGTGGAGTGTTGTGGATTGTCGTGGAGTATTGTAGAGGAGAGTACAGTGAAGCAGAGTGGTGTAAACTGGAGTAGAGTGGTGTAGAGTGGTGTGGTGTAGAGTGGAGTGGCATAGAGTGTCATAGAGTGGGGTGGCACAGAGTGGAGTGGTGTAGAGTGGAGTGGTGTAGAGTGGAGTGGCATAGAGTGTCATAGAGTGGGGTGGCACAGAGTGGAGTGGTGTAGAGTGGAGTGGCATAGAGTGTCATAGAGTGGGGTGGCACAGAGTGGAGTGGTGTAGAGTGGAGTACAGTGGAGTAGAGTGTTGGAGACTTGAATGGCACAGAGGGGAGTAGAGTGGTGTAGAGTGGAGTGGTGTAGAGTGGAGTGGCATAGAGTGTCATAGAGTGGGGTGGCACAGAGTGGAGTGGTGTAGAGTGGAGTGGCATAGAGTGTCATAGAGTGGGGTGGCACAGAGTGGAGTGGTGTAGAGTGGAGTGGTGTAGAGTGGAGTGGCATAGAGTGTCATAGAGTGGGGTGGCACAGAGTGGAGTGGTGTAGAGTGGAGTGGCATAGAGTGTCATAGAGTGGGGTGGCACAGAGTGGAGTGGTGTAGAGTGGAGTGGCATAGAGTGTCATAGAGTGGGGTGGCACAGAGTGGAGTGGTGTAGAGTGGAGTACAGTACAGTGGAGTAGAGTGTTGGAGACTTGAATGGCACAGAGGGGAGTAGAGTGTTGTAGAGTGGAGTGGTGTACAGTGGAGTGGCATAGAGTGTCATAGAGTGGGGTGGCACAGAGTGGAGTGGTGTAGAGTGGAGTGGCATAGAGTGTCATAGAGTGGGGTGGCACAGAGTGGAGTGGTGTAGAGTGGAGTGGCATAGAGTGTCATAGAGTGGGGTGGCACAGAGTGGAGTGGTGTAGAGTGGAGTGGCATAGAGTGTCATAGAGTGGGGTGGCACAGAGTGGAGTGGTGTAGAGTGGAGTACAGTACAGTGGAGTAGAGTGTTGGAGACTTGAATGGCACAGAGGGGAGTAGAGTGATGTAGAGTGGAGTGGTGTACAGTGGAGTGGCATAGAGTGTCATAGAGTGGGGTGGCACAGAGTGGAGTGGTGTAGAGTGGAGTGGCATAGAGTGTCATAGAGTGGGGTGGCACAGAGTGGAGTGGTGTAGAGTGGAGTACAGTACAGTGGAGTAGAGTGTTGGAGACTTGAATGGCACAGAGGGGAGTTTTATAGAGTGGAGTGGTGTACTGTGGAGGTAGAGTGTTGTAGTGGAGGATAGTGTTCAGAGAGTGGAGTAGAGGAGCACAGAGTGGAGCAGAGTGGTGTAGGATGGAGGGGTGTGGGGTGGAGAGGCGTAGGGTGGAGTTGAGTAAAGTGTAGATTAGAGGGGCGTAGAGTGCCAAGGAGTGTCGCAGAGTGATATAGAGTGGAGTAGAGTGCCATAGGGTGGAGTGATGTGCCGTAGAGTAAAGAGCCATTGAGTGGAGGGGCTGCAAAGTGGAGGGACCTACAGTGAAGTGGAGTAAAGTGTCATTGAGTCACGGGTCATAGACTTGAGTGCCAGAGTGTTGTAAAGTGGAGGGGCATAGAGCGGAGTTCATAGAGTGGAATGGAGTGGCATAGAGCAGAGGGGCATATAACAAAGAGGAGAGTACCGTGGAGTAGAGTGTCAAAGAGTAGAGTAATGTAGAGTGGAGGGGCACAGACTGGAGTCCCGTAGAGTGGCGTAACGTAGAGTGGAGTAAAGTGAGTGTAGTAGCATAGAGTGGAGTAAAGTGTCATAGAGTGGAGTGGAATAGCGTAGAGTGTTGTAGAGTGGAGTTAAGTGGCATGGAGTGTAGTAGAGTCAAGTGACATAGAGTGGCATCGTTTCGTACAGTGCAGTGTCGTAGAGTGGAGTGGAGTAGAGTGCCATAGAGTGGAGGGGTGCAGAGTGTCGTACAGTAGAGTGTCGTAGAGTGGAGGGGAGGGGAAAGCAGGGCATAGAGTGGCATGGACTGGCATAGAGCAAAGGGACATAAAGCGAAGGGGCATAGAGCAGAGTAGTCATAGAGCGGAGTGACAAAGAATGGAGGGGTGTGGAGTGGAGTATCACAGAGTGACGTAGAATGAGTTAAGTAAAGTCTTTCACTTTCTCCCAATTAGAATTTGGAAAACACTAATCCATGCTTTAGTTCTTAGTCGCTTGGATTACGGTAATACTTTGTTGATCTCAGCCAAGGACTCGGACTTACAAATCTTGCAGGTAGTGCAAAATACTGTGGCATGTCTGGTGACTAGTGCCCCCAGGCGTTCCCCATCTCTTCCCTTCCTTCACAACTTACATTGGCTTCCTATTCGGAAGAGAATTCATTTTAAAGTGTGCTGCCTTGTGTTTAAAGGCCTCAATCAGATGGCTCCTATCTATTTGGCTGAAAAACTTACCAAGTGCACTCCATTTAATTTTTTTAATTTAATTTAATAACGATTTCTAAAGCGCCTGGTGACCCAAGGGCATCCCCGCGCTATAAGATTTGTGATCCTGTTGAGGGGGAGGAGAGGGAGGGGAGACAGTCAAGGGGACTTCATTTAGGAAACAGATGAGTCTTTAATTTCTTGCGGAATGCTAGGTAGTTAGGTTCAAGTCTGAGGGAGCGGGGAAGAGCGTTCCATCCCGTAGCTGCTTGAACGGAGAATTGTCGTCCTCCTGTGCGGGTTCTTTCGAATCTAGGAATGCTAGCTAGGTTCTCATTCTGGGATCGTAGGGATCTGGTTGCTGTGTAGGGGGTGATCATTTTGCTGAGGATCGCCGGGCCAGATCCGTTGATCAGCTTATGTGTCGTACACATCGCTTTGAATTGCACCCTTTGGCGCACAGGGAGCCAGTGCAGAGCTTTGAAGGCCGGCTTGGCGGACATTCTGGAGGGGATGTTAGTGAGCAGGCGTGCCGCCGCATTTTGTGTCCGCTGGAGTTTCGTTAGGGTGGCCTCAGGGGCTCCCAGATAAACCAGATTGCTGTAGTCCAGGCGGGACAGTACTAGTCCCTGAATGAGTAGTTTCCTAGAAGTAGGTGGCAGTAAGGGCAGGATCTTGCGGGTCGTGTGCATGAGCCCGAAGCAGGTGCCCGAGGTTTTGGTTGCTTGTGCTTTCATAGTAAGCTCTGGTTCGAGCCACACACCGAGTGTCTTAATTTCACGTTTCGGGGGGGGGGGGATTTCCCCGAACACATCGGGCCAGAGTGCTGGAGGGATGGTCGTCCATTGTTTTCCTAGGAGCATCACCTCCGTCTTTGTCCCGTTTAGTTTTAATGATGAGTTATTCATCCAGTTGTGAATTCCTGTAAGGCAGTTGGTCAGGTTTTCTCGGACACTTCGTTCTGAGGGAAAAGCTATCCAGACTAGGACGAAAATCTTTCACTTACATAGCTCCCTTGCTATGGAATCAACTACCTTTGGACCTTCGCCTGAATGCCAATTACTTGGCATTCAGGAAAACGCTCAAGCCTCATATTTTTTATCTTCAATTTCCTCCTTAAGTTGTACCGCTCTTGTCCTCAGCGCGGAGATGCCCCATTTGGGGTGATTCAGGCACTTTATAAATACATAAATAAATAAAGTGTCATAGATTGGAGTAGAGTGTAGTGTCATAAAGTGGAGTAGTGTAGAGTGCAGTAGAGTGTCTTAGAGTGGAGTGTCGTAGAGAGGATTAGAGTGGCCCAGGGCAAACTGTTGTGGAGTGTCATGGAGTGGTGTAGAGTGTCGTAGAGTAGATTGTTGTAGAGTGCAGTGGCATGTAGTAGAGTTGTATGGAGTCCTGTAGAGTGGAGTGGGATAGAGTAGAGTGTCAGAGAGTGGACTGCCATAGAGTGGAGTGTTGTAGAGGAGAGTGGACTAGAGTGGCGTAGAGTGGATTGGCATAGATTGGAGTAGAGTGTCGTAGAGTGGAGTGTCGTATGGCAGTGGTGCTTTACCTTTTGACTTCATTGAACCCCCACTGAATCACTAGTGGAAGCCGGGGACCCCACCTAAACAATTTCTAGGATGTCAATCTCACAAAGTACTCAACGACAGAAACAAGCCTACCTAAAAAATACAGAAATTATGAAATATATCCTTTAATTCACAAACAGAAACTGAAATTCTAATTTTAATAGGAAGGTTGGAGCTTTTCAGAATTTGGGTTTATTTCCATAACGCGAAGCTATATATGCCATGCTCCACGGTATCTTGTTGTACTTTTTTGCCATTAGTGCAGCCTCTCTTTTCGGCAGCGCATGCTAGGGCTTTAATTGAGGCCACTAATATTCATACTGTCGTGCTGCTTCCGCGAGTCAAGCTAAGGATATCAACTGAATTTTTAGCTCCAGTTTAAAATTCCTTGACATTTACAGAGCATTTTAAAATGTTCAATTTAGCTTTGTTTTGTATATATACTTAATCAATCCAGGGATGGCTTTAGCTCTGAAATGGGCTGGGCTGTTATTTTTGTTGACACCCCACAATGACCTTCTTTTCCATGGATTCCCTCTCTAAAAACAACCAATGGTGCCCCTCATCTCTTCTTGTCCTCTCTCTCATATTTATTGATATGTTGTTTAGCGCTGCTACTCCTACTATAGGGTGTCAAAGCACTTCACATCACACACATACAAACACATATTATACAAAGACTGTAATTTAAAAAGTGAAAAAATCAGTGTACAGAAAATGAGGGCCACAGGGTGTATGAGTTTCTATCAGCCTCCTTGTAGGCATTGAATGTTTAGAGTCCCTTGCCTGGAGTAACACGGAGTCAGAATTTAAAATGTAATGCAGTGGTTGGTGTTGCCGGCACTAATAAAAAATTATTACTTCACAAAGAAATCTCAGGATAAAATAGATGGACATGCAAAAAACACAATGTGTTTCTAATCCAATGCTTTGAAGTTTAAATTCAGCTGTTTGATGCTGGCTACTGTGACATATTAGAAGGATTGTATTTAAAGCAAGAAATAATAAAAGGATAATTATGAGAAAATCATTACCCACTGCGTTATCTACATGAAATACAAATTTGTGATCTGCATGGTAAACGTTGTGCTTTGCAGCAGGCACATTGGCCCTCTTTCTTTGTGATGAATCAAAACTTCCACTAGTCAAAACTCAGACCTCTCCAGCAAGTATACAATCGCTACAGTTAACTTGAGATTTTATTATCGTCTGATCATTGCAGGTCACACAAAGAACTCTGCAGCAAATGCCTGCAAACCTGTATGATATGTAAAAGTGAAGTGCTGCTGAAGTTGGGGCCCAGCGCGATAGAACCACCCTAAAGCCAGCACTACTAATGTTACGTAATGTTCTGGAAAGTTGCGGACCCCCTGAGTAGGAATCACTGACCTTTCCCAGGGGTCTGCAGACCACAGGTTAAGAATCACTGTACTAGAGAGTCGTAGAGTGGAGTGGGATAGAGGGGAGTGGGATAGAGGGGAGTGGCATGGAGTCGGCTGAGGAGATTGGCATAAAGTGGGGAAGTGCGGCGTAGAGTGGAGTCGAGCAGAGTGGAGTAGAGTTGAGTGGTGTAGAGCAGAGTAGAGTAGCGTAGAGTGGCATAGAGTGGTGTGGAGTGGTATAGGGCTGCATAGAATAGAGGGGTGTAGAATGGAGTATGCATGTTGTGGTAGTGCACTGCCATTGTAGGCAACACATTTTTAGGTCGCGCCTGCGATTGCAGGGGCGAAAGCCCCTGCTGTCGCAAAGCGATCTATTGCAATCGTTTCAGTCATTTCCCTTTCAAGGAGTAGGCAGAGGAGACAACAGACTGTCACGCGCACGCAGCCGGCCGGAATCGGATCAGGTCACGCGCTCCGATCCCGGCCGGCTGTTCACAACACATGCACACGCAGGCAGGCACACACACAGGCACAGGCAGGCACACACGCAGGCACACACAACACACACACACACACACAGACAGACGCACGCACACACATCCACCCCCCCCCCAACTCACCGGTAGAAGCGTAAACCGGAACGTGCAATTATTTCTGCAGCTACAGGGGCGCCAGGATTGCCCAAGCTTACCTTCAGAGTTATTCATGTGATGCGGAGCTGCTTTGTCTAATTTGAAACCATCATTTGTAATTCTGGCTCCATGAATAACGAACGTCTCCCCGTTGCAGAAGTGAAACTTACTTCCCGATGCTGTGATGCGTCGAAGCTTCCCATTGGTCATTGAGCTTAGCTGTTCCAATTGGCTGTTAACTTCTTGCTCCTAAAGCTTCTGTGTGATTCTATTGGAGCAATCCAGCATTTTATTTATTTGCAAGCAGGGCGATTTTTTGTGTTTTAACTTATGTGGGAATACTGTGCATGGTGTTTATGCCAGGCTGACTGGGTTGTGCTGTGATCATAAAGAATTCCTAGTTTTTTCTTCGCTGGCCTCCCAGACTGGATTAGCCCGCTCGCAGATGTCGGAATGCACCTGAGCTCCACACTCTTTTAACCACCGCCGCAGGCTGGGTTGACTTCAGTATGCTCAGGCTGCACTGCCACAGTGGAATACAAGGCAGTGAGCGGAGGCGATTATTTTTTTAGGCAGCAAAAACAATACCCGCTATGACGTCTCCACACACGTCACCACACCAGTCTTGCAGTGTGAGTGGCAGACTCGCCGCTCAGTGTATGAGGTGAGTGAGGCTATCGGCGGGAGAGTGGGGGTTTGTCACCATTCATGGCCAGTGTAGCAGGCAAGGACTTGTGAAACTACAGCAAACGAAATACATCTTTTTTTAAGTAATGCCCTTCCCTTTATTGTGAAAAACAAGCCCTCTATACATTTCTGACAGCAGTCGGAGTATCGTGTGTCTAATTGCTTGTGTGTTTTTTTTTTTTTAAGGAGTGTGTGTGTATGTGTGCGCACAATTGCCTGTGTGTTTGTGAAGGAGTGTCTGTGGGGACAACTGGCAGTGTTTTTGAAGGTGTGTGTGGGTGTGGGCACAACTGGCAGTGTTTTTTGAAGGTTAGTTATGAACCGTGCATGCGGTACATGTGACACATGCTAAGTTCAGAACCATATATTTATATTTAACATTGATTATTTATTTTTTTGCACAGTACCAAATATCACAGTTCTGCCCTTTCTTAGCACTGAAAATAACAGATGTTACGATTACTTAACCTATAGCAATCAATGCAGCCACCTTGGAAGGGTGAAAGGCTGACTGCCTTGAAGCGATTCAAACGCTCGTTCTCTGTCTCGCAGCATTTATCAGCCTCACTGTGTTATGTTTATAAAACGTTCGGGTAATGTGTGTATTTCCTTATGTCATGCCAAATCTTACCCTCCAAAAATCCTTGTTGTAAGCCTGCATGCTACTCTAGCAAGTAGCCGCCTGGAACGGCGAGTCTGTATCAGACCGCTCGGACACAGCTTTCTGTACATGTGGTTTTTTCCCTGCAGTTTTTATATTGCACAACGTTGCTCCAAGGGCACTGTGGGGCTTTATAGGACCACCAGATCACATTACATAAGGGTAGTCATGTTTTTAGGCACGTAGAGATTAAGTGATTTGCCCAGAATCACAGGTTGTAGACGCCGGGACTCGAACCCGTGTCCTAGTTCTAAAGTCGGCAGCTCTGGTGGTTGGGCCACATCCCTTCAACTGCTCTCGGCGTTAGGCCCATGCTATACAATACCCCAATAAAATCAAAGGAATAGTACCGACTGCCATGAAAGAGCCACTCTCTCCTTGGTAAATGCAGTACCGTGGGCTTTGTAGGAGCTGCTTAAAACTGCTTGGACCAATGAAACATACCGCACCGTGAAGGACGGCGGCAGACCCTGCGTGACCCCCTCACTGCTTGCTTGAAATCCCTCTTTTCACAAGGATAGGAACTGTTTGAGGTAGGTAGTGTCAGTGTCTTGCTTCTTCGTAGCACTTTGAGTTGTTGTCCTCCTTTGACGGACGTCAGGAAGAAGAGAACCGTGACATGCAAATGGCTCTAATTTCTCTCGAAGGTGCATTAACCCACTGAGATGCCTCACCGGTTCAGGAAGGTGCATTAACCCACTGAGATGCCTCGCCAGTTCAGGAAGGTGCATTAACCCACTGAGGTGCCTCGCCAGTTCAGGAGGTGAGCACGTTCGGTGTGTTCCAGTGGTGAACTGTGAGGTCCGTGTTTACGTGTGGGAGGCTCGGTGGCCCGCTGACACCCCTCCCCCCCTCTTCCTGTACTGATCTGCTCATGGTTGGAGTCTCTGGCACGTGTCCTCGTGCGAGCCCCGCCCCTTCTACTCCCCCTCACTTGTGCACAATTTCTGTGCAGTGCTGTGGCTTTGTAGCCAGATGTGCATTATACAAATCTCTCACACACACACACAGCAAGATTCACATTTAGAGAATATATTGGACAGTACAGTGTCTGCTTTTAAAGTTCGGGCAGGCCCTAGATTTCCAGGAAACCCACCTGCGGAAAGAAATAACGCAAGTTGCAGTTCAAAAATAAGCACTGTCACAGGGAACGGGATTTTAGGTGATGATATTCCCATAAATGCTGCACCTGAAGGTCTTGTCAACTATCCCCCAGAAAAAGAAATTGAGATGGCTATAAAAAACATGCGTCCCTCTGGGGCAATGGGCCCGGATGAACTCCCCATGACGGTCCTTAAACAAGACCCTGTAAGGTGGAGTAAAATCCTGTATCCTCTGTTTAGAGCCTGTTTTTTGTCCAAAACTGTACCTGCATCTTGGAGGGGAAGTATCTTGGTCCCCATTTTCAAGAAGGGTACAAGGGATAGCCCCAGCAATTATCGCTTGATTGCTCTCCTCGACTCCATCGGAAAGGTCTTTGCGAAATGTCTTCTTAGCTCCCTTTCCGATTGGGTCGAGGAGGGCAATATCTTGCCGTTTGAACAGACCGGCTTCCGTAGGGACCACGGTACGCTAGACAATCTCACCGCTCTCCATGTGGTCACAGATAAATATGTCCAGGTGAGAGGAGGGGTAGTGTATGCCGCCTTTATTGATTTCTCCACGGCGTTCGACAAAGTAGATCGTGGAACGCTGTGGAGAAAATTGGCGTCGCTTGGTGTCCCTACCCTTCTGTTGGAGCTGGTTCGGTCTCTTCATACAGAGACTTGGTGTAGGGTCTTGTTGGGGGGCGAAAGGGGGCTATCTGCACAAATTCCATCTTTGAATGGCCTTAAACAAGGCTGTTTATTGGCTCCCCTTTTGTTCTCCTTATACACGGCTGACCTACCCGCCGCCTTGTCTGCCAGTGAGGGTATTGCCCCGGTGGTGGGGGGGACCCCAATATCCTGCCTGATGTATGCCGATGATGTCCTTATCCTCGACTTGACCCCCAAAGGTCTTGCAAATCGGCTACATGCTCTTCACGCTTTTGCTGTAGACCATTGTATGAAGATCAACACTACCAAAAGTAAAGTGATGTGCATAGCCGGTAAGAAGAAGTGCCGCTCTGTAAATTATGGTTGGGCTATTGGGGGCCAAAGATTGGAGGTCGTAAATTCCTATACATTTCTGGGAAAAATAATCACGGCTAGCTTGAGTGAGAGGCTCCATATAGAGAATTGTTCTCGCAAGGCTCTTGCCCATGGCAATGGTTTAAACTCTCTATACCAGGCAACGGGAAAAAGGCACTTTTCAAGTCTACTGGAAGTTTTTAGATCAAAAATTCCCGCAACAATTTTGTATGGTATCGAACTCATAGAGGTGAAAAACTGGGACTTTTGCCACAAGATTGAGGGGAAACTCTTAAGATTCCTATCTTCCCTAAATACTGCGTGTTCTCTGGCCGCTTGCAGGCTTGACTTTGGACTCAGGAGCAGCTGGGTACAGGGACTATGTGCCATAATAAGATGGGTAGCCTGTTTGGCTAGAGCGGGAGTAGGGACTATGCGAGCTCTCCTCAGAAGTGAACTATTGGGTAATTTTAAAGAGTTTTCTAAACTTGTAAGTAACTTTAGAAGGGCTGTAACCCTTCTTAAGTTAGATGAAAGCGTTCTGTTTTCTTATTCTCCCTTACAGTTAAAACTCGTTTTAAAGGAGGCCTCGTGGGATCTTTGTTTTCATTCTGATAAAAAGTTCGTTTGTGAAAAAAGGAACGTGGAACCTCTCCTTAATTCCTATGTGTTGAAGCGGCCTCAACCCTATATCATATGGAACCTACCGCATGGTATGCGTAGATTTTGGTTTCTGTTACGTTATGATTTAATTCCACTAAATCTACTGTTATCCAAATGGTATGGCTCCTCTGCTTTGTGCAATTTATGTAAATTGAGCACCCAGGACTGTATGCATGTTCTACTGATTTGCCCCATGCTCCGTAAATTGCGCAATCGATGGTTAAAAGTTATTTGTCTCCGCCTTGGCATTGTCACTTTAAATGGCTTTCTCCATGCACTTTATTGCCCTCCTAACGAAATGTTCTGTTTCCATATTTTTAACTTTTTCAAAGGTTTTTTAGCTATTTATTAATATGTACCTGGAGATTGTTTTGTCTGTCCGACCTTTTGTAGATTATTTTCCGCGTGTCTATTTTGGATTCAATCGTGTTCCTCAAATGTCTTGATTTTCTCTGTATTTGTTCTGTTGTTTTACATTGTATATTTTATGTGGCCCTCTTTTGAGAGCCAAAACATAATAAATAAATTGAATTGAATTGTAAGCACTGTCACAGCCAACGGGAGGGCGCTGTCTGGCTTTGGACTTTGTCAATGCTAGCTTTCTTTTTCTGTTTTTCGTAAAAAAATAATTGTCGGTGGAGCTACACAGCACTCACCAGTATATAAGAATCATCTAAAGGCAAAATAATGTTTTGGGTCACACATTACATTAGCAGCTCTGAAAGGAACTACTTTGCGTGCAGATGTGCTTCTTGTGACAGAGAAAAATTCCATCACTCACGTTGGACTTAGCCAATGGCTGCAGAGGGCTGACCTGTTGTCCCTCGCTGCATGCTGTAGTGGTTGGAAGAAAAATGTGAATGACATGACAACAGACCATTGGAGGAAGAAAGGTGGCTGAAAGACCCTATAAGCAGGGCCACGTGAAGGTCATTTGAGGATATAATGTGAGGGTCACTTTAGGAGCTAACATGAGGGTTATTTTATTAAATGCTTTAGTTTTCACAGGAGGGTCTCCATCAGCCGGCCGATTAATCAATGTACTAGTACACTGCTTCTTCCCAGTGGCGATAGATGCAAAGTGGAAGTGTGCCTGGGATTTATTGAGGCTTAACAGCAGTGCAAGGTATAACTCGGACCGACCGTCAAGGGGGAGCAGGGAGTCTGGAAACACATGCAACCACACACAAAAACACAACACACACAACAACACACACACATAACCACACACATGACCACACACACAACCACACATACAACCACACATACAACCACACATACAACCACACACAACCACACACACAACCAACCGTCAGTGCACACTTTCACCAAGCATAGACACCATCAGTCGTCAGTGCATGCTTTCACCAGGCACACACACACCACCAGCCGTCAGTGCACGCTTTCACCAGGCATACACACACCACCAGCCGTCAGTGCACGCTTTCACCAGGCATACACACACCACCAGCCGTCAGTGCACGCTTTCTCCAGGCACACACACCCCACCAGCCGTCAGTGCACGCTTTCCCCAAGCACACACACTACCAGCCATCAGTGCATGCATTCATCAGACACACACACCACCAGCCGTCAGTGCACGCTTTCACCAGGCACACACACACCACCAGCCGTCAGTGCACGCTTTCACCAGGCACACACACACCACCAGCCGTCAGTGCACGCTTTCACCAGGCACGCACACCACTAGCCGTCGGTGCACGCTTCCACCAAGCACAGACATCACCAGCCGGCAGTGCATGCTTCCACCAGGCACACACACCACGCTTCCACCAGGCACACACCACCAGCTGTCAGTGCACGCATCCACCAGGCACACACACCACCAGCTGTCAGTGCACGCTTTCACCAGGCACGCACACACCATCAGCCGTCAGTGCACCCTTCCACCAGGCACACACACCACGAGCCGTCGGTGCACGATTTCCCCAGGCGCACACACACCACCAGCCGTCAGTGCACGCTTTCACCAGGCACACACACACCACCAGCCGTCAGTGCACGCTTTCACCAGGCACACACACACCACCAGCCGTCAGTGCACGCTTTCAAAAGGCACACTCCACCAGTCGTCAGTGAACGCTTCCACCAGGCGCACACACCACCAGCCATCAGTGCACGGTTCCACCAGGCACGCACACCACCACACGTTAGTGAACGCTTCCACCAGGCACAAACACCACCAGCCATCAGTGCACTTTTCAATTGTTAACGCATCCACAATTAACTATTGTAGCAATCGCAGTAAGGCGTACTTTACTTTTACAATACAAAACATGTGTGTGGAGGGTCGAGGGGAATCTTTTACGACCTGTCTGTTCATACCCCTACTGTCAATATATAATACACAAAAGAACAGACCAGGTCTGGGGACAATGTGTGGCTATACCAGTCACCGTGGCCACACGTAGTGCATGTGTTAGTGAAGGTTGCTGACAGCATAAATACAACTTCAACAGCAATTGTTAAGCAAAAACTTAAAACAATTAGAAACAATTCCCATCAGACCACCCTTTTTGGTGGATTTCGCGTCATGTGGGAATTGCTGAACACCCCGTCCGACCTTGTAGTGCCGGAGATAGAATGGATAACAGTAATGTAGTCATAATAGACATCCTAGTGTAATACTGGTGAAAACGTGCAGTGCTAAAGTGATAATGATGGATAAAAATGACTACACAGACTCTGAAAAGGGTTTGAACAGAAGTCCATGTGTCACAGTTAAAAAGTGTGCCAAGTAGTAAGACTACCTACTGGCATAGTGCAGATCGGTCGACATGTTTCAGCCAAAGGGGTAATTACCCCGGCTTTCTTCAGGACCTATAAACATTTAATGGCTACTGCACTTATATTAAAGTGTAAGATATGAAAAAATGTACTACAAAACAATATAATAATTAATTATCCACAATGAACTTCAATACTTAAGTGTCCACTGGAGGAGGAGCAATACGTCTTCTTCCTATCAAAAAACATGGAAGCATTAAGTCAGGCCACGCCAACCTATACACAGACATCCACATATGTAAACAGAGACCGATTAGCCACATCTGCATGAATGTTTTTCATTCTGCAATTTTAAACAAGCATACTAGCTTCATCACCCTAAGGCATTTCCTTACAGTGATACTCACCCAGCTTTGTGTGGGTGAAGACCTCACCTCACCCGGCGACCGCTCGGGAGTATGAGGCCCCGCTCTGCAGTGTAGAAAAAGGGGTACAGTGAGCACACTTCTTCACGGCACCTAGTCCAATGACTCTACACTTATAACCCAACAGACGTGTGAGAGCAATCCATCCGTCTAACAAGAGAACCGACACCCAAGAGACACCATCAAGCACATAAAGGCCATGCAACTTGCAGCATTTGTCTATCCCAGGGCAAGACACAAGCACTAGTGTGCGTATCTGGATAGCTAATCCTTCAGTGACATAGAAAGACTGTGTACTTCTTAAAGACCACAGTGCTTTGACGTATGTGGTAGATACTATAGAATACCACTGAGTAGCCAATTATGCCACCCATAGTCTCATTATTCGTTCATTACTGAGTGGGGGGTACTGTCAAATACCAATGAGTGGCCAACTCTGCCACCCAAAGTCCCATTATTCCTTCCCCGCTGGGGAGCATAAACGACAGAAAAACACTAGAGACAAAGTATAGTAGGAGCATACTAACTCTTTCCCAACCTTTAAACCTGCCAGAGAGTGTATGAGCCCTTTCTCTACTCCACGTCATATTCCCTTGTAGTGCAAGTGCTAGCACTCCCTCCTTGATGCGAAATGATCAGTAGATCACAGAGAGATAGACACTGGACCCCAACTAAACAACGGTAAAGAACGGTGCACAACGTGACGGCGAACGGCTCACCTCTCCGTCGGTACCTCACATGTTGCAGCGAGCGGAAGTGGAGGTGACGGTGATGCCGCCCTATCTCCTTAAATAGCAACCGGTAATTGAATAATCCGCGTTGCACGTTGTTTATGAGGAGATTCAACGAACGAAAATGCAGGGCAAAACACTACTTTGTCGTGCATGCGCGACGGAGTCACTCCTTCGTCGCGCAGGCGCATAAGAACGCAGACGCACGATATTAGCGTCAATGCAAAACGTTATTTTAATCAGGGAGGTACACTGGTGTACTGCATCCTTACAGACCAGTGTATAACAATCTCGCTCCAAATGGATGCAAGTGTAAGAATATTGGATTATATATTACACTCGGTCAATCGTGTATCATAGATGTGTATTAACACGTGTATTAGAAAGCACATTCACTGGACAGGTGATGCGTCCTACATGGTCTCCAGATATATGATGTACAAAGGGGAAGGATGTCAGAAATAGATCTACACCAAGAAGGGTCCAAAGCGGAAAAAAGATCATGGCTATTTCCAGCATTAATGGTAAGACAGAATGAATACCATCATAATTCGCACACAGAATATGGGGCACTCAATTAAGACCCTTTACTGATATTTTCTATTGTTCTTGATGGGCATAGTTATCTTTGAGCGTCAGGAGATGTAGACAGAAGGACAACAAACACACTTGAGTTGGGGGAGCTGAGAGTGCAAACAGAACTGCGTTTGCATCTATATCTAATTGACCCGCAACTGAACAGTTGCTCTGAACATTACAATACAAAACATGTGTGTGGAGGGTCGAGGGGAATCTTTTACGACCTGTCTGTTCATACCCCTACTGTCAATATATAATACACAAAAGAACAGACCAGGTCTGGGGACAATGTGTGGCTATACCAGTCACCGTGGCCACACGTAGTGCATGTGTTAGTGAAGGTTGCTGACAGCATAAATACAACTTCAACAGCAATTGTTAAGCAAAAACTTAAAACAATTAGAAACAATTCCCATCAGACCACCCTTTTTGGTGGATTTCGCGTCATGTGGGAATTGCTGAACACCCCGTCCGACCTTGTAGTGCCGGAGATAGAATGGATAACAGTAATGTAGTCATAATAGACATCCTAGTGTAATACTGGTGAAAACGTGCAGTGCTAAAGTGATAATGATGGATAAAAATGACTACACAGACTCTGAAAAGGGTTTGAACAGAAGTCCATGTGTCACAGTTAAAAAGTGTGCCAAGTAGTAAGACTACCTACTGGCATAGTGCAGATCGGTCGACATGTTTCAGCCAAAGGGGTAATTACCCCGGCTTTCTTCAGGACCTATAAACATTTAAAGGCTACTGCACTTATATTAAAGTGTAAGATATGAAAAAATGTACTACAAAACAATATAATAATTAATTATCCACAATGAACTTCAATACTTAAGTGTCCACTGGAGGAGGAGCAATACGTCTTCTTCCTATCAAAAAACATGGAAGCATTAAGTCAGGCCACGCCAACCTATACACAGACATCCACATATGTAAACAGAGACCGATTAGCCACATCTGCATGAATGTTTTTCATTCTGCAATTTTAAACAAGCATACTAGCTTCATCACCCTAAGGCATTTCCTTACAGTGATACTCACCCAGCTTTGTGTGGGTGAAGACCTCACCTCACCCGGCGACCGCTCGGGAGTATGAGGCCCCGCTCTGCAGTGTAGAAAAAGGGGTACAGTGAGCACACTTCTTCACGGCACCTAGTCCAATGACTCTACACTTATAACCCAACAGACGTGTGAGAGCAATCCATCCGTCTAACAAGAGAACCGACACCCAAGAGACACCATCAAGCACATAAAGGCCATGCAACTTGCAGCATTTGTCTATCCCAGGGCAAGACACAAGTACTAGTGTGCGTATCTGGATAGCTAATCCTTCAGTGACATAGAAAGACTGTGTACTTCTTAAAGACCACAGTGCTTTGACGTATGTGGTAGATACTATAGAATACCACTGAGTAGCCAATTATGCCACCCATAGTCTCATTATTCGTTCATTACTGAGTGGGGGGTACTGTCAAATACCAATGAGTGGCCAACTCTGCCACCCAAAGTCCCATTATTCCTTCCCCGCTGGGGAGCATAAACGACAGAAAAACACTAGAGACAAAGTATAGTAGGAGCATACTAACTCTTTCCCAACCTTTAAACCTGACAGAGAGTGTATGAGCCCTTTCTCTACTCCACGTCATATTCCCTTGTAGTGCAAGTGCTAGCGCTCCCTCCTTGATGCGAAATGATCAGTAGATCACAGAGAGATAGACACTGGACCCCAACTAAACAACGGTAAAGAACGGTGCACAACGTGACGGCGAACGGCTCACCTCTCCGTCGGTACCTCGCATGTTGCAGCGAGCGGAAGTGGATAGGATAGGAAGAAGACGTATTGCTCCTCCTCCAGTGGACACTTAAGTATTGAAGTTCATTGTGGATAATTCATTATTATATTGTTTTGTAGTACATTTTTTCATATCTTACACTTTAATATAAGTGCAGTAGCCATTAAATGTTTATAGGTCCTGAAGAAAGCCGGGGTAATTACTCCTTTGGCTGAAACATGTCGACCGATCTGCACTATGCCAGTAGGTAGTCTTACTACTGGGCACACTTTTTAACTGTGACACATGGACTTCTGTTCTAACCCTTTTCAGAGTCTGTGTAGTCATTTTTATCCATCATTATCACTTTAGCACTGCACGTTTTCACCAGTATTACACTAGGATGTCTATTATGACTACATTACTGTTATCCATTCTATCTCCGGCACTACAAGGTCGGACGGGGTGTTCAGCAATTCCCACATGACGCGAAATCCACCAAAAAGGGTGGTCTGATGGGAATTGTTTCTAATTGTTTTAAGTTTTTGCTTAACAATTGCTGTTGAAGTTGTATTTATGCTGTCAGCAACCTTCACTAACACATGCACTACTTGTGGCCACGGTGACTGGTATAGCCACACATTGTCCCCAGACCTGGTCTGTTCTTTTGTGTATTATATATTGACAGTAGGGGTATGAACAGACAGGTCGTAAAAGATTCCCCTCGACCCTCCACACACATGTTTTGTATTGTAATGTTCAGAGCAACTGTTCAGTTGCGGGTCAATTAGATATGGATGCAAACGCAGTTCTGTTTGCACTCTCAGCTCCCCCAACTCAAGTGTGTTTGTTGTCCTTCTGTCTACATCTCCTGACGCTCAAAGATAACTATGCCCATCAAGAACAATAGAAAATATCAGTAAAGGGTCTTAATTGAGTGCCCCATATTCTGTGTGCGAATTATGATGGTATTCATTCTGTCTTACCATTAATGCTGGAAATAGCCATGATCTTTTTTCCGCTTTGGACCCTTCTTGGTGTAGATCTATTTCTGACATCCTTCCCCTTTGTACATCATATATCTGGAGACCATGTAGGACGCATCACCTGTCCAGTGAATGTGCTTTCTAATACACGTGTTAATACACATCTATGATACACGATTGACCGAGTGTAATATATAATCCAATATTCTTACACTTGCATCCATTTGGAGCGAGATTGTTATACACTGGTCTGTAAGGATGCAGTACACCAGTGTACCTCCCTGATTAAAATAACGTTTTGCATTGACGCTAATATCGTGCGTCTGCGTTCTTATGCGCATGCGCGACGAAGGAGTGACTCCGTCGCGCATGCACGACAAAGTAGTGTTTTGCCCTGCATTTTCGTCCGTTGAATCTCCTCATAAACAACGTGCAACGCGGATTATTCAATTACCGGTTGCTATTTAAGGAGATAGGGCGGCATCACCGTCACCTCCACTTCCGCTCGCTGCAACATGCGAGGTACCGACGGAGAGGTGAGCCGTTCGCCGTCACGTTGTGCACCGTTCTTTACCGTTGTTTAGTTGGGGTCCAGTGTCTATCTCTCTGTGATCTACTGATCATTTCGCATCAAGGAGGGAGCGCTAGCACTTGCACTACAAGGGAATATGACGTGGAGTAGAGAAAGGGCTCATACACTCTCTGGCAGGTTTAAAGGTTGGGAAAGAGTTAGTATGCTCCTACTATACTTTGTCTCTAGTGTTTTTCTGTCGTTTATGCTCCCCAGCGGGGAAGGAATAATGGGACTTTGGGTGGCAGAGTTGGCCACTCATTGGTATTTGACAGTACCCCCCACTCAGTAATGAACGAATAATGAGACTATGGGTGGCATAATTGGCTACTCAGTGGTATTCTATAGTATCTACCACATACGTCAAAGCACTGTGGTCTTTAAGAAGTACACAGTCTTTCTATGTCACTGAAGGATTAGCTATCCAGATACGCACACTAGTGCTTGTGTCTTGCCCTGGGATAGACAAATGCTGCAAGTTGCATGGCCTTTATGTGCTTGATGGTGTCTCTTGGGTGTCGGTTCTCTTGTTAGACGGATGGATTGCTCTCACACGTCTGTTGGGTTATAAGTGTAGAGTCATTGGACTAGGTGCCGTGAAGAAGTGTGCTCACTGTACCCCTTTTTCTACACTGCAGAGCGGGGCCTCATACTCCCGAGCGGTCGCCGGGTGAGGTGAGGTCTTCACCCACACAAAGCTGGGTGAGTATCACTGTAAGGAAATGCCTTAGGGTGATGAAGCTAGTATGCTTGTTTAAAATTGCAGAATGAAAAACATTCATGCAGATGTGGCTAATCGGTCTCTGTTTACATATGTGGATGTCTGTGTATAGGTTGGCGTGGCCTGACTTAATGCTTCCATGTTTTTTGATAGGAAGAAGACGTATTGCTCCTCCTCCAGTGGACACTTAAGTATTGAAGTTCATTGTGGATAATTAATTATTATATTGTTTTGTAGTACATTTTTTCATATCTTACACTTTAATATAAGTGCAGTAGCCATTAAATGTTTATAGGTCCTGAAGAAAGCCGGGGTAATTACCCCTTTGGCTGAAACATGTCGACCGATCTGCACTATGCCAGTAGGTAGTCTTACTACTTGGCACACTTTTTAACTGTGACACATGGACTTCTGTTCAAACCCTTTTCAGAGTCTGTGTAGTCATTTTTATCCATCATTATCACTTTAGCACTGCACGTTTTCACCAGTATTACACTAGGATGTCTATTATGACTACATTACTGTTATCCATTCTATCTCCGGCACTACAAGGTCGGACGGGGTGTTCAGCAATTCCCACATGACGCGAAATCCACCAAAAAGGGTGGTCTGATGGGAATTGTTTCTAATTGTTTTAAGTTTTTGCTTAACAATTGCTGTTGAAGTTGTATTTATGCTGTCAGCAACCTTCACTAACACATGCACTACGTGTGGCCACGGTGACTGGTATAGCCACACATTGTCCCCAGACCTGGTCTGTTCTTTTGTGTATTATATATTGACAGTAGGGGTATGAACAGACAGGTCGTAAAAGATTCCCCTCGACCCTCCACACACATGTTTTGTATTGTAATGTTCAGAGCAACTGTTCAGTTGCGGGTCAATTAGATATAGATGCAAACGCAGTTCTGTTTGCACTCTCAGCTCCCCCAACTCAAGTGTGTTTGTTGTCCTTCTGTCTACATCTCCTGACGCTCAAAGATAACTATGCCCATCAAGAACAATAGAAAATATCAGTAAAGGGTCTTAATTGAGTGCCCCATATTCTGTGTGCGAATTATGATGGTATTCATTCTGTCTTACCATTAATGCTGGAAATAGCCATGATCTTTTTTCCGCTTTGGACCCTTCTTGGTGTAGATCTATTTCTGACATCCTTCCCCTTTGTACATCATATATCTGGAGACCATGTAGGACGCATCACCTGTCCAGTGAATGTGCTTTCTAATACACGTGTTAATACACATCTATGATACACGATTGACCGAGTGTAATATATAATCCAATATTCTTACACTTGCATCCATTTGGAGCGAGATTGTTATACACTGGTCTGTAAGGATGCAGTACACCAGTGTACCTCCCTGATTAAAATAACGTTTTGCATTGACGCTAATATCGTGCGTCTGCGTTCTTATGCGCATGCGCGACGAAGGAGTGACTCCGTCGCGCATGCACGACAAAGTAGTGTTTTGCCCTGCATTTTCGTCCGTTGAATCTCCTCATAAACAACGTGCAACGCGGATTATTCAATTACCGGTTGCTATTTAAGGAGATAGGGCGGCATCACCGTCACCTCCACTTCCGCTCGCTGCAACATGCGAGGTACCGACGGAGAGGTGAGCCGTTCGCCGTCACGTTGTGCACCGTTCTTTACCGTTGTTTAGTTGGGGTCCAGTGTCTATCTCTCTGTGATCTACTGATCATTTCGCATCAAGGAGGGAGCGCTAGCACTTGCACTACAAGGGAATATGACGTGGAGTAGAGAAAGGGCTCATACACTCTCTGGCAGGTTTAAAGGTTGGGAAAGAGTTAGTATGCTCCTACTATACTTTGTCTCTAGTGTTTTTCTGTCGTTTATGCTCCCCAGCGGGGAAGGAATAATGGGACTTTGGGTGGCAGAGTTGGCCACTCATTGGTATTTGACAGTACCCCCCACTCAGTAATGAACGAATAATGAGACTATGGGTGGCATAATTGGCTACTCAGTGGTATTCTATAGTATCTACCACATACGTCAAAGCACTGTGGTCTTTAAGAAGTACACAGTCTTTCTATGTCACTGAAGGATTAGCTATCCAGATACGCACACTAGTGCTTGTGTCTTGCCCTGGGATAGACAAATGCTGCAAGTTGCATGGCCTTTATGTGCTTGATGGTGTCTCTTGGGTGTCGGTTCTCTTGTTAGACGGATGGATTGCTCTCACACGTCTGTTGGGTTATAAGTGTAGAGTCATTGGACTAGGTGCCGTGAAGAAGTGTGCTCACTGTACCCCTTTTTCTACACTGCAGAGCGGGGCCTCATACTCCCGAGCGGTCGCCGGGTGAGGTGAGGTCTTCACCCACACAAAGCTGGGTGAGTATCACTGTAAGGAAATGCCTTAGGGTGATGAAGCTAGTATGCTTGTTTAAAATTGCAGAATGAAAAACATTCATGCAGATGTGGCTAATCGGTCTCTGTTTACATATGTGGATGTCTGTGTATAGGTTGGCGTGGCCTGACTTAATGCTTCCATGTTTTTTGATAGGAAGAAGACGTATTGCTCCTCCTCCAGTGGACACTTAAGTATTGAAGTTCATTGTGGATAATTAATTATTATATTGTTTTGTAGTACATTTTTTCATATCTTACACTTTAATATAAGTGCAGTAGCCATTAAATGTTTATAGGTCCTGAAGAAAGCCGGGGTAATTACCCCTTTGGCTGAAACATGTCGACCGATCTGCACTATGCCAGTAGGTAGTCTTACTACTTGGCACACTTTTTAACTGTGACACATGGACTTCTGTTCAAACCCTTTTCAGAGTCTGTGTAGTCATTTTTATCCATCATTATCACTTTAGCACTGCACGTTTTCACCAGTATTACACTAGGATGTCTATTATGACTACATTACTGTTATCCATTCTATCTCCGGCACTACAAGGTCGGACGGGGTGTTCAGCAATTCCCACATGACGCGAAATCCACCAAAAAGGGTGGTCTGATGGGAATTGTTTCTAATTGTTTTAAGTTGTTGCTTAACAATTGCTGTTGAAGTTGTATTTATGCTGTCAGCAACCTTCACTAACACATGCACTACGTGTGGCCACGGTGACTGGTATAGCCACACATTGTCCCCAGACCTGGTCTGTTCTTTTGTGTATTGTACTTTACTTTTAAACATATTAATTTAAGCGCAGCATGCCACAATTGCTACAAAAATAAATACAATTTTTTTGGGCCTACAATTTATAGACTTTTGTTGCAATTGGTGTTGCAATATTTAGCAATTCCAATAGCTCAAACTTAATTGATGCGAGACCTATTGCATTGTAAATGCTTGTTTTTATTGAAATGACCATTACATTTGCACAGACATACTGAAAAAAACTATACAGCGTAGAAACGATAATGTGTGGAAATAGCATCATCTAGTGTATTGATTTGCTTTGATCTAATTAAAATACATGTGTCAAGCAAACTTCAGAATTACAAGAAAATGTGCTCCTTTTATGCTTTCTTATTGCTAATATATTCAGAAATATTTGCACAGTTCATTACCAGACATTTGAATGTTGTCTGCTAGAAAAAAGCCTTTCCTTTCACACCCCCAGATTGTCCAATAAATCCTCTCACTTTGAAGTCATTGAAAAGAAAGTAAACAACATGCTTGCTGGGAAGACAGAGCCTGGTGTTTGACTTCTGTCTTTGAATGCACAGCAAATGTGACAAGGTAAAAACAAAATGTAAAAGGCCTGTTTGCAGAAAGTAAGCACTGTGAATGAATGCAGCAAAAAGCTATACTCCACGGGAGGGATAAAGACATGCTGTACAGCCTAAAACAAATAAAGCCAACAAATAGAAAGCAAGCACACGTGAGTTACAAACCACAAAGCAAATGGTAAGCAAGTGGGAGGAATGCATTCTAAGCTCAGCTTTCAGAATGTCCCCAAGAAGTCTTTAGCAACCAGACTGCTGCACTGTCTGTTAGTCTTTGAACCTAAAAAGGAGTGCACGCAGCAAACTCATGAACTTGGGAACATGTAGCCACTGGTTTCCTGTGCACACTCTGATCCCTTTAGAAACACAGAAGCCAGTCTCAGGTAAGTTATGTGAGGAGCAGACCCCCTTTATGCAGTTGCTCACCAATCCGCTGTGAGGTCAGATTTGAGTCCGAATTTGAACCTATACGTCTCTGTTCTGAGCTCCTGAAGAAGGGTGCTTGTAGTAATGAGATCTAATTGTTATAAAATCGAAGATTTATTGCAGAGGAACACAGTACAGCAACTGCTCAGCTAAGCAGATCCACAAAGTCTGTTGCCTGGAATACAGAACTCTCAAACCATAGCAACAGATCACATTGCAGCTTTTAAGTGTAAACTTCTAATACCCATAACTTAAAGTAACAGTATGTATAATAATAATTATGTACAATAATCTTGAGAATGCAACAGTGCTGCAGCTGAATGGCCGTTCCTTCAAGTGCCTCACATGAGGGGCTGCTCTATGCATAGTCAAGCATCAAAATGAGGGGGAGGTTGACCTAACGGTATGTTAAAACCTACACCAGTGGTAAAGGTGTATAACCACTGCACAGTGCCCCACCCCTGCTCAGACCCTGGTTTAACAAAATGACAGCAGCAGCCGCAGAAAGGACATCATGCACACTGTGATGATGATAATATCACTCATTTGCCCCTAGTCAATCTTTCACCTCGCTGCAGCCTCTCATGTGTGATGGTGGGCCATCAGGATGGAAAGCAGTGGAAACAACAACACTGATGTGGCCTAATGGCTAGAGTGGTCGACCTCGAAGCTGGGGACCGGGTCGAGTCTCTGCAGGGACGCTCAACATCCTGTGATTCTGGGCAAATCACGTAATCTCCCCGTGCCTAACAAAAAATGAATGTGTCCGTCTGTATCTCAACTGGTGCTCATGCAAAGTGCTCTGATACCTTCGGGTTGAGATCAAGCTATGTAAGACTCCCCACCCAAAAAGCTATGCAACATTGTTGACTAAATTGTATAGCACAGGAAGGAAATTATGTGCTGACTCTATTGAAAGAAAATGCTCTGCAGTATAGTATGGTACAATTTTCTATTGTTTCCGTTTCTCAGTAGAAGGTGCTTTAGGATTCAAGACATTGGACTCTAAAAAGAGATGCAGCCTGTTTGTGATCCTTCTACCTTGTTGAAACAACTGCTGCTTGAGAACAATGTTTTGATGTGAACATGAATTTCTGTAATTAGTAAAATGTGGAAAGTGCGCATCATGCCTGCCACTTCTACACAAGCCTGAGGTCAGCAGGGCCTGACCTTTCTGAGGAGAATGCCCATGGACCTGAAGTAGCTATGGGACTCTCTGCCCTGGAGTGGCTGGCCATTATCTGTTTTATTGGTCACAGGGAACCCAAAGGTCCCCAGAATCTTCTCCAATGGGGGGGGTACGTGGTCAAAGATGTCAACGTCATGATCTCGACCACCGGGAGCTTCTTACATGTGTCTATCATTTCTAACAACAGTATCCCATCCAAGTGAGCCCCAAGGTGCACATTAAACCTATATCTTGATGTTACGGCCCCTTTCTCCATGTTATTGAGGGCTGGTTTCTCTGGGAGTTCCATGGCCTGGCACCACTGGCATTCACCAACCACCTGGCGTGCCAAGGTCTCCATACCAGGTAACCAGAGGTTTCTCTAACCTCCCTTTGATTCTTTGCAACACCTTAATGCCCCTGGTATACCAGACCAGCTAGACGGTGGCATAAGAACTGGTGAATCACCATGCTGCCACTTCTCAGTGGAGCGCAACTTGCAGTGGAGGTGGGTTCACTTCGAAGTTGCCACAGCGCCCAGTGATACAATTGACTCAGTTAATCTTTTTTCATGAGAAAGGATTTCGAGGAATTTGTGATGGTTGAGTCTGTGGTTCTCTACATTTATTTCTACATCTTTCCTGCACTATCTCCCAATGACAGTGCCTTAGGGCACGCCCATTAATTCAAGTGCTCCTTAACTGAGGCGGCATGATGCCTTATATTACATATCCTGGTGCTGGGGTTCTCAGTGGTTGTAATCATAGGGGTTGTTGCAGTCTGGCTTGTTGGACAAGAGTGGGTACTTTTGGAGTTGTAGGGCCCATTTCTCAATTCGTGGTGGAGGATGAGGCGCTCAGCCAGCAAAGACAGTCGTAAGGTTTATATGGTCAGTGATGATCTTAAATGGGCACCCATACAAGTACAAGTGGAAGGGTGTACAAACCCATGCAACTGCCAGTGTCTACTTTCCTTTGCTCAGGGTCTGGCATGGCTCCGCTTGCAAAAGCAACTTGTCTCCACTCTCACCTCTACATTCACCTTGCAGGAGGACTCCTTCCAGCCACACTTGGCTTGCTTCTGAAGGGGCTGGGGAGAGGTCACCGTGGCTTCCATAAACCAGCCTTGATTTTTTATTAGATTTAAAGAAGCTCATGCACTCATCATGTAGCGGTGAGGTGTTGATGATCATGCGTGCCTGTTGCTTAGAGTCGCCCTATTTCAAGGTGTGTTCGTAGTCTGGAGTATCGTAGAGTGGAGGAGTGTGGAGTGAAGCGGCGTATAGTGCATTGGAGTAAAATGTTGTAGTTTGGGGGTGCAGAGTGGCATGGAGTCTCGTAGAGTGGAGTGTTGTTGAGTGGACGGGCTTCGAGTGGAGGCCATCACCATCATGAGCTCAAAGAGTGACTAGGTTGGGGATTTACCTACCACAATATGTTGTTGTCTCAATAAAGCTGTGTAGTTCGGTTGCAGCTGGTATTTCTACACTTTCTGGTGATCTAACTTGCCCATAGCCATAAATCCAGACTTCAGTCTTTAGGAATTCATATTTCTGCTTGTGCAGCGTCAGGCCACAGTGGGCCATATCAGTGCAGTGCCATCCTCAGCTGTCTGTATTGTTCAAATATGTTTTGGCCGAAAATCAGGATGTTGTTGCTGACATTCATGATGCCCTCTGGGTGGAAGGGGTTGAAAAACATCTGGTGCGGAAGAAATGCCTAAGTTCAGTCTCCTATAGCATGGCAGTGCAGTCCAATTTGAGTTGAAAATACTGTGGTGTAATGGTTGTCTCCGTGCTTAATTTGAGTCGGTGGTTGCTGGTGAGGGCGACCAGACATTATTTTTGGGAACTGGTGCTTATTTTTCTGTATCAGATATTTACCAAGTGCAAGAAAACACAAACAGAGAGAAAAAGGGGCAGGGAGTGTCTGGTAGTGTATTAAAGACTGGCCTTGGTATTACAGGGGGCGTACGTTTAATTCCACTGGGCCTCAGCACTCTTTCTTTCACAAGTGAAGCACTGGGTGGTCTGCACCTAGCCTGAGGTGATAGTAGCCAACATTCAGGGCACATTTAGAGATCTAGTGGGCTTGATTTAGATCTGATATCAGATTGCCATGGTGGGTTTGAGGTGAGTCTCTTCCTTGTTAGCCTTTTTGAGAGCACTATGTCAATACACAACCTGTTGCTCCCTGGTTCTTTGAGTTTGCTGAGCTCTGCCATTGGGAAAACATCTAGGGCCTTTAGGATGCCGGGCGGTTTGCCCCTGCCGGGCAGGCGGTAGCCACCTCTGGCCCGGCAGGGCGTACCGCCCGCCATCCACAACAGAAAGACTCCCGCCATATTAGGATGGCTGGGGGGGTCCGCGGCGGACGGAAAGACTGTCTGCCGCTTTTCTGCCTTCGCTTTCTGCCACCGCCACCTTTAATATGGTCTACAAGACACCGCCATCCATATTAGGATGTATGCAGAGATAAGGCATGCAGCCTTTGCCATTGGGGGCCTGTTGCTGGCCAGCAGGGCTTTGGGGGTGGGGGTGCACATGGGGGGTACCTATCATACCCCCCCTGCATTTGAATGCACAACGTGCATTTCCAGCATTGCATTGGGCGGCGCTGTGAGCACCCTGGGAATGGGTGATGCCACCACCACAGTGTCGGTGGCATCCTAATTGCAGATGCTGGACCACCGCACCCCTGGCAGACGGTCCCGCATTCCGTTACGGTGGCGGGCGGACAACGGATCCCTTGGTGTAAGTCTAGAGACTTTCTCTATCACCCTTATTTTCTCTAGGTTCACAAGCTCCTCAACAACTGGGTGCAGATGGAAAGACACTCTCCTGTGCCTGAGGGTTGTGGGTTTTACTGTGGTGTCAGTAAACAGTTTGGGGTGGGATGCTAACTAACAATCATGTCCTTCGAACAGTTGTTGAAAGCCCTTGATGATTAGTTCAATTTCTTGTGACTTGATGCAGTGGACAAAGTGTATCAAGTGCAGTTCTTCAGCAGTAGTGGGATTTCTTAGGGTACTTGTTACCCCCTTGGTGGTCATAAACAAGTTTGCTTGGCTTTTAACACTACTTTGACAGACATGTTGCAAAAATTTCCTGCAATGTGTTGGAGTTTCAGGCTGCCATACACAAATATTTGTGTGTTCGTTGGTTGCAGCGTGGAGCGTGATTTGAGCTGGATAAGGTGGTCCTGGCACATAATGCTCACTACGCCACTGGAGTCAAGCTATCCTGGCTGATGACGACTGATAGCCAGAAACCAGCCCTAGGATGCTTGATTCCGGTCCAGGGAAGACATGGCTTGGTAGTTCGGGCTGGACTGTTCCCATGAAGCACAGGGTCAGACTGATTTGCATATGGCCATGTCTGAACTAGGGTGGCGTGGTGAGCAAAATAACGATGGATTAAACCCAGATCTGTGACTGGGGGTGAATGTTATGCCAATGTGTAACATTCCGTCCATCACCTTGTGTGTTTTACGGACGCTGCTGCGTCAACCTGGGCAGTGTCCATTAACCCATGCAATCTTATTTTGCAGATGAAATTGCGCCTCCTTGGCATGGAAACCATAGGGAACAATAAAGATGTTCTGCTCTTATTTTTATCACTTGTATGTGACCAGGTGTAGGTGTCGGCCACCACTGTACTATTGTCTTACATCTCCCGAACGTTGCTCCTCTTGGTGCACTCTTGGAAAGCGGTTCATGGGGCTTCAGGATATGCATGTTTTCCCTCTTGCCGGGCACTCAACTGTGGAGTGTGGTGGTCGTCCACAGTAGTCTCACACCTCGTCCAGGTTTCCAGTGCTGGGTTTGTCTGCGGCTGGAGGGTGGCGGGCACTTCTGAGTGCGCTCAACAGGTTCGCTTTCATGAATGGTGACTTCATTTTTTCCGCTCGTTTGTTCAGCATTATGTGAGATCTGGCCAGTATTTCATCCATCAAGATTATTAGGGCAAGATGTACAAAGCTTTTTTCATTCCCAAATGGCCCAATTCACAGAATTGAACTGTTTGTGAATGAAAAAAAAGGCATTTGTCAATGTACAAAAGACTAATTTGCGATTCTGTAACCTATTACAAAATCACAAATTGGGTTTGCGATTCAGTGTTAGGAAGGGGCATGTTTAGGGCGTTTCTTCCTAATGCAGAATCGCAGCGGTCTGTGTGAATTTTTTTGTGACCGAAACGCGGTCGTAAATCATTTGCATTTTACTGCCTACTTCAAGTAGGTGGTAACCCATTTGCAAAACTTTTGGGTCCCCTTCCTCTTTAGGAAAGTTTGTAAAACATTTTTAAGATCAGGCAGTGGTCCCACAGACATACAATCAGTCTTAAAATACTGGTCACAATTTGTGAGCAGTATTTTTGCAACCAGTGTGGTCATTTGTGGATCAACCTATGAACTAAAATACTATATAACAAATTACCAATTCATAGTGGGTCGCAATTTGACCTAAGTCATGAATATTAATGAGGTAGTTTGGAAATTGCGACCCACTACGAATCACAGCCATCACGGGGCTGGTAGTCTACTGAGGTCAGCAGATCCCCATATCTGTAATTGCTTTTAAATGAAGCATTTTTTTCTTTAAATGCAACCTATTTTCCTTAAAGGAAAAAGGGATGAGTTTAAACACAAAAAAATTGTAAAGTGTAATTTTTGTTTTATAAGACTAGCCAGTGATCCTTTAGACTGCTGCCTGCTCTTTAAAAATATTTTTCTTAACACTCACAAATGGTAAGGGGTCTTTTGGGGACCCCTTACCGATTGCAAATGGGTTACTACCTCCTTTGAGGTTTCTATAAAAGATTAATGTTGTGTGACCACATTTCAGTCGCAAAACATTAGTACAGAACACTAAGATTCGTTTTTCGGAAGGGACGCCCTAAACACTCCCTCCCCAAATACGAAATTGGTATTAGGTCGCAAACCCAAACTGTGATTCGGTAAAGTGTTCCTGAATTGCAACAGGGGTTCGATACATTACGAAAAGGCTAGCGGCGGCCGGTGCAGGTAAGTGCGGTGGTGGGGAGGGTTGCGACGTGGCAGGGGGAGGGGGGCGGGGGGGGGGATCCAGAAACGATGGAGCAGGTAAAAAGGTTTGGCACATCTGGCCGCTAGTTTGTGACTCCAAGGGAAGGGACGGAGGCCTGCCGGTTTGGTGAATTCCCGAGTCTGCAGGGTCTGACGGATGCCGAGCCCCCTCTAGGAATGCCTGAGGGGGTCTGTTCACTGTTACAATGACGTCTAGCTCCTATCCCCACTTGACTCCAGTCTGGGGGCTCCCGCGGCCAGATGTGAACACGGCCCCCCTCACAGGGCTCTGGAACGCGCAGGCAGCCGTTTATTGACGGGCCAGGAAATTGCTTCATTTTTTAAAACTCAAACATCCATTTCAATTGCAACTCCTGCTAAAACACCTCTACAGCTGGCGACCAGCCTCTAAAAACCGAGGACCAAGAAAATGACTGCAAGGTTCAACAAACCCCTCGAGTCTAGAGTTTCAACCACATGCATTTATTTCGTAGGAAACAGTAGTAGACGGCAAGCCTCGAATTACGGGGTCTGAACAAGATCTTTTTATATATTCTGAATTAAAGATGCCTTTGAGCGTCCCAGAAGCCTCTTTCCCCGGTAGCCTCAAGCGCCATCGCGCAGCCATTGCTAATATATTTATTTCAAATCGTGCTTAATAATGGGACTTTGCTAGCACGTTTCGAAGCGCTACAAATATTGACACATAATTAAATTTGCCACTGTACCCATTTTACACGTGAAACTTTCATTAGGTTCTGGTTCCTTGGCTAACCACACTTTATCTGGACTTAAATGTTCATTCTTATAAGAGAAAAGTATAAATCTCAGAATCCAAAGTCCTACTCGTGAAACAAGCATTGGCAAAGCCAATAGGTCACACCTGTGCAAGAGCTGTTGGCTTTTCCAGCGTTTTTAGCCATGTTGTACAGACCATGGCTATAAGAAAAGTTAGACAAGCATTAGGAATGCATTAGGGCTCTGGTTTGTTTGAGTTGGAGATAATGGCATTGTAAATGGCAATGTGTTTTAGGCATGTGTTTTGGAGTGGAAGCATGTGGTGTGTGTTGGAGATATGTGTGTTGGATTGGAATGTTATCAATGGTGGCATGCTGCACTTTAACGCATTATCTTTAAAAGGTAAAGTGCAGCATAGTGCGATAGGTACAATATTAATTGGTGGATGCGTTATCAATTGGTGTGTGCATTGATGGGTGGTGGATGTGTGTGCCTGTAGGAATTGTGCAGTGATGGCTGTTGGTGTGTGTGTTTGGTGGAAGCGTGTAGTGGTGGCTTGAGGTGTGTATGACTGGTGGTAGCTTACAGTAAGAGCTGTTACTGAGTTTGGCTGTCAAGCGTACAGAGCTGGATGGTAATGTGTGTGGTTGGTGAAAGGGTGCACTGACAGCTGTTGATGATTGTGCCAATTGAAAGAGTGGCTGGTGCACTGTCAGCTGTTGGTGTGTGTGTGTGTTTGGTGAAAGTTGCACTGACATTGTTTGTTGTGTGCGTGGGTGTTTAGCGACACTGATGCATGGTCGTTTTTGTTTTTGGTGAAAGCGTACATTGATGGTTGTTGGTGTTTGTGCCTGGTGTAAGCATTCATTGACGGCTTGGGGTGTGTTGTTGTGTGTGTTGTTTTGTGTGTAGTGGTGAGTGTGTGGTGGTGAGTCTGTGGGGGTGAGTCTGTGGGGGTGAGTGTGTGGTGGTGAGTATGTTGTGGTGAGTGGTGACGGGTGTGTGGTGTTGAGAGAGTGAGGTGTGTGTGGTTTGTGTGTGTGTTATGTGTGTGTGGTGTATGTGTGTGTGGTGTGTGTATGGTGTGTGTGTGTGGTTTGTGTGTGTTGAGGTACTGGGTTTTTCGGAATCGATACTATTACAATAACCCAGCGGTGTCAGGGCAACACCCAAAGACCCCGGATTACCCTGTCTTGGCAAACAGAGACACAGGAAACTTCTCGATGACGTCAAAGACCAAAGTTTATTGGTTGCAACCAGGGACCGAGGTCTACGAAGTACACACGGGTAGTTCGACAGAGACTGCACCACCCCAATGAACGAAACTCGGTCTTTTATGCCGAAAATTACGCCTCTGGCAACATCACAATTTACATTTGGTGCATACAAAACTGACCAATGAGCAAGTAACATTTCAAAAAGTAGCGAATCACAACAGTCAAAGTTAATCCCACTTTCCGTTGTCCAGCCCACCAAAACGATCGCACATATGCTAAGTTTCCTGTTCGATCAGGCCGGACAAACCCATCATAAAACCTTCAACCCAGATCGATGAACATGTCGTAAAGGAAAGGTAGAAACAGATGGAAAGGAGATAGAGGAATGGGAACGGTGGGCCATAAAATCGGACCACGTCCTGATCTTTGATCTTTATCAGTGCAGCTGCTGAACAAGGAACTGGCTCAGCAGGATTCGCCCCAGGCGAGGAGTCAGTTCGGCCAGGTCAACCAGAAGTCAGCTAAGGCATACGTGTCAAGGACTCGTTTGGCCATAATCACAAGGCCTATGTTAGGGCAACCATACAAGATGGCTGCCACATACAAAATGGAACCCGAGGGTTCAAACTAAATCCTCAAATGCAGAGTGTTCTCCTATATCGATTCATACGAAAACACTCAGACACGCTACACTCGCCATTTGCGGTCTGCTGACACCAAGATCGTCCCTTTTCCGACAATCTTTATAAATCGGGTTTCGGAACTATCGAACCCAATTCGGGACCACGGAACCACAGACCCTCCTTTTGCCCTATCATAGGCAATAAACCCAGACCCATTTTAATCTGAATCCGGATCTATATTCATCAAGTCATCAATATGCTGTTGTAGCATCATCTTATTACTATGCATCTCTCTCCGGACAGGTTTCCGTACGCACAAAGTAGCACAAAGGCCACAAATAGCCGGAGCACACTGTACACAGAGACAAAACATGAACAGAATCGCCAAGACCATACCAATGACCATCAGAATCTTCCAACCCCAAGTGGATATCAATCCCCATAACCATCCCATCAAAGACCAATCCCCTTTGTCCAGATGGACAGAATCGGAGATCTTGTGCAATTTGGAAATGGCCTGGAGGACTGACGGAGCATTGTCAGGAATAAAAACGCAGCAGCTCGATTGAATCAATCTGCAAACTCCACCTCGATCTGCCAAAATAACGTCTAGGGCAACTCTATTCTGAAGTGTCATAAGTCTATCCGACTGGAGCTCAGCAGTCAGGTTACCAAGGGCACCGGCGGTCTCAACTATGGTGGACTCAACCACTCTCGTAAGCTGACGAATGTTCCTACTGTTAGCCATAGGTCCCCAAAACGGCAGAAAACCCTTGAAGAAATCACCCAATTCTTGTCCTGCAGTGTCTTCTTGGCTAAAGACACCTCTAGCAATTCTCGTCTTGTGGTAATCTGCTGCAGCTGTAAAAGTGGGGGTAACAGAAAGGAAACAAAACATGTGCCCGATAAGTCGGCGGGCAACCACGTATAAGCTTTGTCATAGCAAACAAAATAGGTACCCTTAGCAGCTAAGAACGCTGGAGAAGACTGAGACGGAAACACATAAGTCTCAGCGCAAACGCTCTTCCCTAACTGAGCCTTCGGATTCTTACCGTTGCCCTGCAGACAATAGTAGCCCTTATGGGGCACTATCCAGATCGGTAGAGGACTTTTCGCTCGCTGGTAAGTACTCAGACTAACTCCATATCCAGTTACGTTCCAACCACTATATGGTTGCCTCTCATCTTTTGGAATAGTCTCTACTGCATTAGTCCCTTTAATCATATCGACTATGCCTCTAGCTATAGGACTATTCTTCGGATTATCTCTCGGTGAACGTAAGGGGTCGACACTGTGGGCATATATGAACATAGTTCTGTAAGCTCGAATCGAACCATTCAAACTAAAGGGCAAGACCAAATAAGGAATTCCTTTATCGGTTGTATGAGGCATCAAACCACAAATCCAGCAGTTCGTTGTATTGATCACTAACTGATGCTGGTGCAAAAGCTGTATGAAGGAATTATTAGAGAATTCCCTACGTCTGACTACCTCATATTCAGGCAAAGGGTGGAAAGAATGAGAGGAAACAGTAGGTGAAGGTGTAGATTGCACAGTGGAATTAGGCGTCATTTTAAAAACAAATGCTACATAACCAGTTATGAAAATTATGAAACTCAGTAGTGAAAGTATGCATGGTATCAAAAAATATTTCTTTGAAGTTATTTTGCAAATGAGTTTTCTAAAAGTCAGTGTCTGCACAGGTCTCTCCAACTCAAAGAAATCCATCCTAAACTAAAGTTGCTGCCCGCGGTGGTTGGTTGATTCTGCTTGAGAGTGCCTCTGCTGCACCTAGGAAAGCTGCCTCGGACCAACAGAACCCAAGACCTAGTGTCTCAGGCTTACACTCCCAAGACTGGTAGCAACCGCGACCCTAGCAGCAAGAACCGGATGGCAGTTCAGAAAAACAAAAATACGTAGATCCTTGGTGGAGAGTTAACCTGCAAACAGTAAAAAAAAATCAACTTTATTAATTTTTTATTTGTCCTTAGTTCTCGATCGCAAATTGTATCTGTTTCTTCCAGGTAATTCTTGATCAGCAAACAAAAGATGAGGCTCAGTAGTGTCCAATCGGTCTGCAGAAGGTACTGATGCTTGCAAAAGTCGATCATTCTCCTGTTCTGAGTTAGTCCCAATCAAACGAGCATCACTAAATGTTACAAACTTCGGGATTGTCTCAGTTTCAGAATCTGCGAGACCATCCTGAACCCACTGATCATAAGACAAAGGTAAGGGTGCTTTCTTCGTGTGGGAGCCGTGTATCCAGTGACGTTTCCCACGTACTTGCACCGCAGATCTCGTAGAAAGTAGGACCTGGAAGGGTCCAGTCCAACGGGGCTGCTCATTCTTCGTTTGCTGAAAATTTCTGACAAAAACCCACGAGCCAGGTTCTAAAGCGTGGCCTGGATCTTCTGTTGCTTGTGGGAGAGAGTTGTGTACCTGTTGGCGTAAAACACTCATTTTAGTTGTTAATTCACGCAAATAATCGAGCAAAACAGGGTATTCGAGGTCACTAAACCTTGTCGGTCTTGGTACGCCCCAAATATTCGCCGGGCGACCAAACACAACTTCATACGGACTCAAACCCATTCGTGAGTGCACAGTCATTCGGGTGGACAAAAGTGCTAATGGCAAAGCATCTGGCCATAGTAAACCGGTGCTCTCTTGAATTTTGGCCAACTTAAGTTTCAGAGTACCATTATAGCACTCGACTAAACCAGCTGATTGGGGATGATTTGCAGCGTGGAATTTCTGCCTAATTCCGAGACCATCACACACTCTCTTCATCATTTGACCCACAAACTCACTTCCATTATCACTCCAAATGATTCTCGGCAAACCAAACCTCGGAAAAAACTCCTTTATCAAAGCTTTTGCAGTAGACAAAGCAGTGTTGTCCTTAAGGGGGTAAGCTTCTACCCATCTAGAAAAAGAGCAAACAACTACTAACACATACTTTAAGTTGTTGCATCTTTCCATATGGATAAAATCTAGCTGCAAAGCCTCAAACGGATACGTAGGAGGAGCAAAATGACCAGCTGGTGTTGGAGTTCCCTTGCCAGGATTATGCATCAAACACACCATACAATTCTTGACCAAATTCTCTGCACATCTGGGTATTCCCACATTCTGCCAAACCGGAGCCAACAACTTGCAAATCCCTTTCACACTAATGTGTGCCAATCCATGCGCCATTGTAACGACTGGAAGCACATACGCGTTTGGCAGCAACCATCTTTGATGTTCCGACAAATCAGTCCAACAACCATTCGAGTCCAACCTACCCTTACTCTCTCTCCATTCTTCCAACTCTTTCTCAGTGGCCTCACTCTGGATAATCTTCACACTCTCAATAGTGTCTTCGCACATACCCTTCTCTGGAACCCATCTCGCTGGACCCGCAACATACATTCGACTTGTCACATTGCTAGCAGTTTCTTTTGCAACTTCATCCCTAAACGCATTACCACGACCAACATCATCCGTAATCTTCTTATGGGCACTGCATTTGCAAAGGTAGCGTAAGAGATTCAAGAAGTTCATTCGCCAGCTGCCCATGCTGGATCTTTGTCCCATGCGATGTCAAAAATCCACGTTCACGCCACAATCGTCCAAAGCTATGAGCCACTCCAAATGCATACTGACTATCAGTATACACATTCACTCGTTTCCCTTTCGCCAACACACATGCTCTCGTGAGTGCAATTAATTCCGCCGCTTGCGCAGAATTGTGTGGGATACGTGCAGCTTCGACAACTGTATATAAAGTCGTCACGGCATATGCTGCAGTGGTATCACCATTTGGTAATTTAAAACACGAACCGTCAACCCACAAAACATCATTACAATCAGGAAGAGGAGCATCTCTTAAATCTATCCTCCCTTTCGTTTCTTCTTCTGTTCTCAAGAAACAATCGTGTCGATCTTCGCTATCATCGTCTGTCTCAAGCGAAATCGGCAACAACGTAGCCGGATTTAGGGTATTGCCTTTCTTGATGTGCACATGGCTCGCCAATAACGTAAGCTCATACCCTGACAACCGAGCACTAGTCAAGTGCTGTGTCTTCGTACGATTCAACAAGGTATCCACTGCATGTGGAACCATAACCACTAGCATATTGTCCATAACTAAACCAGCGGACTGTCGAATCGAAACAGCAGCTGCTGCAGTTGCTCTCAAGCAACTCGGCAACGCTCTAGCTACAGGATCTAACGTTGACGAAAAGTACGCAAATGGGCGTTGCTTACCACCAAACTGCTGAGTCAAAACCGATAATACACATCCCTCTCTCTCATGGACATACAATGTGAAAGGCTTGCTGTAGTCGGGAGTACCCAACACAGGAGCCGAACACAACGCATTGCGTAGTTCAGGGAAACTCTTTTGGCATTCCTCAGTTCAAGGAATCGGATTTGGAGTATCCTTAACCGTAAGAGCTATCAAAGGTTTCACTAACAGAGAAAAATTCGGAATCCACTGTCTACAGTACGACGTAATGCCCCAAAACGCACATACTTCTCTCTGTGTCGTAGGGACACTCATTCTCGCAATAGTCTTAATTCTTTCTGGGGTCAGTTTCCTTCCCTCCTTCGATAAGAGGTGACCTAGATAAGTTACTTCTTGGCGACAGAATTGCAGTTTCGAGAGAGAAACTTTATGATGGCATTCAGACAAATGAGACAACAAGGACACAGTGGCATCCTGTAATGGCTGGATTTTCTGTTTAGATGGGATCAGCCCCCAGGGGCCCCTGTGACCCAGCCAAAACGTACTCAACCTCCCTTCTTAGATCGTATTCACAATAAGTAGATATACAGATAAATATACAAGTTGCACCTAAGAATGGGGAATGACTATATACATATACAGACTTTCTACAATATCTTGTTCACATCAGTTGGCCTCGCGGTCACCCCGACCCAGACCGTTCTACCCTAGGGCAGATCTGACACACAATCTGGTGCGTCTACACACGGGCCTGCAGAACCCAATGCTCCCTTTTCCAAACCGTTCGCGATCCTGCGAAACCTACACACTAGTTCAACCACCTAGTGTCCTCATTAGCGCAAGCCACAATCCTGTGGGTATAAACACTGGTTTGACCCCCCCAGTGCTCTCATTAACGCCGCGTGTCAAACGACGACCACATTCCTATGAACACCTATACATATATATATATATATTGGGATATTATCTCCGTGGTCTACTCGGAATGAAACTACAATAATAACTTTGGATATGGGTCCAGATTGTATAGTGTACTCGCTGCTTTTGGCATCAGAGGTTCACTCACTCCCTATTTATGTGATCACCACTTACCTGATTGGGATTACTCGTCCATTCATGCGCCTAGCTTTCACCTAGGAGTATCGTTTACCAAGATTGAACATAAGCACCAGGCACACGGTAATTCTATATGAATTAGGGCATTTATTAACCATAAACGTAAATCACATTACTATGACTATGCAGCATTACATTTACACAAGAAATAAAAGAGAAAGATTAGGGTGCACGCACTATAAGGATTGGTCGGACTTCACCTGGTTAATGGGAAATCGGGACTCGGCAGTCATCTAGGCTCCTGTCTCGTCTCTGGGTCCTGGCTCGCCTTGCAGTCACCCTCAGCCGTCACAAGTACACGTCTGCACCGCTAGGCTCAACCTCGTCTGCTCTCCCTCAGGACCTTGGAACCTTGCTGTTTATTAACTACCGTCTCTCTCTCTCTCTCTGTATTTAGTGCGCTCCGCGCCACTTCTCGTTCAGTCTATCTCAGAGAGTTTCGGTCTTAAATCTTTCTCCGACTTCAAAGATGGCGACTCGTCCACCATGAAAGTGAATAATGGCAGAGATGCTAACGGCTAGATGCCGCCTACGGACTGACTCACTGAAAGACTAACACCTTCGCTAATATCAAAGCCCGTTCCTTCATGGAAATTCACGGCCAGTAACCTGCCGCCCACCAAATTCTTGTACCTCCCCGTACCAAGGACACTTTCCCAGCCGGCCGGCCTGAAGTTGTGTCTTCGGAGTGGAGAAAAATACATTCCTTCGATAAGGGTCAGCCTGAACCGGTTCTCTCCAAGCGAACAACAGCTTAAAACTAAAACATCACACTTGACCTAGAAAGCCTTCTCGAGCTACCAGGCAGAAAGCAAAATGGAGTCTGTCTCGCTTAAGGCCTACGGAGCCCATAATATGCATAGCTCCATGAGAAACAGATCGGCATGTTAGCAAATGAGTAAATCATGACTAATACTTATATATCTAACCCCTCACTTAAATTCATAAGCCTTACTCTAAGGGAAATGGCACGAAAATGCCTTTATATATGTATGACAGGATCCCTGTCTATCGGCCTAATCCCTATGCTATGGGGGTGATAGGCTGGAGTCACTCTCCATCATTCTCCTTCTCCAGAGAGCTAGCAAAAAGACAGCCATAACATTACACCCCTTGACTTCAGTCTATCATCCACAAACTAAATGGAACTAACGTCAGTAGACGAATAATATGAAACAAAACTAACTGATCTACGACTCTTTGTAAGTCTAAAAAATTGTAGCAGGGAAGGGATACACTGAATGAAGCAGCAAATCGCTATAAGGACGCAGACAATAATAATAACCCCTCCCAAAATTTGTCGTAAAAAATGCATGTCAGGGAGCCAATTAAAAAGCCAGTCAAAGAAACCCTGATCTATGTGTTCCCTAATTTCTGCCGTCAAGTCGTGGAGTTTATTAATATGGGACTGGATATCTTTAGAATGGTCAGACAAATTAAAACAGCATAGACCTTCAAATTCAGAGCATTCATGCCCGTGTTTTAACAGCAAGTAATCGATGGCCGCACGATTTTGCAAAATAGCTCTACGTTCACCTTGGGAATCTAACAATAAATCTGACAAAACAGTAGAAGTCTGGTTGATCGACTTGACCATCCAGCAGGCCATCTTGCCTATTGTTTTAGCATTATAAACGGCTAATGCAGGAACACCAATAATAGAAAAAGCTAAACCAAGATATTCTGATCTGGAGAAAAGATGAACAGAGGAATCACAGTCTTCATGTAAGGACATTGAGTCACGAACAATACGGGAATGTGAAGGAGGATGTGAAGAAAACATTAGCAAACTTAATCTAGTGATGGCACACGGGCCACCAGAAATATTCGCAGGAATATAGGGCCAAGATGAATTCCCGCATGAAAAGAGCCATCCAGCTGGTAACAACATTGATCGATAATGGCTAGTGGCTACAACTAAACTCTTACAGGTCATATTGTTATTCACTGAAAGACATGAATTAGGCAGTCTCTTTGAACACAGTAAACGTTGATGGAATGAAAAAGTAGTAGCTGCTTGAAGTTTCAATCGTATACACTCAGAAATGGCCTTAGGATTGCAGGTCATAATGAAACAAAGATCACCAGGGGTAATATTAAAAGTAATAATTCTGGAATTAATAGGGACATCCAGGTCTGGAAGAAGAGTACATGAGGGACAAAATTCATGGGCCGCGAAATCGCCCAGAATAACATTAGGTCGGGCATTGGATACATTAAATACATAATGTAGAGTTTCAATAGATGCAGGGACAGCAACCAAACAGGTAGCTAAAATGTCAGTGACGGATTTCATGGGGGTAAGGCAAAAATGCGGAGAGTTCGTCACTCGCTTTGCGAGTGTGACCCAAAAATTTGAAGAGGCGCGCCACGCGGACCGCGCGGCTCTTATTGTCCCATCACTCGGCGTCGGTGGATCCTCTCCTCTCCCGGCGTAGCAAGCCAAAAGGAGTCCAACGCCGACACATCCTGCAGCCGCAGTCCAAAGAATGATCTGAAAGAATAGAAACACAGGCCTTAATCATTCTCGTAAGTAACATTTATCAGCCGGGACAGCTTCCCAGCCATCTTTCCCTGGCTTCATCACCAAAACGGTGTTGTCATGACCGGTCGCAATAATATCAGCCTGTTCAGGAGGATTTTTAGGCGATTGCACCCATATTTTAGCTCCAGGAAGATCAGACGATCCGAAGCCTTTTTGTCCTCGCACAGTTAGCAACGTTGGGGCAGAGCCTTTCTTGATCTCACCACTGAATACAGGCATAATCAGTAATTGAGCAACACGGTCAGACTTTTTGATCAACAAATCAGTCTCACTGCTATTAAGCAAGAGAACCTTAATCTCTCCCTGATAATCACTGTCGATCACACCACCAAGGACTTGAACACCTTTCAGGGCCAGGCCAGATCTAGGGGCAATTAATCCAAAACTACCGGCAGGTATAGAGACACCAATGCCAGTTTCAACAATTATTCGATCTTTTCCTGGGAAGTGTACATCATTTAAAGCATGCAGGTCGAGGCCTGCGGAACCTGGGGTTGTTCTACATGGAGCCAAAGCACCGGGGGTAATTTCCCAATAAGTGACAGTACTTCCAACAGAATTAGGTTTCGCATCAACATGTGGAGGAAACAAACGCATCAAAGGAGATTCAGCATGCAACAAAGGACGGTTATTCAAAATTAACAAAGCTTGAAGTAAGACATCTCTCCATCGGCTGTAACGGTCATCAGTCAACTTGCGCAACTGTTCTTTCAACAAGCCATTCATTCTCTCAATCAGTCCTGAAGCTTGTGGATAATATGGAATGTGAAACACCCAGTCGATATTGTTTTCCATACAGAATTCCTGCACCAATCTTCCACGAAAGTGGGATGCATTGTCTGATTGAATTTGGAATGGGACACCATAATATAGGATAATCAGCTCCAGGGTTTTAATCGTATTCACTTGGGTAGCATTCTTGCAAGGGAAAGCGACCAAAAGGCCACTATAAGTATCAACTACTGTACAAATGTATTGACAGTTTCCGCTCATAGGGAGCGGACCAATATAATCAATCTGCCAAATTTGGGCGGGCAATTTACCTCGATGTAAGTGGCCTCGAACAATTTGAGGCACCTCTTTCTTTCTAGAATGCTGGCAAATGGGACAATGTAGAATGGCATCTTTAATTAAAGAAAAGGGAATATAAATTCCTCTATCAGCAGCCCACCTGTTAGTGGCTTTCTCTCCAAAATGTCCTGCTTTCTGATGGGCCCATTTCGCCAATCCCGCCAAATTAGAATCTTGCATGTCAACCACTGCCTCAGAAATTTTAGACTGTTCATCTGCAATGTTATGGAAAAATTTGTCAAGGGAATCGATTGGAGTATGAGCATCCACGTGAAAGATTGTTACAGTACTGTGCGGAAGCAGTTCCCAAATTTCTTGCCACAAGTCTTTGCCCCATAATTCCTTGGAGTGCAATTCCCAATTGTGCGAGTGCCATGTAGGCAACCACACCGCTAGTCCATTTGCAGTGGACCAAGAATCAGTAAAAATATGACATGTGCCTGGTAACTCCTGTTTCAAAACTTGGTAAACTGCATAGAGTTCAGCATACTGACTACTCTTACCGTCTCCAGTTGTGCTCAATAATTTCTGTGTAATTGGATTATAGGAGACAGCTTTCCAATGTCTTTTGTCACCAATGAACTTCGCAGAACCATCCGTAAACCACACATGTTTTCTATCCTCCGCGGACAGATCATTAAATGATTTACCCCACTTCACGGGAGACTCCTGCACTATGGGAACCGAACACTCACCTTCAGCCTCGTTGGAGGGCGCCTGCGCCACTCGCTCATGTAAAACCGCCACACCTTTCGGACCCACACGTGCCCTGTCCTGAATGTACCATTTCCATTTAATCACACTAGCCTCCTGAGCATGTCCAATTCGATGGGACTTCGGTGAACTCAAAACCCACTGCATGATGGGAATTTCAGGCCTCAAAATCACAGCATGGCCTAAAGTCAATTGCTCGGTATCCACCAGAGCCCAATAACAAGCAAGCAACTGTTTTTCAAAAGGTGAGTAACGCTCACCAGCCTCTGGCAACTTTTTGGTCCAAAAACCTAATGGCACTTTTTGTCTGCCCTGCTTTTGCCACAAACTCCAATTGGCATACAGACCTTCCACGGACACATTCAAATCCACATCACCATCACTCACGGGCCACAAATCCAAAGCATACTGAATAGCTTCTTTAGCCAAATTAAAAGCAGTCTGTTGAGATTCGCCCCATTCAAACGCATTCTTTTTACGAGTGACTCGATACAAAGGAGCCAAAATCTGACTCAAATGGGGAATATGCTGACGCCAAAATCCAAACAATCCAATAAAGCATTGAGCTTCTTTCCTGTTTCTGGGAACAGCAAAATCAAGTATTTTTCGTTTAACCTGTGGAATCACCTCTCTGTGACCCTCATGCCAACTAATTCCTAGAAATCTTACAGCTTGGGAAGGAGTTTGTAATTTGTCAGGATTAATTTCCCAACCTTTCGCTCGCAGACAATCAATAATTTGATCTAAATGGGACTGTACCTGGTCTTGCGTTTCACCTTGAATCAAGATGTCATCAATATAATGACAAATCTGAACTTGTGGAATCGTGGGCACTTCAGACAAATGTTCCGCCACCAGCCGGTGACAGATCGTAGGACTATGTACATAGCCTTGAGGAAGACTCCGGAACGTCATTTGACGTCCATTCCATGTAAAACTGAATTGCTCCTGGCATTCGGGGGCAATCGGAATTGAAAAGAATGCATTAGCAATATCAATCGAAGCATACCACGTACCTGGATGCTTTTGAATTCTCTCAATCAGTGTAACAATGTCAGGCACTGCAACAGTCAATTTAGGTGTATGTTTATTCAATTCTCGATAATCAACAGTCATGCGCCAAGAGTTGTCACTTTTGCGCACGGGCCAAACAGGATTATTCCAAGCAGATGTGACCGGAGTAATGACTCCCGCGTCAACCAAGTCCTGAATCGTAGCTGTAATTTCTTCATGACCACCCGGGATGCGATATTGTTTCTGAGAAATCACTTTCGTCGCTAAAGGGATCTTAATAGGTGGCATGCGTAAACGGCCAACCCGTACGGGTCTGGTCGAAATGTACTGTCTAGTACCAAATTGATAGTAACCATCATCCAAATGCAAAGCCATACCTTTCAAAATGTCAATTCCAATAATGTATTCCAAAAGTGGCACAACCAACACAGAGTATTCTCTACGAGGAATCCTACCAATTTTAATCTCAAGTGCAGTTTGAACTGCGGGTGTTTCTTTACCACCCAGGCCGGTAATTGTGAAAGATTGTCCATGAAATTTTCTCGACTTACCATGAATTAAAGTGGCCTCCGCTCCAGTATCAACTAACGCTCGGGCCCTTTGGATATTACGATGTTTCCAAAAAATCTCAATATCTACATAGGGTCTGTAATCTCTGTGGGCCCACCTGCGTACCGGAGCTTGACCTATTTCCTAGTCATTTTTCCTGCGTTCCGTCAACCAAGACAGATCAGGGTAAATGTTTTCAGCTTTCTTGGGTATCAGAATTTCTTGTTCATATCCGTCTCCAGTACGAAACGGATTAGTATCGGGTTCAAAAAGTAGTGAATTACGGTCAGAGAGTCTGTTACGATCCTCCCTCCTTCGTACGTCAGGGGAATAACTCCTTGCATCTCTACGTCCGCTAGGGCCACGATCATCTCCACCCTTCTCACGATCATCCTCTCTCCCCCTCCCCTCATAACGACGGGGGGAACCACCACGTTCATGGCGCCGATCATCACGGCGATCAGAATTCACACGTCGCCTCTCATCACCGCTGTCATCCGAACCACGATCATACTCATTCTTTCGCACACGACGGGCACCTTCCTTTCGATCCAAACCACGCTTACGAAACATATCCCATAGGACATTATTAGGTTCACCATCAATCTCTTCCCTTTTGACACCATCCGCAAGGAGAGCAAAAAACATGTCACGTCTAGAGAACTTATAGTCCCCAGCAGTACGACCCTCAGGTCGGGATTGTCTTTCAGGTTTAAACCATTCACCCAGCTCACCAAGCTGACGAACAGACTCAAGCACAGCAGACAAAGGATTGCCAGTTTGGTTAATCAATAAAGTCATCATGACCTGCTTGTAAGCAACAGGAGAAGAACGGATAATGCGATTACGCACAGAAGATGTTAAAAGACCATCCAATAATCTGTCAGCAGTACTAAGGAAGATACAGGTTTTCATGACTTCTTCCTTTAAACGTTGCGACGCATCGCGCAGAGTATACCACGGCTTTTCATCAGAGGGCCAATCAGACTCGGTTGGATATTTATGATTACAGCCATCAGACGCAAGCTGGAGCAAAGAAGTTTGAACATTACCATTAAAATTCCGAAAATGGTCCTGAATAGTAGAATCAGAACTCAAAGAGCAAAATCGTAAGCAATCAACGGCATCGAGCATAATACCGGAAGCGCCAAGCTCATAAAGGCGCACCATCCAGGTAAGCAAGGTCTCACCAGGTCGTTGTTTAAATCGTTGCAGGATGTCACTGATCTCCTGCTGAGTAAAATCTTCAATACAGTCAAGAGCGATACCACCCGGATTACCAGGGGCTTGTTGTAATTTCCGTCGAAAAATCGGGTGAGCAGAAACTGCGGGAAGAGCTTCCGAGGAAGCCCGCATCTTAGATTTAACATCACAATCAGGGCAAGCTACGTCATCCGCACGGGAAGAACGAGCACGGTCACAATCGGGAATTGAATCAATGCACGAAGCAGATTTACAATCACGTCCGGAGCGAGAAGAATCGCGCTTGTCACCCTCCTCTGCCGAGGAGTCAGAAGTATGAGAATCCCAGATATTACCGTCCCACTCATCGGGGTTCCAATCCATTCCAGCTTTTGCTACAACCATACGCACTTTGCGTGAAGACACACGTCCACGACGATGTTTATACTTATATCGTGCAATACGGACCGCAGCCCTTTCGGCAATGGTCTGATATGTTTCAAGTTTATCGGCAAGCAATTTATTTTGACAACGCAACAAAGTGTGCGCATTTTGCAACTCGACACACTGTCCTTCCGAATCTTTAAACTGTTTCTGTAGTCGCACAACCCTCTCATGCATTATTCTGTATGCATTAAGAATAATCCACCCTCTGCGTCCTAAAATAGGAAGCTCATCACCCTTCACTACTGGCGCTTTCTGTAGGCACGAAATCACATCAGCAGGCTCCGCCTGCTCCAAGAATGTAGACCAATTTTCACTCAAACCAGTAGAATCAGCCCACTCACGGGCCAAAGCCTCGTAAGGCGTAGACTCCCAGCCGGGAATCTGAATCGGTAATTTGAAAACCGACGATGATTTTTTCACAAACATAATGATACACAAAAAATATATACACAATTATAAACAAAATTTTATACGTACAAGCCGAGCGCAAACCAACGAGAAAACAACACAATGCACACAGGCTTCGTAAACAGTTCGTGACGCCAGATGTAATGGCTGGATTTTCTGTTTAGATGGGATCAGCCCCCAGGGGCCCCTGTGACCCAGCCAAAACGTACTCAACCTCCCTTCTTAGATCGTATTCACAATAAGTAGATATACAGATAAATATACAAGTTGCACCTAAGAATGGGGAATGACTATATACATATACAGACTTTCTACAATATCTTATTCACATCAGTTGGCCTCGCGGTCACCCCGACCCAGACCGTTCTACCCTAGGGCAGATCTGACACACAATCTGGTGCGTCTACACACGGGCCTGCAGAACCCAATGCTCCCTTTTCCAAACCGTTCGCGATCCTGCGAAACCTACACACTAGTTCAACCACCTAGTGTCCTCATTAGCGCAAGCCACAATCCTGTGGGTATAAACACTGGTTTGACCCCCCCAGTGCTCTCATTAACGCCGCGTGTCAAACGACGACCACATTCCTATGAACACCTATACATATATATATATATATTGGGATATTATCTCCGTGGTCTACTCGGAATGAAACTACAATAATAACTTTGGATATGGGTCCAGATTGTATAGTGTACTCGCTGCTTTTGGCATCAGAGGTTCACTCACTCCCTATTTATGTGATCACCACTTACCTGATTGGGATTACTCGTCCATTCATGCGCCTAGCTTTCACCTAGGAGTATCGTTTACCAAGATTGAACATAAGCACCAGGCACACGGTAATTCTATATGAATTAGGGCATTTATTAACCATAAACGTAAATCACATTACTATGACTATGCAGCATTACATTTACACAAGAAATAAAAGAGAAAGATTAGGGTGCACGCACTATAAGGATTGGTCGGACTTCACCTGGTTAATGGGAAATCGGGACTCGGCAGTCATCTAGGCTCCTGTCTCGTCTCTGGGTCCTGGCTCGCCTTGCAGTCACCCTCAGCCGTCACAAGTACACGTCTGCACCGCTAGGCTCAACCTCGTCTGCTCTCCCTCAGGACCTTGGAACCTTGCTGTTTATTAACTACCGTCTCTCTCTCTCTCTCTGTATTTAGTGCGCTCCGCGCCACTTCTCGTTCAGTCTATCTCAGAGAGTTTCGGTCTTAAATCTTTCTCCGACTTCAAAGATGGCGACTCGTCCACCATGAAAGTGAATAATGGCAGAGATGCTAACGGCTAGATGCCGCCTACGGACTGACTCACTGAAAGACTAACACCTTCGCTAATATCAAAGCCCGTTCCTTCATGGAAATTCACGGCCAGTAACCTGCCGCCCACCAAATTCTTGTACCTCCCCGTACCAAGGACACTTTCCCAGCCGGCCGGCCTGAAGTTGTGTCTTCGGAGTGGAGAAAAATACATTCCTTCGATAAGGGTCAGCCTGAACCGGTTCTCTCCAAGCGAACAACAGCTTAAAACTAAAACATCACACTTGACCTAGAAAGCCTTCTCGAGCTACCAGGCAGAAAGCAAAATGGAGTCTGTCTCGCTTAAGGCCTACGGAGCCCATAATATGCATAGCTCCATGAGAAACAGATCGGCATGTTAGCAAATGAGTAAATCATGACTAATACTTATATATCTAACCCCTCACTTAAATTCATAAGCCTTACTCTAAGGGAAATGGCACGAAAATGCCTTTATATATGTATGACAGGATCCCTGTCTATCGGCCTAATCCCTATGCTATGGGGGTGATAGGCTGGAGTCACTCTCCATCATTCTCCTTCTCCAGAGAGCTAGCAAAAAGACAGCCATAACACATCCTTACATATGTCTTCAGTATCGGCAGCGACTAACAGATCATCAACATACTGGATAAGGGCTGCACCTTCAGGTAAGGCCAACAAGTCAAGTTGCGTCTTCAGAGCCTGACTATAGATAGTCAGTAACGCAGTAATGTCAGGTACAACAGGGAATTGCGGAACAACAATCTCGTTCACTTCACGAAGATCGATAACAAACCTATATACAGGAGGCTGTGAAGAATCAGTTCTCTTCAAAACAGGCAAAACCGGACTATTACACACATTACCTCGAGTCTCTTCTATAACGCCCTTGTCAATCAGATCATAAAAGATCGCCAAAAGCGCTCGTTCACCATCGCTTGAAATACGATATTGCGGAATGCGCGGTAACTGAGCATTCGCTTTCAACGTCACAACATATGGGGGAATGTCTAACAGGCCCACATCATTTGGACCTGTAGCCCATAATGAATCCGGTAACGAAGACAACTCAGGTGGAAGACAATCTTTCGAAACATATCTCGGAGAGATCACATTCTCACCCAAAGTAAGATGTACTCCTGACGGAGAACAGTACAAAGTCGCATACAATCTCTTCAACAGGTCAAGACCTAGTAAGTTCTCATTACAACCTGTAGTCAAAAGAAGGGGTGCTTCAAACCTACGAGGACCAACAGAAAGAGGCAACGGAACGGAAATCGGATTCATAACGGGGGCGCCAGAAAAACCTATAGAAACATTATTAAAGCCAGACAAAGGTGCGCCAGGGAGTTTAGAATGCATAATAGAACTCTTCGTAGCACCAGTGTCTAGCAGAAAAGGCTCCGACACACCTGATGCAATCACTTCCACGTAAGGTCCACTCTGATCTACCGGAACTGAAACAACTCCCTCTCTTTGTCCATGGCTGTCCTAACAATCATTACCTTGCTCTCCATCGCCTTCGACATAGTAATCATCCATATAGTACTGTGTAGACCGACCAGACGAATTCTGCTGTTGATCGAAACTATTCATTGAGTTCTGCGGAGGAAAAGGGCGCGCGTTCTGTCCGCGACCTCTACCTCTAGGCGCTTGTTGAGCACCTCTACCTCTAACACCAGGGGCACTATTTGCACGTTGCAACAGAACCGGACAACTGTTCTTGTAATGGCCCTCTTCTCTACAATATGCACACTGATTAGGCCCATACGGAATACGCTGTTGTTGAGGAGTCTCGTCTCTTTGCGAGTTCCTCGAATACTGTTGAGGTGGCTGATAATCGCGCTTATTGTTAACACGGGGTGGATAAGCTTGTTGTAGAAGAACTTTAGTCTTCAATTCCTTAGTCTTCTTATTCTCTCTCTCTAGCTCATCCTTACGCCTATTCTCGTAGTACTGAGCTGTAGCAAGAATTTGCGCCGAGGTAGAAACAGGCCAAGCACTTTCGGAATCCTTCAACTTAGTACACAACTCAGGAAGAAGATTGTGCATGAATTTATCATGGAATAATCTCTGGCCACCCTCGGTAGCCATATCCTGACCACTATGATCAACAAAAGTTTCCTCGAAACGCGAGAAAAAATCTGAAACAGACTCGTCTTTCTTCTGCTTACAGGCTGACAATTTGCCCCAATTAACACGGACTTCGGGCATTAAAGTCTTCATGAAAGTGATAATTCTACCAGGAAGTTCAGCAATAACATCTTCGGGCTTAGCACCTCCAACTTGCCTATCGTTCGCTGCAACAAGATTCACCCATGAATCGCCTAATTCATTATCATGATCTGTATGTCGAATGACATTCCAGATGGACTGTGGAACAACATTCCCAAACAACATATCTATATCCGCCAAATTCATAACACACGAACTCACAGTTTGCGTAAGTTCTTTATAATATCCTGCCGGATTCTTCCGCGGATCTGGTAAAGTCTGCTTAAACGCTAAAACTTCTGCACGTTTCCATGGTACATGGACCCAAACACACTGAAAATGTGCTAAAACAGGTGGCTGAGCAGCAGCATCAGCAGGTCTCCATATCGGAGGAACCTCTCGCATCGGATACTGACGCGCATGTCTCCTAACTGACGAATCTGGCTCAAACAGCCGTTCAGTAGGGACATCGCTACGAAGTGACAATAACGTCGATACTGCTTTCTCAACATCGAGCAAACTCACAATCGTTCCTTTAGCAAACTCTGAACGTAGTCGGGACAATTCTACAGGAACTCTACCCAATTCGTCCATCTATTGTTCATGGAGGATCGCACACATAAGCTCAAAAACATAACGCTGCTTTGGTACTTCCCATTGTCGGAAAACATCCATAATACCTTCTAGATCATACTGGGACTTATACGTCACCCATCTACGTGCCATGTGGTCTAAAACCACTCGCTCATCTGCATCGGGCAATTGGCTACGCAACTGTCTACGCTCACTCACAGGAGACATACCCATTTGTCCCAACCAAGGAGTTAGAAAATTTGAAAAGGCAGCGGTCACCCGCTGTCTAGGAGAAGGAACAGTTGGAAGGACAAGAGGAGACGAAACAGTAGTAGTAGTAGGATCCATAGTCGGAACAGGCATAGAGGCAGTAGTAGCAGGAAAGGGCAAAGTTGGCAACCCTTGAGAAGGCTGCGCACGAGGAACAACAGCTAACGAAGAAGCTGGCTGCGGAGGAATAACAGGAGGCAAAGCAATAGGTGCTTGCGCGGCTACAACCTGTAGTGGTGGTGCCGTAGCATTCTGCACATAAGGTGGTGGTGAATTTAGCAAATGCGACATCAAAGGGTCTTTCACAAGCTCCTTTTCGTCTTTCTGCTCTTTAGCCGGCAAGACTGGGTAGCATCTGTCTACCGCTAACTTCCTCACTCTAAGCATCTGCTCGCTTTCTTTCTCTTCCTCATTATCTCTGTATGCAACAGCTGCTTGCACTATTGACATACCCTTTCTATTCTTCTTCGCCAACTTAATTTCTTTCTGTTTGGCTTCTTTTCGCCATATGCGGAAAGAGTCAAACATTGCCGGCCGGGCTTTCTTCTTGAACAACCTCACTTCAAGGTTATCTAAGACTTCTGTCTCAAAACTACCATAACGGGGCCACTGTAGGACACCGTCATTCTTCGTATATTTTACCCAAATCTCATTATAGCTAATAGGGCCCACACCATGCTTCACATACAATTTGTATGTAGGAGTTCCGATCGGAGGAACCGGACACGAATCCTCTAACCGGGAATCCATCAACGTACCACAACTAAACAACTTCCTAAGACTGCTAAAACCAGGCATCTTGCTCACTAGTCTAGCTTCAAACAATAAGGGCAATCTAAAATCGAAAAGCTCGTGAATACACAAATCCCTTGGCTTTGGGGCCTGCAGGTACCAAATCAAAGCTATACACTAAAGGATACAAAACAAACTAAGAACTAGGAGACGCTCCCTTTATACTTAACTGAATTGTCGATGGCGTCACCAGAAGACCCGTCAATCGTCTCGCTCTACAATCGTCTAAGGCTCCAAAACAGGGCGACAGTCAGGGCAGCAGTCCTTCGTAGCCGTCGGGACGCGGGAAAGCTCGGAGCAAAGACCTTCGGAACCACGTCGACATACAGGGGTCGCTGAAGTGGCTGGCCAACCTCTGGAACTTTCACACCAAGCTCCTCACGAACCTCTGGCTTGGACCGGTACCGCTGAAGTCGCCCCACTTTGGGCGCCAAATGAGGTACTGGGTTTTTCGGAACCGATACTATTACAATAACCCAGCGGTGTCAGGGCAACACCCAAAGACCCTGGATTCCCCTGTCTTGGCAAACAGAGACACGGGAAACTTCTCGATGACGTCAAAGACCAAAGTTTATTGGTTGCAACCAGGGACAGAGGTCTACGAAGTTCACACGGGTAGTTCGACAGAGACTGCACCACCCCAATGAACGAAACTCGGTCTTTTATGCCGAAAATTACGCCTCTGGCAACATCACAATTTACATTTGGTGCATACAAAACTGACCAATGAGCAAGTAACATTTCAAAAAGTAGCGAATCACAACAGTCAAAGTTAATCCCACTTTCCGTTGTCCAGCCCACCAAAACGATCGCACATATGCTAAGTTTCCTGTTTGATCAGGCCGGACAAACCCATCATAAAACCTTCAACCCAGATCGATGAACATGTCGTAAAGGAAAGGCAGAAACAGATGGAAAGGAGATAGAGGAATGGGAACGGTGGGCCATAAAATCGGACCACGTCCTGTTCTTTGATCTTTATCAGTGCAGCTGCTGAACAAGGAACTGGCTCAGCAGGATTCGCCGCAGGCAAGGAATCAGTTCGGCCAGGTCAACCAGAAGTCAGCTAAGGCGTACGTGTCAAGGACTCGTTCGGCCATAATCATAAGGCCTATGTTAGGGCAACCATACACGATGGCTGCCACATACAAAATGGTACCCGAGGGTTCAAACTAAATCCTCAAATGCAGAGTGTTCTCCTATATCGATTCATACGAAAACACTCAGACACGCTACACTCGCCATTTGCGGTCTGCTGACACCAAGATCGTCCATTTCCGACAATCTTTATAAATCGGGTTTCGGAACTATCGAACCCAATTCGGGACCACGGAACCACAGTGTGGTGTATGTGTGTGTGGTGTTTTCTGCACACTCACACACTGCCCCTACACATTCACACACTGCTCAGCCGCACACTCCCAATGTCACCCTGCATAGTCACACACTGTTTATCCTGCACACTCACACAATGTGCACCCTGCACCCTTACACACTGTCTCTGCAGTCACTCTGCACTCACTGTCACTTTACACTGACTCTGCACTCACTGTCACTCTACACTCACTCTGCACTCAGTCACTCTCGCACTCACTCTGCACTCACTGTCACTCTGCACTCACTCTGCACTCACTGTCACTGTGCACTCACTCTGCACTCACTTTGCACTCACTGTCACTCTACATTCACTTTGCACTCACTGTCACTCTCGCACTCACTCTGCACTCACTGTCTCTGCACTCACTCTGCACTCACTGTCACTCTTGCACTCACTCTGCACTCACTGTCACTCTCGCACTCACTCTGCACTCACTGTCACTCTGCACTCACTCTGCACTCACTGTCACTCTGCACTCACTCTTCATTCACTGTACCTCTGCACTCACTCTGCACTCACTATCACTTGCACTCACTCTGCACTCACTGTCACTCTGCACTCACTGTCATTATGCACTCACTGTCATTCTGCACTCACTTTGCACTCACTGTCACTCTCGCACTCACTCTGTACTCACTGTTGCTCTCACACTCACTCTGCACACACTCACTCTGCACACACTCACTCTGCACTCACTGTAACTCTGCACTCATTCTGCACTCACTGTCACTCTGCACTCACTCTGCACTCACTGTCACTCTGCACTCACTCTGCACTCACTGTCACTCTACACGCACTCTGCACTCTCTGTCACTCTCGCACTCACTCTGCACTCACTGTCACTCTGCATTCACTTTGCACTCACGGTCTCTGCACTCATTCTGCACTCACTGTCACTCTGCACTCACTCTGCATTCACTGTACCTCTGCACTCACTCTGCAGTCACTATCACTTGCACTCACTCTGCACTCACTGTCACTCTGCACTCACTGTCACTCTGCACTCACTGTCATTCTGCACTCACTTTGCACTCACTGTCACTCTCGCACTCACTCTGCACTCACTGTTGCTCTCACACTCACTCTGCACACACTCACTCTGCACACACTCACTCTGCACTCACTGTAACTCTGCACTCATTCTGCACTCACTGTCACTCTGCACTCACTCTGCACTCACTGTCACTCTGCACTCACTGTCACTCTGCACTCACTCTGCACTCACTGTCACTCTACACGCACTCTGCACTCTCTGTCACTCTCGCACTCACTCTGCACTCACTGTCACTCTGCACTCACTCTTTATCAAAATAACAATACCTAGGCAACTTAGAGGTCCTGTAGGGATATCAGGTACAATAACACAATGATAATAAAAACACAAAAATTGTGTACAGTGAAGCAGTGTACAGGAAGAATGAACTATATAACAGGTTCATATAAATCTAATTTATTTAGAATGTATTACAAAGAATATTTTTATTTAAAAAACATATACACAATCGGTCCATAAATCAATTGATACATGGAATTTCAACATATATACTCCATCACATTTAAAATCAATTTACATGAATAAAATTATACATTCATAAAAAACAACAACCAAGGGGGTAATTGAGGAATTCCATGGTTACCTACGTTTTTACTCAGCTGCAAGTAGGACGGCAAAATATGGGCACTACAAAGGCGTCCTAGTAACCTACATACTGGTTACAAGTGTACTGACGGCAAAAGAAGACGGGCCATCCTCTACAGCCGCCCTGGCTGTAAATATCCGCTTGCCACAACTCAAACAAGGCATTACTGAAACCGACTTCCTTCTAATAAATGCCTACATTAATCCAAGAAGGAAAGGGAAAGCAGCTAAAGACCTATGTAGCTTTATGGAGACACATATAAGGGAAAGACCTACACCAAATGTTGTTCTTACTGGGGACTTCAACCTTAACCTCATGGGCACGACGCAGGAAGACGTACAACTAATCCAAAATGCAATTTGGGACATCCCAACACAAGCAACCTCACAGATATCCAAAAAAAACAAACTAGGTAACAGGACACTAGAAGATCTGGAATACTTTAACATCAGGGCCCTCAATGGTAGGACCTCTGGAGATAATCCTCCAGCCGCAACCTTTCACACAACAAAAACAAGCAGCATTCTAGACTATACTTTTATATCATTACACTTTTTCCAGTCCTTAAAATCATACCGGATCGGCTGCAGTGGGGATAGAAATCACTGCCCCCAAGAAATTATCATCAAGATCATAAAGCCGAACTTTGAGCGATCAAAAGTGCTAAAAGAGTCAACCCAAACCATCAACTTTAAAAAAATTAAATATTCATCAGCAACAGATGGAACGCCAGTGGAAAGGGCAAAACAGCACTTCGAGAGCCGCTCCGGGCATAGTGAAATCACGAAATGGGAACATTTTACAAGTACTATGTCTATGTATGCTACAAGACCCAAACCTCAGTCACAATTGGGGGATGTAAGTTTCTGCAAATTCTCTCGAGAAGACAAAGGGAAAATTAAAGACATAAAGACTTCAATCTACCGTACAATGAGAGAACTCCAACGGAAACCCATGGACACCGTAAAGCAAGACCATCTACGAAAACTAAAATCAACACTAAAAAAACTAAAATGGGAAGCAAACAAATCAGCTGAGGACAATTTATGGGCGAGACTTCACTCCGATATCAAACGGAACGATGGAGCAAGGTTCTGGAAATCAATAAATGCATTCATAAGACCTGCGCACCATGGGGTTTCATCAAACATCTCAGAGGACATCTGGGCACGCTTTCTCGGCACCCATTTTAGTCAGACCGAAGGAAATAACCAGCACTACGAGCCTGCCATTTATAAAAATTATACAACAATTAACGACACAAGGCCCACAGAATGCTACACTCTAAATGATATTGAGAACTTGCCGAACTTACAAAGCACCATCCAGCGCCAAATCAAAAAAGGAAGAAAGGAGGGAGCACCAGGGCCAAATGGTATACCTCCTATTCTCTACAAACAAGATGTGCCAGGCTGGGCAGCAGCCCTGGAACCCCTCTTTTTGGAAATACGACAATTCAACATCATACCAAGGTCCTGGAGGGGCTCTATCATCTCCCCAATCTATAAGGCAGGAGATAAGGCTTTCCCACATAACTATCGACTAGTGGCTTTAATTGATAACGAGGCAAAATACTTTGCAGGTACCCTACTCGAAGAGCTGACAGCCTGGGCTACGGAGAGATCCTTAATCCCAGCCAACCAGACAGGCTTCGCTAAGTCAGTAGGCACGATGACGAACATCTTGAGCATGGGCATGCTCATAGACAAAGCAGATTCTAACAAAATGCCCATCCATTTCTGCTTCATCGACTACAAGGCCGCTTTCGATAACATAAATCGGAAGCTTTTGTGGTCTAAATTGAATGACTGGGGGATCTCGAGACCCCTGTTGGACCTGCTCATCAACCTGCATACAGAGACCTGGGTATAGATAAAAATAGGGGATAGATCCGCCTTGTCATGACCCATACAGACCAATAAGGGCCTAAAGCAAGGCTGCGTCCTGGCCCCCACGCTTTTCAACCTGTTCCTAGGTGACCTTGTCCCAATACTAAATGGTTGTAACTCCCACGCCCCTAAACTAGGAGGGCTCCAGCTACCTTGTCTACTATACGCAGACGACATCGTCTTAATAAGCCACACTAAGGTAGGACTTCAACATCTTTTGGATGCAACACAAAGGTATTCAAGTAAGAACGATCTTACAATAAATCTGGGGAAAACCCAACCAATGACCATTAGCAAGAAAAAAAGGAAACCAACATCATGGCATTGGAATACGACAAGAATTGAAGACACCCCAACATACAAATACCTAGGAGTGAAGATCGACAACGGTGGGCAGTTCTCGGTCCAGAGAACAAGCATACGAGGGAGAGGTCTTTCGCTAGCGATTTCGCTGAAGTCACTAAATCACAAACTTTCCGGCCCCTCTCTCCTACCCCTGACGCAAGTAATTTGGCTAAACTTCTCCCAACAATTACCTACGGGAGTGAGGCACTCAGACGAAGGGATGCCAAGACCCTTGACAATACTATAACAGCTGCATACAGAATCATTCTCAGTCTACAAAAGCAAACCTCACCCGCTCAAATCAGGCTCGAATTTGGCATTGACCAACAGTTCCTGGCAAGGCAGGGAGCCTATATGATAGCCTGGGATAAAGTGAGGAAATCAAAACAAGGAACTCTGAATGAACACCTGTAGAAGGAGTTAGAACAGCATCCTTCCTCAGCAGCAGCTAAGTACCTCACGGGCAGCCTGACGAATACAGGTCTAGAACAGCTCTGGAACACTCCAACAAATCACACAAATTTCCAAAAATTGGTTAAAAAATCAATCAAATTACAATCATGGTTGCAAGACAAGGAAGCCCTCTCGAAAAGAACACATGGCTGGCTGACCCTGAATTCGTACACAACTAAAGCACAACAGCGCTACCTGGCCGAGGGATACTCCAAAAGTGTCAAGATGTGTTTTCTAAGGCACAGGTTGGGCCTGCTACCTTGTACTCAAAATCTCCCACGCTGGCTCAAAATCAAAGCTGACCCCCTTTGTCGGCTATGCGGCTTGGCACAAGAGGACATGCTGCACTTGATATGCTCTTGTGAAAAACTATGGGACGAACGGAAACGCTGGCTAAAACACCACTTCAATCGGCAAGGGATCCGTACAAGAAGGACGGCGGTCCTTGCCTGTTTTCATCCTAATGACCCTGGCCTGAATTGCAGCTTTGTAAAATTTCTGAAGGCCGTTGAAAAGAAGATGCCAAAAAACCTAACCCACAACTGTCCCTGTCCAACTGATTTGACATCACTCTGCTGACTGTTTTACCGACTTCGTGAGTTCATGAGGACATTGAGCAATACCTTACAAATATGAAGTCCAAATATAAGCACATCTATCATAAGGAAATGTGAACATTTTAATTTCTGATTCTTTTAAAACTGCAGTTTTATCTTTACTGTTCTTAATCCATTTTTATATTGCAATGGTTTTAAGTAACTATGCCAAATAAAGATTACTTACTTACTAGAAGCAGGAAGGAGATATGGTGTAAATAATTCTGAGGGATGTTTATTTTCCTTTTTACTCACATTGTGTGGAGAATGTTTTAGGTAGGAGAAAGGGAAAATAACAATCAACAAGCATAGGCAATGAAAATAGGTCTGGTGTTAATGTTGTATGGTATTGTGAAACATTACAAGTAGATAGCATGGGAATGGATGTGTATTTGTTTGGAAACAATGAACTTTAGAATAATATTGGTGTAGGTTAAAGGCTCAAGAGACAGTTGCACTGTCAAGCCAGAGCTAATCATCCATGTAGGTTAATGACTGCCCTCCTCCCCTCTGTGGTGCTTGTAGGAGAGTAGGATCTGCAATCCTATGATCACCCAGATTTTTTGCTTTTGTTTCACTGGTTTACGACTTTCTCTGGCTGTGGGCCTGCCAATCAGACCCACAGCCTGGCTGTTCTCTTTCTAAATTACCACATGTACCCTAGGTGCATCTACCAATTGGTACTGGGCCACCCTATCAGACCCTGTAACTCAGGGCATGAGTGTACCCAGGGCTGCCAGGGGCTGCAGCATGTATTATGCCACCCCTGGCTGGCCTCCTAAATTTGACACAACTGGCTGCATGACAGCTGGGGCAAAGTCGTGTAATCACCCTTTGCTGTAGGTGTAGTATACCTATACCTAACCCTAAAATGGACACACAGATTCCTATGAGTCACTCCTATGGCAGGCCTTGACAATCCTGAAGGCAGAGTGCTTGGAATCGTGTGAGATGGTGCTCTGGCATGAGCTGAGCCTGTCTGCAGCTTGCGGAACCAAGTCCTAATAGCTGTTCCATGATATCGCATACCATATACTCTTAAGTGCATTATAATCCTCGCGGTTAAATGCTAACTTTGGTATTGCTTTATCAAAACATGTCGAGTAAGGTGTCATACGAATTGGAATACTAACCCCTCGCCAATTCTGGCGACGGGGTTAGCATTCCACCCTTCTAGAGGGACACGACATGTAGGTAACTGTGAACCCCGGTTAAAGTTAACTGAAGCCTCAGCTCCACAAAATGGATGCTGCCACCACAGACACGAGTCTGACCCCCTGCAGCTGGGAGTCCTTCCAGCGAGGGGAGCCTGGACAAAGGGTTTCCTGTCAGGGGCGGTGCTAGCACCGTCCCAGACATGGTTTTGTGTATCCTGGGTAGGCAGGGCTTTTCAGGAAGGTGACTGCTGAGTGGCACCCCGGTGCTCACTACGCATAGGCCGGTCAGAACCAGTTCCAGGGGCACACCATCCCCTGGCCTGGGGAAAGTCCGGCATGGCAGAGGGGTGTAACCACCCCCCTCCTAGTCTCACCCATAGGCAGGACCTAGTCACCGGGTCAGCCCCCTTTTTTAGTATAAAGATGGGAGCGGGCCCCCTGTTCAAATTAGATCATCTTTGGAATCAAGACACGACTTTCTTCGAAAGGACATCAAGATTTCTTCTTCAAGATTCTCCCTTGTGGCTAAGGAGTAGTCACCCTGCATCAAGCGGGCACCATCCTAAGAACACTGCGGTCTGCTGCAAGTCCTTCTTCACGAATCCGACGACCCAGCTCGACGAGACCCGGCTTCCCTGGCACCTCTGACCTCTACTCACCTCTACAGCAAAGCTGAGAACTGTGAGTGCGACGAGACCTCGAGGGACCGACGATCGCCAAGACTGCACGACTTCTTTGCAACAAGCCCACCGAGTCTTCCACTGGTGAGTGCTTTGGGGTCCGAGAAGCCCCAACCCTGAGCAGCTCCAGCACCGAAGATCAGCCCTCCAGCATCTCCACGATCTGCGTGGGGCCCTTCTGCTTTTGTGTGCTCACCGCGCTGTGTGGCTACTAGCCGGCTGGCTTGTGGCCTTCTACACGACGCCCGACGACATCACTGCTGCTGGTCTGGTTGCTCCAGACTGGCCCTTGCTTTCTTCTTCAAGAGAGGCACCCCGGACCCTCCTGGTCCACTCCAGACGCCATTTTGAGTCCACCGCGTGGGCTTGAATTTGCCAAGGCTTTGTTGCCCAATCCTGGGTCCAGCGACGCCGACAGCTTCATCCATCATGGGACAGATCGCCCCTCCATCCTGGTTGCCGACAACGCCTCCTGGTCCGTGAGATCTGCGGTCACAGCGTCACCCACTCACCTTGTCGAGGTGGCTACCATCCGGTGCCCTCCGGGTGCCCACTGACTACTGGCTAGTAGTCACGAACTTGGTCCCTTCTGCTTTCAGGTGTCATCTTCCATCGATCCAGGCTTGGATCCACCGAACTTTCTTCACTGGTCGCCTGCCAGCAACTTCTTTCTTCCAGGCTCCTGGTCCGGCAACGAGGATTCCCGACGTCTTTTGAGTCCTATGCAGCTGCAGCCCCTGGGCTAGGTAACTTCGGCATTTCGGTGCCCCAGCATAGCCTCACTATCCAAGGGTCAGAATCCACTTTCGTTTTCCTCCCACCAGGTCGGGTTCGCCCGAGAACACTAACTTTGTCTTTACTAGCTACCATAGACTTTGTCCCGCATCACGCGTGAGAGTGCACACTCTGCACCCGAGTCCCCTGGGTCTCCTAGAAGTAATCTGAAGATTCTATAGTCAAGATCTAGCGATTCCAAAGCCTATTAGTACTGTACTTACCTGCTAGTAATTTCGCATTCCACTTTCAGAGTATATGGTTTTCCGTGCCCCTCGGGCATTTGTATATACTGTGCTAACTTAAGTATTTTCGTAAAGGTTTTGTTTTGTGCTTAGTACCCTGTCCTCATAAAGAGTACAGGGCTGTTGTGATTCTTAATAAATACACTGTTTATTTTCATAACACTTGTGTGGTGTCCTTTCACTTGGTGTTCAAGGGGTATATGTGTGGTATAACAGCTGGCTTAACACGCCCTCTCGAGTCTTTAGCCTTAGACTGCTCGTATCCACGCTACTAGGATAGCTGGTCTATAAGGTTGACTTACAACCAATCATCAATAAGGGTTGCTGGACTGATACATAGTGTTCACTAGAATAGTGAGCACTGCATATCAGGCCACCTTCTCACAGTGCTGCCACAGAAAAGCACCATAAATTATCTAGTTATCTAAGACACTTTTGCAGCATTGCAATGTGATATGTGTTGCCCCTTAAAATTCAAGCTCAGGCAGCTGGATAAATAAACAAAATGATGACAGCTGTGGAGAGGGCAGGTACTTTTTCTGTGGAAGCACACAACTTCTGCCCAATCAAAACATGCACTCCTGGGTCTCAAGATGGGGGTGGAGCCAAAGCCCCTCTCCTATATTACTATATACATAATTGTCTGGTAACAGCAGTGCTTCACGCCAGGCCACAAAAATCAGGAGTCTTCCGCCTAAAGAGGGAGTATCTCATTAATGCAGTAGATGGTAGATTGCTGTAGGACACACAGAATTGTCCAACGGCCATCCGGACTACGCATTGCAATTAATTGCCTCCACTCTTCCAAACTGCTTCTATTTTTTGTCACTGTGTGGAAATGATCGTTAATCCCATTTGAATTCACACAGAAGTCACGGTCTAATGGTGCATGTTCGTGCTGACAAATGTTGAAAACATATCTTTTATTAACTGTTCTTGACAGGTTCCTGTCGTGACCTGATAGGGTGGGCGACCGACAGTAGGGCGTTAGGACCCTGTGGGTCCTGAGGGAGAGTGACCAGGTCGTCACCGGACACCAGATCCGGTGAGGGAACAGGAAGAGGACAGACGATGACCAGGACAGGAAGAGTAATGACGTGCTGACGAGTAGCTGTACGGAATGAGAATAAAAAGGAATATCCGACTAACCTGTGTCCGGTGTTTTGGTGTGCCGCCCAGCAAGCAACAAGAACATGACAACTGGCGACGAGGGTAAAGAAACGGTTCGACGCGTGGATCGATGTGTGTCCAGCACGTGCACCATTGTGAAAAAAAAGAGGTGCCCACCCTGGATGCGCCGCAAGTAACATGGAAGACGGGAAGAGCGACGCGGGAGCCCACCAGACAGCGACTGTAGAAAGCTGCAGCAGATCGCGGTAAGCGCTAAGAACAAGCGCGGGCCTTTGAAACAAGGCGCGAGGTCCCGCGAGAGCTTAGGAGTCTCGGCGGCCATCACTAAGTCAGGCGGCTGAGCCAATCAAAGAGGAGAACCAGTGAGGAGGCCATTATGAGGTCAGGAAAAGCGAGATTTCGATCGCGAAATCTCGCGAGATAACGGCGGCCAGTTTAAATGGGACATTGGAGAAATAGGTCATAAGAAACAACGGGGCTGCCATTTCAAGGCCAGGCGAAGAAGAAAATAAGTGAAACAACATTGAAAAAGAGATAATTGAAGGAAACAAAGAGAAATAAAGGTAAACAGAGGTAGAAAGGGACAAAAGATCCCCACAACAAAACAACAAAGAAGAAAAACAAGGGGGCAAAAGAAGATAAAAGAGAAGAAACAAAGTACAAACACAATTTAGGCGCCAGAGAAAAAGATAAAGAATAAAGAAAAAGGAGCACAACATTGAATACAAAAAGAAACAGAGACTCAAGAAAATATCATAGGAAACAGCGGAGCAGCAATTTCAAAGCCAGGCAAAGGGCAAATAAGAAGAATAACACAAGAAAAAGTGAAGAATAAAGGATAAACAAAGCGCAACAAGGGCGTACAAGTGGAAAAAGAGCAATAAGACAAAGAAAGAAGACAGTGCAATAAGAAAAGAGAAAACCAAAGAAAACAAGTGAAAGAAAGAGAAAGGACATAAACAAAAAGACAAATCGACAAAGAGAAACAAGGAAAATATATAAGAAAGGAGCAAAAGAGAATGGAAGAAGCCAGAGAAGGCTAAATGGAAGAAGCCAGAGAAGGCTAAATAAAAGACAGAAAAGAGGAATAACAAAGAAAAGAAAGGAAAATAAAGGAAACAAAGCAGAACAACAAAGAAAAGAAGGACAAAGATCGCACAAGGAAAAAGAAAGAGCAAAGGAGAAGTTACAAGGCAATAAAGAAAAGAAGAAAGAAGAAAGAGAAGCAAAGTAACAAAGTAACAAGGAAAGAAGGGACAAAGACCACTCAAAGAAACAGAAAGAAGAAAGGAGAACAAGAAAGAAAAGAAAACAAAAGGAAAGACACAAACATAAGAAATAAGTCGCAGAAAAGAAAACAAAAGGAAAGACACAAACATAATTTATTATTTATTTATTTAGCGATTTGTAGAGCGCCTGGTGACCCGTAGGCATCCCCGCGCTATAGCATTTGTAGAGTCCAGAGGAAAAACGGGGGGACTTTATTTTGGGAATAGCAGAGTTTTCAGTTTTTTCCTAAAGATCGGATGGCTGGGTTCCATCCTGAGGGTGCGGGGAAGTGAGTTCCACCCAGAGGATGCTTTAACCGAGAAGCGTCGGCCACCGGTGCGTGTCTTCCTGAATCTGGGGACGTTGGCCAGACGCTCGTTATCCGAGCGGAGGGACCTGTGGGCCTTGTATGGAGTGACCAGGTCTCTCAGAATCGCGGGTCCGAGACCGTTGAGCAGTTTATGTGCAGTGCACAGGGCCTTGAATTCGACCCTTTGACGTATTGGGAGCCAGTGGAGGGCCTTGATTGCTGGTTTGGCTGAGACTCTGGAAGGGAGGTTCAAGAGCAGCCGGGCGGCTGCGTTCTGCGTGCGCTGGAGTTTGGCCATGGTGGATTCAGGAGCTCCTAGATATATCATGTTGCTGTAGTCCAGCCGCGCAAGGATCAGACCTTGGACCAGGAGTTTTCTGGATAGGGGCGGGAGTAGTGGGAGGATCCTGCGAATGGAGCGCATGAGGCCAAAGCAGGTCCCTGCTGTTTTGGATGCCTGGGTTTTCATCGACAACTGGGGTTCTAGCCAGACTCCTAGGGTCTTAATTTCTTGTTTCGGGGTGGGAATTTCCCCGAACACGTCTGGCCAGACTGATGGGGGGATGGTGGTCCATTGCTTCCCCAGAAGCATGACTTCCGTTTTTGACCCGTTTAGTCTGAGCGAAGACTCGCACATCCATTTGTGGATGGCCTTGAGACAGTTCGGCAGATTGTCAGGATAGTTGTCCAGTTGTGAAAGGGAGACGACCAGTTGCGTGTCGTCCGCGTAGCTAACTATCTTGATCCCGAAGGGGGTGACCACATCTTCGAGAGGGGCCATGTAAGCATTAAATAAAGTGGGGCTTAGTGATGACCCCTGGGGGACACCGCTCGTGAGGGGGAGGGAGGCAGAGTGGGAATTGCCATCCCATACCTGGAACGAGCGCCCTGAGAGGAAGGATTCTATCCATGTGAGCGCCGAACCTGTGAGCCCTGCCGCGGCCAGCCGATGGAGTAAGACACGATGGTTAACTGTGTCGAAGGCTGCGCTGAGATCCAGGAGGATCACTGCCACTGACCCTCCTGAATCCAGGATGCACCTTGCCTCCTCGATGACGGCGAGAAGGGCGGTGTCTGTGCCGTGGCCCGGGCGGAACCCAGTTTGGGACTGCCGCAAGATGTTATTTGATTCTAGGAACTGTGACAGTTGCCCATTGACTAACTTCTCGGCCATTTTGCTAATGCAGGGGAGGAGTGAAATTGGCCGGTAGTTCGCCATGTCGGCAGGGTCCAGCTGGGGTTTCTTTAGGAGTGCCTTGACTATTGCACTGATAAGCGTGGCTCAAATCCACCCGAGTGACTTACCGCACTCACCTATAGTCGCTATATAGGAAGTCAGCCGGACAGTGGAGAAGAATAAACAAGAGTCTTTATTAGGCCAAACAACACTCATATGAGAGGGCCCTGTCCGACCTCACTCCTAGGAGTGCGAACGAGAGGACTGACTCTCTGCATCACAGCGATACATTATAATGCAATACAGCAAAAAGGGGTACGCCCCCAATGGAAAGTTACCGAGCCTCAGACCAGTGGACAATGCTCTCATACAGTAGGCATCTGCACCTGCAAGGGATACATCATTATCTCTACTCAAGGCCATGGAGCTAGGCTTCGGCGTCTCTGGGCATGAGAACATTACTGATAAAGAGACTTGTTAGTTTCGGCCACAGTAAGCCGAGAAACGAAAACTGCTGTCTTAGTGAATTTCTGTATTCCTGCGGGAGGGGCATATGAGCGAGCAGGGCCCGCAGGCACAGAGGAATACACAAAATGGTGGCACACAGGCTAAGCTAAGAAACTAATATGATCACACATACATTTGAATATATGTAAGGAGCAAATAAAAGTAATTCAGCATAAGTGCATATACGAACTTCATCAGTTAGCCATATGATGCTAACTCATACATCAGCAATAGGTAATTAGGGTATCGAAAAGTGAATTCTATCAGACCCTCCTTTTAGCATCATTGGCTAACTATGGCCTCATTTATTTGCCAAAAGGTAGTGCCGACATCCATTCTAGGGGCAAGACTTTTCCTCTAGTCTAGAACATCCTCTGCAATAAACATCAACCAACTTGCATCGGCAGGAATTTCGGTAATCATAGAAGTGGTATATTGACCAGGTAACTTCTTTTTCGGACTTAAATTTGTAGCACACATTGAGCAACATGGAGGGAGGCAATATATGCAAAGGCAGCAAGTCAGAATTACACTCACCACACCAACCAAACCCATCAGTATTTTCCAACCCCAGGAAGAGAAGGCGCCCCAGAGCCACCCTTGTAAGGACCATGTCCCATTATCCTGATGCAGTTCAGTCGCTAATCTATGTAATTTCTGTACTGCCAAATTAACAGTCGGGGCCGAGTCAGGTATATAAACGCAACAGGACGTCCCGATGACGCGTCAGGCCCCGCCCCTATCAGCCAGTATGACGTCAAGCACCATCCTATTCTGGATCGTAAATAATCTCATAGCCTGAATCTCGACAGATATGTTAGTCGTAATGTCAGCTTCGGTGAGAACCACCTTTTCCATTACCCTAGACAGTCGTCGAATAGCTCTGCTGTTAAATATCGGACCCCAGAAAGGTAACAAACCCTTAGAAAAATCAGTCCATTGTTGGTATGAGGTGTCCGTCTGATCTACGTCATCTACCTGAGTTCCCTCCTTTTACGCTGCTCTTGCGGCTGCTCCTGGGGACTGGGGAATCGACGATGAGTTTTGTGATAATCAGAAGGAGCCACATACACAGGAGGAATCATGTAGGCTAAGTAACACACCCCACCCCGACCCTCGGGCAACCATAAGTATCCATTATCACCGCAGACGAAATAGATACTGGGTGGGGCAATCAAAGAGGGGCTAAGAGGCAAGCGTATTGAAGCAGTCACATTACAGGAACTATTGCCGACTTTGATGGGGCCCCTTCCCCATCAAAGTACAGAAGAACGGAGAAGGACCCACCACAGCCAGGGGTATCAGAGACTTGGAACTGTTGTCACTCTTCGGGGTGTGTCTGTAGGACAGAGTAGCATTCAATTTCAGAAAACTTTCCCTAAGTTTGTCAGTATCATTTGGGGTCAGAAACCGACCCAACCTTTTCTCACACGTCTCTATAAAAGTCTGGTCAAAACGTCCATCAGTATATATTCGTCCAAGGGAAGATGGAGGCAGAGGGCGTACTCGCATTGTCATTGTCCACCCCCTATTCTGCAGTCGGGGAGTCAGGGAATCTGGCTGCTGGAAATATTTAACAAGACCTATAAGAGTATACCACCCCACACAACTATTCACTGGCGTCAAAGGGAGGGCAAGGAATCTGTCTTTCTTATAGGCAGCAGAAGGCAAAAGCCCACAAACCCAACAATCTGTCAAGTTGGTAGTGGCGTGCGCATGGTGCAAAGTCTTAATGAAAACATTATCTTTATAACTTTTTCTTAACATCCTTTCACCATAATCAACAGTAATCATATTGTGTTCAGGTACGGCAGTGGGTGTGGGTGCAAACACATGAACGGGGAAAGCTTTATCCAGGAAAAACAATATTCCAAGAGTCACTATAAAGGCAATCAGAATAATAATGATGACCACAATCTTTCCTTTTCGGGGAAGGGCCATCCAGGGGGAATCAGGCACAGGTCTCGGAGGAGCCGCAAAGGGCTGCTCCTCATCAGGAATGGGGCGTCCAAACGGATACATTCTTAATAATCGGTCAAAATATCAAAAATCAAAAAAAAATGAAAAAACACTTCTACTAAAAATAGTCCCAGACAATCCTCAACCGGCCAGAGGGGTTCTTCAACCCTTAAAAAAGGGATCTTCTCCCTGTGTCCTTCAAAGCCTCACAGGCAGGCTTTTACCGTCCATACCTAATTCCAACGTCGCTGTTCAACAATTTGAAAACAAGGGAAGCACTTAATTTGGGCCCCGCACCACTCTATAGTCTCATAGCACACAATCTTCGGCTAAACACCAGGGCTCTTACAAGTCCATCCCTACCACTAAATCTTCTTATTCAGAAAGTCCACTAAGCCCTTCTTCCAATGTTTAGTCCATCATATTTCAGCACTGTTACTTATTTTCTCCGGGGCCGCAAATTATATCGAGTGCTCCCTGGCACTTCGGGGTCAGTGAACAAAACAGGTGTATCTGTGGCAGATGCTGAACTCTCTGGTGTCTCTTCACTAGTAGCATCAGGAGTAGTAGAGCTCACTGAATTCTCTGTTCCTCTTCGCTCTTCTCCAATCAGTGAAGCATCCGAGAAAGGAGCATACCTCGGAATAGACTCATGCTCCTCATCAGCAATGCCATCCTGTACCCATTTGTCATAGGGCAACGGGAGCGGGACCCTCTTCACATGTGAGGCATGTGTCCATGCCTTCCGTCCGTCGATCCGAAGTGCAGTACGTGTGGTGAGGAGCACCTGGCGCGGCTCCGACCACCTTGGCTCCAGACAAGGCTTCCGCTGGTATCTTCTTACGACCACCCAGTCCCCTGGGTGGATGGAGTGTCCAGGCCCCTCCGGCAACGGCTTCAGAGTGTCTGCTACCTGCTGATGAATAGAACGAAGATCTTTAGTCAAAGCATACAGGTAATCTGTCAACATAGGGTATGGTACTTCAGTAAAACATTTAGGCCTGGGCACTCCCCAGATATTGGCCGGACGGCCGAATACCACTTCATGGGGGGAGACGCCCATTTTTGCATTCACAGTGACTCTCGTTGAAAGCAAAGCTAATGGAAGGGCGTCTGGCCAACGGAGACCTGTACTCTCACATATTTTGGCCATCTTTAGCTTGAGCGTGCCGTTAAACCGCTCCACAAGTCCTGCTGCCTGAGGGTGTAAGGCTGAATGGAACTTTTGAGAAATCTGTAAGCCTTTACATATTTGCTTCACTAGTTCTGCATTAAAGGACGTGCCATTATCACTCCAGATCACCCTAGGTAATCCGAAGCGAGAGAAATACTCCTTTATCAACATTTTTGCGGTAGAAATGGCCGTACAGTCTTTCGTTGGATACGCCTCCACCCATCTACTAAAAGCGCATACGACTACAAGGACATACTTCAGGTTATTGACCCTTTCTCCAATCTTTTGGGTAGTGTCAGGGCCGTTAACAGTCGTAATATCAGTGGGCCATGTTGGATGCGTTGTCCGTGAGAGGTCAGGAATCCCCGTTCTGCCCAAAGTCGCCCATAATTATGAGCCACGCCAAAGGCGTATTGGCTGTCAGTATAAATGTTCACGTCTAGCCCCTCACTCAATTCACATGCTCTCAGTAAGGCTACAATCTCAGCAGCTTGGGCAGAATTGTAAGGTATCCTAGAAGTCTCCACTACAGTCTGTAATGTTGTTATTGCATATGCTGCTGTCGATGTACCGTCTGGCAATTTAAAACAGGACCCATCCACATACAACTCCCCGTCTGGTTCGTCCAAGGGCCTGTCTGTCAGATCCACCCTCCCCTTTGTCTCCTCTTCCGTCCTAAACAGACAGTCATGTGTGTCATCGTCCTTTGTATCTGTATCTGTGGGGATAGGTAACAAGGTGGCGGGATTCAGTGTAGCACACCTTTTGATCGTAACATGGGGTGCAAAAAGAGTCATCTCATAACCCGTAAGACGAGCACTAGTTAAGTGCTGCGTCTGTGTTCTATTCAACAAAATGTCCACAGCATGCGGTACCATGACTGTGAGATCTGATCCCAGTACGAGCCCTGCCGACTGTCTTATAGAAACCGCAGCAGCCGCCGTGGCTCTCAGACAACTCGGCAGCGCTCTTGCCACATTGTCCAGCATTGCAGAGAAATACGCACAGGGTCTCTGCTTCCCACCAAAACACTGAGTTAAGACAGACAACGCGCAACCTTCCGCCTCATGTACGTAAAGAACAAAAGGCTTCTGGTAATCAGGTGTCCCAAGAACTGGCGCAGAACATAAAGCCGTTTTTAGTGACTCAAACGCCTCTTGACATGCAGGGGTCCAGGGTAGGGGCTCGCTCACTTCCTTGGTAGTCAGATACAATAGGGGTTTTGTTAGTAACGCATAGTTAGGTATCCACTGGCGACAATACGATGTTATGCCCAAGAACGCGCGCACCTCTCGCTGCGTGTTAGGTACATTCATATTATTAATAGCTTTTATGCGCTCAGGCGTCAACCTTCTCCCCACTTTCGAAAGGAGGTGACCGAGGTAGGTGACCTCCGTTCGACAGTATTGAAATTTTGGAAGGGACACTTTATGTCCTCTTTTAGCCAAATGGTGGAGCAATTTCACGGTAGCATCCCGACAACCCTTCTCGTCGTCCGACGCTATCAGGATATCATCCACATACTGCAACATAACGTTGCCAGGTGGAAGTTCCAGTTCATCCAATTGTGCCTTCAATGCTTGACTATATATGCTCGGACTCTCAGTGTACCCCTGAGGAATTCTCTTAAAGCGGAAGCTTCGGCCAGCCAATGAGAATCCGAAGAGATACCTGCTCTCTTCATGTACTGGGATACTGAAGAAAGCATTTTTCAAGTCTAGGACAGAGAAATATTTAGCAGAAGGGGGAATCATAGTCAATATTGTAGTAATGTCCGAGACCACCGGGTACTGTGGCTCCACTACCCTATTTACGTGTCGCAAATCAATCACAAATCTATAAACATCAGGAGTGTTATCAGTAGCTTCTTTTGAGCTTCTTTTGAGGATAGGTAAAATAGGGCTGTTACATATATTCGAATCAGTCTCTTCCACTACACCAGACCGTATTAAATCCTGTATTATTTGTAACAGGGCCTTCTCCCCCTCCCTAGGAATCCTGTACTGTGGAACTCTGGGTAATTTCGCTCCCACCTTCACTCTTATGGTCACCGGGGCAATATCCATTTTACCTACATCTGTATCATTGACAGCCCACAAGCTGTCGGGTATGCCTTGGAATTCAGGTGGTAATGGGTCATCTTTCGAAAAACACTGCAATGGGCGGGCGACATTCGGGCCCAAAGTAAGGTACACACCGTCTGGAGAACAATAGATAGTGGCGTGCAACCTTTTTAATAAATCTAGGCCCAACAAATTTTCCCCACAATTGGACGTCAATAGAAACGGTGAATCAACAGTGAAAGGGCCAATCGCCAACGTGAGAGGTTTAGAAATGGGGCTTACCACCGGAGTTCCTGCGAAACCCACGGAGATGTTATTTTTGCTAGACAGAGCCGCCCCTGGGACCCGAGAACGAGCCACTGAACTTTTCATTGCACCCGTATCCACTAGAAATTTTTGTTGAGACCCCAATAAGTCAGCTTCGACATAAGGTCCCCTCTGATCAACTTCCATAAGTACTGGTCCCATGCTCTGTCCTACGCTGTCCTAGTTGTGGGAGAACCCTGTCAAATCGTCCACTGAGTAATCATCGTTATAGTACTGACCACCGCCCCTCTGCAACTGTTGTCTGTCTGTACCATTGTCAAAGTAATTTCCTCCTGGTCTCCCGCCTCCTTCTGACCGTGTAGCCTGTCTCCCAAAATCACCACTATCTCGTCCTCGTCCTTGTCCTGGACCGGTGCCCGACTGAAGCAGTGGGCAATCCCGCCACCAATGCCACTCCTGCTTGCACTTTGCGCACTGATTCGGTCCCAGTCTCTCCCTACTCTCACCTCTCCCAAAGCTGCCCCCACGACTCGGCGCTGCACCCCTTCCCCTGCCTCTAGCCACTTGCTGCAACAAAACTCTTGTCTTTAAATCCTTAGCCTTCTTTTCCTGCTTGTCCTTACTTTCATTTTCTCTATGCTCATAATATTGTGCCATACTGAGAATACCCGAAGGAGAGGACGTTGTCCACGTGCTCTCCGACGCTTGCAGTCTTGCTGAAATTTCAGGCAATAAGTTCGTGACAAACCTATTAACAAAAAGCCGTAACCCGCCATCTTGTGACACATCTTGCCCACTAAAATCCATAAACGTTTCCTCAAACCTCGTAAAGAAGTCAGAGACTGCCTCATCCTTTTTCTGCTTACAAGCCGTCAACTTGTCCCAATCTACCTTTTTCGGGGGAATGAGAGAATGCATATATTTTATTATGCGCCCTGGTAAAGCTAAGATCTCGGCCTTCGGCTTCTCCCCTGGCTTACGCTCCTTGTCCCAATCCTGCAACTCCTGCCACGTACCTCCTAACTCTTCCGTATGATCAGTACCTTTTACTTGCCGCCACACGTCAACCGGGACCAAAAGCCCGAAAAACAATTCAACATCAGCCAACGTCATTACAGTGGAAGACGCAGCTTCTGTCAGCTCTTTGTAGTAGGCAGTCGGGTTCTTTCTAGAATCCGGCAGCTGAGCTTTCAATGATAATACCTCACTTCTCTTCCATGGCGTATACACCCATTGCTCCTGGAAATGAGCATCGATCCTGTTCCTGGTAACAGCCTTCGTTACTGGATCTAGCAACTCGGGGACCTCGGGATGGAAAATAGGGTGTACCTCGCGCATTGGGTGGAGACCTGGGAAATGGGGTATGCCGGCAGAGGGTAATTCATTCCTGTATTGTAATAGTGCACGTAAGCTGCTCATCACTTCTTTCACCCCTGTATTCGTTCTATAGGCTCCAGCCTGTATATATTGTAAAACCGCTGGAGCCACACCTCCATACCCCTGCTCCCATAGCGGTATCAATACATTTGACATGTGCCACAAAGCGTGCTGCTGCATCAAAGGCTCAAAATCTTTCATAGTGGACCAAATATCTTCAAACGAATAAATATTATTCCTGGCCCACTGACATGCCTGATTAGCCACCATACTCCTTTCATCTAAACCAACTGTAGAACGCGTAAGCAACTTCCGTACCTGCGAGAGTAGTTCGCTACCTGCGCCTCGACTCGGTGTTAGCATTTCCTGACCGGGGGTAGTACTAGCTGAAACAGTAGGGAGTGCTAAAGAAAATTGGGAGGGTGCGGGTGAAGTGGTCTGGGGTAATGAAACAATGGGTGTCGAGGGAGAGGATTGTTGGGGGGCACTTGCTGAAGGACCCGGAACTCCACTAACGGGGGCTGGAATTGGCAAGGAGGGATACAAGGGCTGTGGGGCATAAGGGGGAGGGGGTCGGGTATTCAAAATGTCTTCCATCTCATCTGGGTCGTCCTCTCGTACTACATAACTTTTATTTTCTTTCAACCTACAAAGTCTATCTGAGCGCTCCATGCGTAGCGCATTCTCATTTCCCACCTGTTCTCTCGCCTTCTGCGCCATAGTCTGGGTGGACTTTTTATAAGCCTCTTTCTCATCTCTCAGTTTGCGTTTCCTGGCCTCTTTCTGCCACACTCGCAAAGAATCGAACATACTCTGATGGCTACGCCTAGCAAACAGTTTGTCCTGCAAATAATCCAACTTAGCTTCATCGAAAGAACCCGTCAAGGGCCATTGTAAATCCACATTATCAGCAGTGTACCGGTGCCACAAAGTACCAAACAAAATCGGGACCAACCCATGCTTGACATACATATCAAAACTTGGAGTGCCTTCAGGGGGTGCAGGTTGGCTCTCGGCCAGTCTAGTATCTGAGGGTCGACAACAACATCCAAAGCATCGTAACTTACTAAGACACGGCATCTTTACTTCGGTGTGAAAGAAACACTTCACCACAGGCTACGTTACCTTGAGTCGCTAGCTCGAGCTCGTTCATACACACATATAGACATACATTAGGAAACCACACACACACATATGCAATACCTCCAAACACGTGTTACCAAATGGGACAAGGCCCGTCGACCAAGTCCTGGGGAACCTGGACTCTACCGCAGACCGAACAGTACACTAACTGTTCTGAGGACGGGGAACAGATCCGCCACCCGTGCGGCACTATGGATCACTGCGCACTTTACTACGGGAAACCCAGATCTCACCTCCACTGAACCACCACTCTAGGAGTTCAGGGTAAGCACCGGAGTCTGCCCGCAATGAGCCACGCCTTCACCACAGTACCACCCGGTCGGATCGCTACAAACAATACATCTAGATATGTCCCCAACCTCGTCAAGTCTGTCAGAGCACTAACTCGTACTCTGAGTTCCCCGGAGCACACTAGCCCCAGTAGCACACCGGCTCCTCAAACCATTGGAGACAGTCTAGTCTCCCGGAACACTCCCGTTCCTGCAACAATCACAGGTGGACCACTCACCTTCCGTAGGCGGCACCGACCTCTACCGTTCTCCACCTCCGGCTGCCAGGACCAACACGGTCAGCTTCAAGTTCCGCCTTCTGGACCCCGGCGTAAGATCCGAACCGGGACCTCTCCCGATCAGCAGGGTGGGGCAGCACTGCGAGAACCAAGCTCGGCATCAGATGGGTACCCGGGCCCACCGTGGCGACCAGCGGGTCCCCGGTCTTCTGCTACCCACTTACGGGTGAGAAAGATCCTTATCGCGGGGTCCCTATTCGGGCGCCATCTGATAAGCGTGGCTCAAATCCACCCGAGTGACTTACCGCACTCACCTATAGTCGCTATATAGGAAGTCAGCCGGACAGTGGAGAAGAATAAACAAGAGTCTTTATTAGGCCAAACAACACTCATATGAGAGGGCCCTGTCCGACCTCACTCCTAGGAGTGCGAACGAGAGGACTGACTCTCTGCATCACAGCGATACATTATAATGCAATACAGTAAAAAGGGGTACGCCCCCAATGGAAAGTTACCGAGCCTCAGACCAGTGGACAATGCTCTCATACAGTAGGCATCTGCACCTGCAAGGGATACATCATTATCTCTACTCAAGGCCATGGAGCTAGGCTTCGGCGTCTCTGGGCATGAGAACATTACTGATAAAGAGACTTGTTAGTTTCGGCCACAGTAAGCCGAGAAACGAAAACTGCTGTCTTAGTGAATTTCTGTATTCCTGCGGGAGGGGCATATGAGCGAGCAGGGCCCGCAGGCACAGAGGAATACACAAAATGGTGGCACACAGGCTAAGCTAAGAAACTAATATGATCACACATACATTTGAATATATGTAAGGAGCAAATAAAAGTAATTCAGCATAAGTGCATATACGAACTTCATCAGTTAGCCATATGATGCTAACTCATACATCAGCAATAGGTAATTAGGGTATCGAAAAGTGAATTCTATCAGCACTTTTCCAGCTGGGGGGGACCGAACCTTGAGAGAGCGAGATGTTTATGAGCTCTGTAATCGTGGGCACGATGGCAGGGGCTACTGTTTTCAGGAATCTGATTGGGGCGGGATCTAGAGGGGACCCGCTTTTCATTTTGGCCATGGTTGTGTCTACTTCATTCAGTGTTACTGCCCTAAAAGCGGTCAGCTGAGGGTGCGAGCTGTTTCCTGCGTGGTTGGTGGATGCCTCGTTGTCCATTTGGTTTGGCAGGCAGGGAGGGGGGAGGGAAACTAGGATACGGGCGATTTTAGAATTAAAATAGGTAGCCAGTTCATTACTTCTATCCGCAGGGGGTGTGTTGGAGGAGGGTGGAGCTGGTATTTTCAATATCTCTTTGGCAATGAGAAAAGATTCCCTTGCCAAGTTGGTGGAGTTTTTTATTCTCATGTCATAATGAGATGCTTTGGTGAGCTTCAGGGTTGTTTTGTAAATTCTCACTGATCTATGATATGCTTCCTTGTTGGCGTGCTGCCAGTCTTTCCTCCATAGCCGCTCTGCCTTTTTGCAGTTTTTGCGGAGAGTCCGGAGTTCCGGGGTATACCATGGGGCAGATCCTAATTTGCCGTTTTTATCCTCCCGGGTTTTTATAGGGAGGATGGAGTCCAGTGATGTGGTGATCCACTCCCTGAATTTACTGTCTGCGGTGACTGGGTCTTCAGAGGAAGTCGGGGTAGTGGAGTTCAGGGTTCTGGCCCAGTCCTCTGTGGAGAGTCTGGACCATGCCCTGTCCCTGGTATAGGTAGTGGGTTTCTGGAGTTTCTTAAAGGCTCCTGGTAGGTGGAGAGGCACCATGAAGTGGTCCGTCCATGGGAGGGGGAGGTACTCTGAGAAATAAGAAATACGTCGCAGGAAAGACGCAAATATAAGAAAACAAGGAAATAAAGAAGAAAAGACTAGGAAAGCCCAGAAGAGGCCAAATAAGAATTTTGTAAAAAATAAAGAAACGAAAGAAGTACAAATAAGAAAGAAGTAAAAATAAAGGAGAGCCAGAGAAGACTAAATAAAGGACAGAAAAGAGAAATAACAAAGAAAAGAGGGACAAAGAACAAGAGACAAAAAGAGACACCACCATGCTAGCGATCCAGGAAGTATCGAGGCACGAGACAATAAGTGAAGAACTGTCAGAAGCAGAGAAAGGCATCTTAATGGAGGAGACACGGGCAGTAACACCTTACAGACTGAGCAAGACGAGACTGCCACAGGTGGAAGATAAAATAAGTACAGACCGAAGGGACTTAACAATAAAAGACAGAGAGGCAAAAGGAAAGATGAAAGCACGTGGTGATCACTGGAAACACGCATCTGGACTAAAACTGAAAGAAGGCGACATGATACTGGGGCGACAGAAACAACAAAAGAAGTCTGACAACCAACTCTCCAGAGACCCACTAACTGTGACGCAAGTAAAAGGACCAATGATTACAGCAGCAGCATGTCAACACGACATGACGAGAAACTGCTCACACTCAAAGGAGTTGAAGACTGGAAAAAGAAGAAGCATCAACGGAACCAGCAGCAAGAATAACGGAGGAGACAGAGGACAAATAAAGGAAGATGAAGCAAGGCTGAGAAGAACATGCAAGAAATCACAGAGACAATTTGTTTGAAGAGAGATAAAATGAGCAGGTTTTCTCTCTCTCTCTCTCTCTCTCTCTCTCTCTCTCTCTCTCTCTCTCTCTCTCTCTCTCTCTTTTCTCTCTCCCTCTCTCTCTCTCTCTCTCTCCTTCTCTCTCTCTCTTTCGTTCTTTCCCTTTCATCAATGTAACTGTGTGAATAAGGACTGTCATTGGTGGGCGACAGTGGTTATGATAAATGTCATGAACATTTGTTTGCAACAAGGGGGGAGATGTTGTGACCTGATAGGGTGGGCGACCGACAGTAGGGCGTTAGGACCCTGTGGGTCCAGAGGGAGAGTGACCAGGTCGTCACCGGACACCAGATCCGGTGAGGGAACAGGAAGAGGACAGGCGATGACTAGGACAGGAAGAGTAATGACGTGCTGACGAGTAGCTGTACGGAATGAGAATAAAAAGGAATATCCGACTAACCTGTGTCCTGTGTTTTGGTGTGCCGCCCAGCAAGCAACAAGAACATGACAGTTCCCCTGTGTTTTTTTTCCTGTTTCTTGTCCCAACAGGCATTGTGGATATTACCAGGCAAATCAATTTTTATAGTCCTGATGATGGTCCCTATAATTAATGAGCTTAAGATCGAAACATCATCGACATACTAAATAGTGCTACTGTTCCCCATTGTGTATGATTAATGTGGTCACTATGTTGGTTAGCTTGCTTTACTGCATGATTAGCGCAAGCTTCCAATGCTCTAATGTTTGCCTGTTATCCTTCATGTTTTGTGTTTAATGTTTGCTCGCTCTTTTGTCTTACATATCGGGTGCAGGATTGCGTCCCGCTGTATTGTTCTCCTTTCCATTGTTAAAAGTATTTTGTTTTCATTGCACATTAAAATTCCGTGTCCGGCTGGATATCGAAAGTTTATAGTACCCATTAAGGTCTATACCGTATTTGTTTTTTTATACTTATTTCTTAAGGACTATTGTTCTACAAAACTACTGCGATACACAGCACTAAAGTTTTGATTTCCACTGGGAGCCTTTCCGTGGGAACCAGCCTGGTTCCTAGTGTTACCTTGAACACAGACTAGATCAGTTTGGGAGTCTTGACTTGCCCCCAGATCCACGGGCATCTCTGAACTTTGATTTGCGTATTGTGTGCTACATGACAGTTTTCCAAGTGAGCATGCCTATGAGCTCCAGCAGAGTCTGTTTATGTCTATTTTTCTTTTTATACTTTTATTTAGCTCTAACTTGGCCCTAAGGCATCAGATCACTTTGCATGAGCACTACATTACATTACACAAGCATTGGTAAAATATTTACGCAGTTCATTTAACCCCTCCCATGCTCATGACGGAGCCGCTCCGTCATGAGCATCGGCTGAGCTGTGCTCATGACGGAGCGGTTCCGTCATGGCCCTGCCGCCGCGCCTGCGCGGCGCGTTCTATTGAGCGGGCGGGGCCATGACGGAACCGCTCTGTCACGAGCACAGCTCAACCGCGGCTCGTGACGGAGCGGCTCCGTCACGAGCATGCGGCCGCCGCTCGGCCCCCCCCCCTAGCGCTGCGGCGGAATTGCCGCCGCAGCGAAGGGGTTAAATGTTGATGTGTGCTAGGAAAAAACTTTCCAACCCCCAGTGTCCAGCAAGATTGTCACATAAAACCGCACCCTAGACAGCCTAAAACAAATATAGCCAGGAAATACAAAGCCAGGAAAATGTGAGGTACAAACCACAAATCCAATAGTAAACAACAGGATGAATGCATTCCCAGGGAAGGTCCTGACTCTCCCCAAGATGTCTTTAGCAAACCTGGTAGGCTTCGAACAAGAGTGCAGAGGTGGTGCTACTGACATTGGAAGATATTTCAGTTCTATACATTGGAGCTTATCTGTGGTTCCATTATATGACTAACAATACCTACTAACATGATATATACACATTTGCTTAGCAACAAAGTGCATTCTATTTTTATGTTTAGTCTGGGTTTATAGATTATCAGCCCAACCCCACCTGCTGGGGCCTGCCAGCATTGCTCCCAAATTTGTTTTTTTCTGACCTTGAAGCCACAAGGGCGCTGTTTGTATGCATTACTTTAAGTTAGAAAGTTCCTCGAAGCCAGCCTCTAAATGAACATTTTAGCGTGGCAGGCGCAAGATATGGCATTAATTAATGTCGGCGCAGGTGTGTTAGTCGTCTGATACCTATTACCTTGATGCTGGTGGGATTTCATTTAAAAGGAATGTACAAAATCCGTTTTTACTTGCACAATCTATCTGGGCCCGGCGATGAAAGGAATAAACACGCGCTTTAGTTTCTGGACATCAGTACTTTAGGCGCCGCTTCTCCCCGCTAATGTAAAGCGTTTATGTGGGATTCCTGCCTGGACCTTGCGAGCAGAGCAACATCTGGGACCCCTGAGGTCGTGATTTACTCTGCGAGGGTCTGTACCAGTAATTGAGGCCCTCAGTCTACCCCTCACGCGCACATAAACAGTCTGGCTTCGGGGCCCGTCCGTCTTCGCTGTCGCTCACTCCCCCGGAGTGCCTGAGTCACGCACTTGGAGCCCCAGTAGATAGGAGCACGCGAGAGGGCAGAGGTCACGACGAGGCAGCTTTGAAGATTTTAAGCTGCATATCTGGCTCTCTGCTGTACCGAGGGAGGGTCTTCCGGCTGGACACTTGGAAGCTATGATTCTCCAAGGAGATGCGCGCAATAAAATACTCAGGGCATGAGAATCATGAGGTCATTGGAGATAACATCATGCAGAAGGGTGACCAACTGGCATTGGTGCAAATTCAAGACGGTGAGTGTAAAAATTCAGGACAAAGGGTCAAAATTCAGGACACAAATTCAGGACAGGAGGTCAAAATTCAGGACAAAACTTCAGGACAATAGGTACGTTTTACAGACACATCAGAGGTCGCGCAATAGTATATAAGTAAGCCCAGCCATTTCCAAACATATTCAACCATTTGCAAACCTATCCATCATGTATCCTTCCATCTATCATTTCACTCATCCATCCCTTCATCCATCTCCTCATCCATCCTTTCACTCATCCTCCATTATCCATCCATCCATTCACCCTATCCATCTGTACACTTATCCATCCACTCTTCATCCCATCCATCCATTCACTCATCCATTCAGCCATTTACCCTTTCACCAATCCAGCCATCCTTTCACTTACTAATCCTTCCACCCATCCATCCACTATTTTAGTCATCCATCCATCCTCCCTTTCTCTCTCCATCGACCCTTTCACTTAGCCATCCTTCCTTCCATCCATCCATCCATCCATCCATCCATCCATCCATCCATCCATCCATCCATCCATCCATCCAGCCATCCATCCATCCATCCATCCATCCACCCACCCATCCATCCATCTACTCATCCACTCATGAATCCATCCATTGACCCTATCACTCATCCATCTATCATTTCACTCCTTCAAACATCTATTCATCCTTTTGTCCATCTACCCTCCCTTTCACTCACTCATCCATCCTTACATCCACCCTTTCACTCATACGTCCATTCATTCACCCTTGCACTTATCAATACATCAATCCATCCATCATTTCACTCATCCACCTACCCACCCATCATCCACCAAACCATCCACCCACCCACTCATCCATCCTTTCACCCACCCACCATCCAATCCACTGATCTATCTTTTCACCCACCCACTATCCACCCACCCACTCATCCATCCATCCATCCTTTCACCCACCCACTCATCATCCATCCATCCTTTCACCCACCCACTCATCATCCATCCATCCTTTCACCCACTGACTCTCCATCCATCCATCCTTTCACCCACCCATCATCCATCCATCCATCCATCCATCCATCCTTCTCCTCATCCATCCATCCTTCCCCTCCATCCATCCATCCACCCATCCACCCATCCATCCATCCATCCATCCATCCATCCATCCATCCATCCATCCATCCATCCATCCATCCATCCTTCCCCTCACCAATCCATCCTTCCCCTCCATCCATCCATCCATCCATCCTTCCCCTCATCCATCCATCCTTCCCCTCCATCCATCCATCCATCCTCCTCCTCATCCATCATCCTTCCCCTCATCCATCTTTCCCCTCATCCATCATCCAGCTACCCTTCCACCCATACATCACGCTATTTACATTTTCTCTCCATCCTTCCCCTCACTCATCAAACCATCCATCCTCTCTCATTATCCATTTATTCAATCTTTCATTCATCCATTCACCCTTTCACTAATTCATCCAGCCATTCACCCATCCCTTCACTTACTTACTCGCCGACCTTTCCATATTAATTTTGAGCTGAGCCCTTTTGAGAAGAGGCCCATCTAGTGGTTCACCCTCGCTGCAGGGGCCGTTCCAGGACTGGGACAGAAGCCACCCATGGCGGAGACAGGATCCACCGCAGGGGGGGACAAGAGCCATCACAGGTGGACTGGAGCCACAACATGGGGGGACAGGAGCCAACACAGGCGGGGGTGGACTGGAGCCACCACATGGGGGGGACAGGAGCCATCACTGAGGGGAGGGCAGGGGCCATCACAGGAGAGGGAACAGTATCCACCAGGGTGGGCACAGGGGTGGGCATGCAGTATTCTAGTATCATCTTGGGCTCCTCGCCCCCTCCTGCACAAGACAACGAGAAGACAGGCTCTCTGTCCAAAATGCCATCCCCCACTGTGATGTACAGTACTTACAGGAGATACTCTAAGAGAACTGATTGAACTGATTGTCCTCCATACTTTGTTAATCAGTGTGGGTGCGATTGTGCCATTTCTTTATTTTCTTACATTATAGACTGCATGTTTGAAGAACCGAGGTTTGCTTACAATTTAGTGACAGTAATTACGCTCTGTGAAGAGAACCACGTGCTGCCTCGGTGTAATCAGGGGTGTAATCTGGCCGAGTCTCGGATGTTTGGGGCCCTGGGTAGAAATGGAGCGTGTGAGCCCCCCTCTAAATAGCAGAGACATGACACATTCAGGGCTGTTTGCATGTGAATAGATGTCGCTGCTCCTGAAGCTGCAGCCCCTCCCTCTCAGTCACCTTCGAAGCACCTCTTAACAGGTCATCAAGGGCTGGAGGTGTGAGGGTTGCCATCCCGCTGTGCCTCTCCATTGCTGCTGAGTATCTGAGGAGCTTTGGTGCAGCATCGGAGTGAAGAAGGGAGGTGGGTGCAAGCTGTGCTGGCTTTAGGGTGAGGCAACCGGTGCCCTGTTAAAATGACGGACAAATGGCGTCCGTTAGAGATTCCTTCACGGACAACGGACAGACGGCCGAAATTACGGTCTGTCCGTGAAATTTACGGACGGTTGGTCACCCTATCATGCAGCAGTGTTGACTAAATTATGCGCAAAACCATACGCTCGTTAAACCATATTATAAGAGTATAGGCAAAGCACATAGCAGTTTAATATCTAGCAATTTTTACGTTTTGACACACATTAGAGCTGGGATTTCTGGTTGGCTAAGGCTGGCGCCAAAGCCAGGCAGAAACCACCACTCTAGTCAGGGCAAGGGAGTTACACGCCAAGATAACCCCTGCTCACCCCCTTGGTAGCTTGGCACGAGCAGTCAGGCTTATCCCGAAGGCAATGTGTAAAGCGTTTGCGAAACACACACACAGTAGCAACACACTAGGCACACCACAAAAAGGAACTCCACACAAGGTTATATATAAAAATAGCCTTTGTATTACCATAAGCACATTAGATCATAATCACACAGTAATACAAGAAGCCCAGTGGCTTTAATGTGCTAATGGAGGCTACAGGGGATGCACACATGTTTGCATGGCTTATCCCATCATAGAGCATAATGGACAGTCCAGCTAGATGGATGCAATACAATGTTAAACCAGCGAGCTTGGCATCAACTCTCACTACAAGGAATATCTGTTCTATGATAACCCTCTAACCGGTTCAAGACACAGTGGAGCTTGCAGAGTTACATTTGTGAAAAAACAAAAACTAACAAAAATAAATTGGAAATCAGGCCTTAACTGCAGCACCACTGCTGCCAGGAGCCCTCTCAGGGGCGTAGCTAGAGCTTGTGGCGCCCGGGGCTATCCCTCAGATTGCCGCCCCTAGGGGGGGCGGAGGGGTCTGGGGATAAAGGACGGCGAGCACTTGAAAGAGGTCCGAAAGACACGTAGCATCAAGGCTGATAGTTACCTCGAACATGCACGTTACATGCACATACATGACATTTTTAAGACAATAACTAACACCCAAAGAGCTACTGATGTCGCTTTCTCTGTTGCCCTTCTAGCTTTGGGAAAGGGGAAGGACTTTGCTTGTCACAACTTTAAAATGTAGATGCGGAAAATTGAGGCTGAAGCTTTCATTCAAATTATGCAGCAGTGTTGACTAAATTGTGCAACAAGAAAAAGCAAACTATGCAGCATAATGCAGCACAATATGTGATAGTATTAGTTCATTTTTTTTATTTGTTACGCTTGCTAACAGTAGACATAGATTATGTGGCAAATGCGGCAAATCTATAACTATGCGAAAAATGCCAGGCCTGCACAATCACATACTTCCAGTGGCCCTGCCCATAGGTCCCTGCTCAAGGAACCATTCTATCACTTGTAACAATCGACATACAAATTATTGTGGAGTGAATGTATGATGAGTAGAATGTTTTTTCATTTAGCCGATGGAAAGATAAAACATATTTTCGTTTTACTTTTTCCATTAATTTATTTTTATGTAATACTGCAATTTCGTAATGGCCTCAGAGTAGGAATACATTTTTTTAAAAAAAACACGAGTAAATCTATATGCTAATTATAAACACATTTTCACAAACTTTTTGGGGAAAAGGAAATCCTTTGCAAAGCGTTTCTGTCATATCACTTTTTGTAACTCCTAGGTACCTTGTGATTGAAGCCTGCAGCCTCATTAGTGTGAGTGAGTGAAAGTGTTCAGGATGGCTGTGCTTGTTGCAAGATGGTTAAACATAAATCTGCCACTTTTTTACCAAATGCCCTTCGGGTTATTCTTTGCCATCCATGTTATCATTGTAGATTGTGTCCAGTGCTCTCAAAATCCATATAAGGGGATTTGTATTTGAAGCTTGAACTTGAGTCTCATTCAAAATCTTGTAAAATCTTGTAAAATCTTATGACCATGCACTTTACCAAAAAGTTCAGTAGGTCATGGTGTCTTGCAGAGGAGATATTTCTCTAGTAGCTAATTCCCCATATTTGAATGAATTACTGTCACAAGCTTCTCATGTCATAGTAAATTCCTCTGGGAAAACATACTAGCTATACAATGCCCCAAACTCAGGGTGAGTCCCAATAGAATCCACCAGTCAACTTCCCAACTCTTGAGTTGACCGAGCTAGCCCATCATTTCAAGCCAACACCCATGTTCAACCAGCAATTTCTAGCGTCTGTTAGTGACAGCTCTCGCAAATGTCCAAAAATTGCCAGCAGATGAAATGTAGAGCGACTCAAATCTTCTAAACAACGCCCAAATAAAAGCAAACAAAGCAATAGAAAAATAAATATAACAAAGATAATTCATCCCAAAATATAGTCTAAAACTAAGATCTCGAATAAATGTCACCTTTTCGCACTATCATAAATGATTTAGTGCCAATGTAGTATATATACCTACCTCATCAGCTTTCTGCTGCACTAAGATCAAGAGGCCTGGAGTTATGTGTCAGGGGAGGACCAAATCATATGGCAGGGTTGACTAAATTATTTAGCAATAATAGGCATATTATGCAGCGAAATATGGCACATTTTATGATAGAATTACTTCATCATTTTGTCATTTTAATACTGTCTGGGAAACGATTTCACCTTATTAGTAGCTGTATAACACCCAAGTATAGCAATAACCAATGAAAGATGACTAGTCAATCCTTGGGAAGAAAAGGCTTAACACTGTACAGGGACACACGTCGCTAGGTTTCCTTAGCTTTCGATTGTTTTTTATTAAAAAAAATGTTGTTAACATTTTCAGATTATGTAGCAGATGATAGGTGATGTGGCAAGTGCGACGAGAGAATCGCATAATTCAACTGGCCATGATTAAAATGCATCTTTTGACTTTAGATGCTGTATATTTAAAACAGTTGCATATTAACAGCTATGTGAAAAACGCCACTTCCTGGGGAAAAGCTAAAACATACATTAATAGACCATGTATGAAAAATACATGACAAATAACTGTATACCTACTGTATGTCAGTGGTCAAATGAAAAATCCTGGGTCCTACTTGCAGAATGTGATGTGGGGCACGAGTCTGCCATATCTCACGGGTATTCGCTGACCTTGGGCTGCATGTGCCTCTTTGAATGGTTTCGGGGCCATGTGGAAGCGTAAGGCTCCCGTGTGCCACAGGGGCTGCAGGGTCTACGTTGTGATTCAGCGGGCCCAAAACGAAAAGGGGCACAAATGCGGCAAATGATTATGCCCATAATTCCCTCACCTCTTTCAATTTAGAAAGCTGCCTGTCTGTGCCTGCAACTTGCAAGTACAAAGCACTGCCAGCGCCCCAAGGCCAGTATTGACTCCTCAACACAACACGACTAGAGCGTAGTGGTGAGCGAGTAACGCGTCATCACTGCTACTTTCTGGTCCCGAGGCGAGGGCTGGCCAGAAATCCATTAAAAAGCCGTCATTGGTTGCGCTGCGCACACTAAACTGATTGACTGCCGGGCAGCAGCGCGGCACTGGAGGCCCGTTGCGGCTGCCTTAATTATTTTTTGGTTCAGAAAAGGGGGTGGTGATGGACAGAGTATCTGAATTAAGTAGAACATTCCTACCCAGTCTAAAGATCAGGGCTTGATCCATCACCGTTTTTTAGCTCACTGCACCATCCCAGCTCAGAACCTGGCTACATGCAAATTAGTCTGTCCCTGGCCCAGTGCATCATGGGAACAGGGCAGACCAAACTACCAAGCCAATTCTTATACTGAGAAGGAAACAAGCTTCCGGGGACCGGTTTCTGGCATTTCAGCCGTCTTCGGCCCGGCTTGCTTGAATCCTGATGGTGCAGTGAGCAAGGGACTCACATCTGAGCATACCCTTCCACTCTTATGGTGGACAAAACGATTCAGAAAAGGGGGTGGTGATCGACAGAGTATCTGAATTTTTGAATCGTTTTTGGCTACCACAAGTGTGGCAGGGTATACTCAGACATGAGTCCCTTGCTCACTGCACCACCAGGATTCAAGCAAGCCGGGCCGACGACAGCTGAAATGCCAGAAACCGGTCACCGGAAGCTTGTCTCCTTTCCGGTGAAGAATTGGCTTGGTAGTTTGGTCTGCCCTATTCCCATGAGGCACTGGGTCAGACTAATTTGCATATAGCCAGGTTCTGAACTGGGGTGATGCAGTGAGCTAAATAACGGTGATGGATCAAGCCCTGATCTCTTGACTGGGTAAGAGTGGTCTGCTTAATTCAGACACTCTGTTCATCACCACCCCCCTTTTTGAATAATTATTTTTTGGGACACTGTGTTCGTTCGAAATTGAATCTTTACCCCAAATAAATTATAAAGGCCGCCGCGGCCGCAACGGGCCTCCAGTGCCACGCGACCGCGGCCGCCTCAAAAATGGTGTCGCCTTGGGCCGACCGCCCCCCACCCCCAACCCCACCCTAGCAACGCGGCTGAGCCCTCTACATCGGAATCCCAGCCCATGTCCTTCGACAACTCCAAACTACCGAGAATGCCACCACTAGACTTATCCTGAACATCTAGCAAAATAACCACATCTCTCCACACCTCAACAATCTCCACTGCCTCCCAGTCCAGGAAAGATGTAAGTTTTAAGCTACTCACCCACACCTACAAAGCTGTCCACAACAACAGTCCAGATTACCTCGACCACCGCCTCAACTTCTACCAACTCACCAGTCACCTTCAATCTGCACCCTGGCAAGAGCACACCTCCCTCGCATCAAGAAGACCAGGAGCGGAAGATGCTCCTTCTCATACCTCGCAGCTAAGACCAGGAACGACCTCCCACATCACCTCAGAACCTCCCCCTGCCTCATGGACTTCCAAAGGAACCTCAACAAACAGCTCTTTGAGACGAATCAGGCACAATCTCCTCCTCCGCCCTTAGGCCTGCTGTACTTAGCACCTGGATAGCCTCGCTGGTGTTTAGCCGAGCTCTACAAATTCACATAACATAACATAACATAACATCAACTACCTATACCAATGGCCTGCCCGTCAGCTGATTAGTCAGCATGTTAGGGGAACAGTATGCACACCGGCACACAGAGAGAGACAGTGAGCAATAGCATGACTTTAATTTCCGCTGTGATCCATGGAAATAAAATAAGGGGTACTAATAGGCTGGAATGGTGTGGGATCACTGTATTGGTTGTCTATCTATTTCAATGGTGGTTGTAAACAAAGAAAGGACTAATCTGCTGTCTTTTCTGCTCAGACAGGAACCGGCACAGTGCTGGAGGGGGCAAAGATTCAGGTCCCTTGAAATAATTTCTGCTGGTGTACACTGGGACAATTGAACCACTGGTGGTAGCTGTAATTCCAAATCTCAATTAATGAAAGGAAACGCGTTATGGTTTATACATCAAGTGCAGCACTCATTCCCTTCAGTTCATGTGTGACGTTATTTTCAGAGATGGGTAATGGAGGCACAAGAACTTTAAAAATGTTCTTAATAAAACCCGTTGAAATCAGAAAAAAAAAGAATGTTTTACAAATGTACAGTACCGTCAGCTGTCACCAGATGTGCTTCTTGACTTTGATACAACTCCTTGCTGTAAGAGGAGGTAGTGCCCAAGGCCATTACCATGTCTATCAGAATCCCAAAATCACTTCAGCCAAGAGAATTACCAACAGAGCAGACCCCCACGAATGACTCATTTTGTTGAAAGTGGAAGGAATAATGTCAAAGGATCTCTTTGATCTGTTGGTCTAGAATGTACCTGTTAGTTAAGGAGGAGACAATGTCACAAACAAGCAATGGCAATTCCAGTCGATCTGGTTTTAATGTGCTGCACCCTGCACTTGCACAGACACACCGTTAATCCTGCACGCTTACCTCTCGCCCCTGCACTCGCACAGACACACCGTTCATCCTGCACGATTACCTTTCGCCCTGCACTCGCACAGACACACCGTTAATCCTGCACGCTTACGTCTCGCCCCTGCACTCGCACAGACACACCGTTCATCCTGCATGCTTACCTCTCACCCTGCACTCGCACAGACACACCGTTCATCCTGCACGCTTACCTCTCGCCCCTGCACTTGCACAGACACACCGTTCATCCTACATGCTTGCCTCTCACCCTGCACTCGCACAGACACACCGTTCACCCTGCAAGATTACCTTTCGCCCTGCACTCGCACAGACACACCGTTAATCCTGCACGCTTACCTCTCGCCCCTGCACTCGCACAGACACACCGTTCATCCTGCATGCTTACCTCTCGCCCTGCACTCGCACAGACACACCGTTCATCCTGCACGCTTACCTCTCGCCCCTGCACCTGCACAGACACACCGTTCATCCTACATGCTTACCTCTCGCCCTGCACTCGTACAGACACACCGTTCACCCTGCAAGATTACCTTTCGTCTTGCACTCGCACAGACACACCGTTCATCCTGCATGCTTACCTCTCGCCCTGCACTCGCACAGACACACCGTTCATCCTGCATGCTTACCTCTCGCCCTGCACTCGCACAGACACACCGTTCATCCTGCATGCTTACCTCTCGCCCTGCACTCGCACAGACACACCGTTCATCTTGTATGCTTACCTCTCGCCCTGCACTCGCACAGACACACTGTCATCTTGTATGCTTACCTCTCATCCTGCACTTGCACAGACACACCGTTAATCCTGCACGCTTACCTCTCGCCCCTGCACTCGCACAGACACACCGTTCATCCTGCACGCTTACCTCTCGCCCCTGCACTCGCACAGACACACCGTTCATCCTGCATGCTTACCTCTCGCCCCTGCACTCGCACAGACACACCGTTCATCCTGCACGCTTACCTCTCACCCTGCACTTGCACAGACACACCGTTCATCCTGCATGCTTACCTCTCGCCCTGCACTCGCACAGACACACCGTTAATCCTGCACGCTTACCTCTCGCCCCTGCACTCGCACAGACACACCCTTAATCCTGCACGCTTACCTCTCGCCCCTGCACTCGCACAGACACACCGTTCATCCTGCATTCACAAAGGCTCACCCTGCACTCACACAGGCACACCGCTCATCCTGCATTCATACCTCTCGCCCTGCACTCACACAGGCACACAGTTCATCCTGCATTCACAAAGACTAACCTTGCACTCACGCAGACACACCGTCCATCCTGCATTCGCAAAGCTCACCCTGCACTCGCATAAGCGCCCTATTCACCATAGCAAGCAGGCACAACTCACTCTACACTCAGGCACAAAACTCACCCTGCACACACACAAACACAAGACTCACCCTGCGTACTCACAGGCACAGTTGTCACTCAGGCACACCCATCACCATGCACAAACTTAGACAAATATCTCACTCTGCATGTGCACTAGCACATCCGTAACCCTGGCTACACACAAGCAATCCTTGCACACACAAAGACAAACCCTGCACTCACACAATCCACAACAAACTCAAACAAGAACTTCCCTCACCCTATATGTACACTGACACAAGACGTGCCCTGCACTCAAAAAGCCACATTCCTTACTGTACAATCACCCCAGCACAATTTATTTTTATACTAGTAGACACGCCCTCCCCGGTACTCACAAAGCCACCTTGCTGCCCTGCAGTCAGGCTCGAAGTGGCCCAGCTGCAGTTTTTTTCACTTGGGCGGGCGAGCGTCGACCCCCCCCCCCCCCCCCACCCCCACCTGCTACAAGCTGTGCAGGAAAAAATAAAATGGCAATGAAAAGATTTCCTTGTCATTTTAGTTTTCCGATGTGTGCACTTGCAGCAGCGCCAGCCCCGAGCCCATTGACATGTCGGGCGTGTCAGCAGAGCACAAGAGCAGTGGCTGGGTGATGCTCCAAAGTGCGCATGTCACTTTGGCCGTCTGTCTTCCGTCAGCCAAACAGTGGCACAGCAAGGTCAGGTGGTACCCGGTGCGGAAACTTCCTTGCCACCCCCTGACACTTGGCACCCCCCCTTAGGGATGACACCCGGGGTGGCACGCACCCACCGCACCCCCTTCGTACTCCACTGCAGCCAAAGTGACTTGCACACTTTGAAGCTCTCCACCTAGCTGTCTTAGACAGCTGGGTGGAGACCAAGCACAGTCCTAGAGGGCCCGAAGAAGCATCCAAGCCAGCCTGCTCCATCCAATCATGGCGCTGCTCTCACAGCATGAGAGCAGCACCAGTATTGGTTAAAGGAGTTGACTGGGACCATGTTGAAACAAGAAGAAGATCGGGACTGATGAGGACGTGCAGCCAGGTTAGTGACTTTTTCTTTTAGCTATTTTGTTTTCTGTCCCGTTATTTACTGTTCTTTTTCCAGGGCCACGCTATGCATCATGTATGTGCTTTTTAAAATTTTTACACCAGTTGCGGTTTGCCCGCCCCACTATTCCCCAGAGCTGCCAGCCGTCACTGACTCACCCCATCTGCCAGTGGCGTAACGAAACTTGAGGGGGCCCCCCTGCAAACTACATGGAGGGGGCCCCCCTCCCATCCTCCGTGCCAGTCTAGAGCTCTCAGGCCAGCGACCCGCCATACTGCTGGGGATGCGGGGCTATTGTTACACCACTGTAACTAATCCAGCTGTTATAAGTAACACTGGATGGTGGAGTCAAAGGTTGGGCTTAGTCTGCCTGCAGGCTATCATAGGTGGTGGTCCATTCATTACAGAATCCCTGCCATCAGTAGTCCGGGGTAGTTTGCCCATTTTTAGGTGGGGTTCCTGATGCAGACTCCTGTCATGATATACAACATCGGGCCCACTCATCGTTCAGTTTTGACAAAAGTGCATCCACTGCTCCTTCTCGTTTCCGTTTTAAAACATTAGACAATGCGACAATGCAGTATTTCAAAAGCAGATGTAACTACAAAGAGCACATTTTGATAATACATTTTTATTAATAGACAATAGCAATATTAAGAGGCATTGCATAGCTTCATACACACCGTGACCCCAATTCCATCACAGTCTCTCTCTCAGTGAGTCAGTCTCTCTCTCTCAGTCAGTCTCTCAGTCAGCCAGTCTGCCAGTCTCTCTCTCTTTCTGTCAGTCTGTCAGTCAGTCAGTCTCTCTCTCTCTGTCAGTCAGTCTCTCTCTCTCTCTCTCTCTCTCTGTCAGTTTCTCAGCCAGTCAGTCTCTCAGTCAGTCAGTCTTCAGTCTCTGAGTCAGTCAGTCTCCACTCTCTTTCCATTCTCTCTCAACTCTGTCAACTCTATCTCTACTCTCTCTCTCTCCACTCTCTCTCCACTTTCTCTCTCTCTATTCTCTCTCCACTCTCTCACTCTCCCTCTCTCTCTCTCTCTCCACTCTCTCTCCACGGTCTCCCTCCACTCTCTCTCTACTCTATTCTCTCTCTCCACTGTCTCCCTCCACTCTATCTCTCCACTCTCTCTCCACTCTCTATTCACTCACTCTCTCTCCCTCCACTCTCTCTCTCCACTGTCTCTCTCTACTCTCTCCACACTCTTTCTCCTCTCTCTCCCTCCACTCTCTTTCTACTCTCTCGCCACTCTCTCTCCACTGTCTCTTTCTCTACTCTCTCTCTACTCTCTCTCTTTCCACTCTCTCCCTCTCCACTCTCTCCACTCTCTCTCCACTGTCTCCCTACACTCTCCCACTCCAATCTCTCTCCACTGTCTCTCTCTCCACTGTCTCTCTCCACCCTCTTTCTCTACTCTCTCTCTCTCCATTGTCTCTCTCCACTCTCTCTAAACTCTCTCTCTCACTCCACTCTCTCTCCCCCACTCTCTCTCACAAAGTAGTGTGTGTTGCCATGGGCGTACGCAGAAATATTTCCGAGGGGGGGGGGGGGCACATTTATAACTTCTTTACCATTCCCCTTGCACCCTTCTCCCCTTCCCCTTGCACCCTTCTCCCCCTCTGCCTTGAACCCTTTTCTACATTGCACCATTCTCCCCTCTGCCATGCACCCTTCTCCCGTCCCCTTGCACTCTTCTCCCCTCTGCCTTGCACCCTTCTCCTCTCTACCTTGCACCCTTCTCCCATCTGCCTTGCACCCTTCTCCCATCTGCCTTGCACCCTTCTCCCCTCCCCCTCCCCCTTGCACTCTACTCTCCTCTGCCATGCACCCTTCTCCCCTCCACCTTGCGCCCTTCTCCCCTCCACCTTGCGCCCTTCTCCCCTCTGCCTTGCACCCTGGTCCCCTCTGCCTTGCACCCTGCTCCCCTTCTCCCCTCCACCTTGCACCCGTCCCCCCTCCGCTTTGCACTCTTCTCCTCTCTGCCTTACACCCTTCTCCCCTCTGCCTTGCACCATTCTCCCCTCTGCCTTGCCCCATTCTCCACTCTCCCTTGCACCCTTCTCCTCTCCGCCTTGCACCCTTCTCCCCTCTGCCTTGTACCCTTCTCCCCTCTGCTTTGCACCGTTCTCCCCTCTGCCTTGCACCCTTCTCCCCTCTACCTTGCACCCTTCTCCTATCTGCCTTTCACCCTTCTCCCCTCTACCTTGCACCCTTCCCTCCTCCCCCTTGCACCCTTCTCCCCTCCGCTTTGCACCCTACTCTCTGCCTTGCACCCTTCTCACCTCTGCCTTGCAACCATCTCCCCTCTACCTTGCACCCATCTCCCCTCTGCCTTGCACCCTTCTCCCCTCTGCCTTGCACCCTTCTCCCCTCTGCCTTGCACTCTTCTCCCCTCCGCCTTGCACCCTTCCCCCCTCTCCCTTGCACCCTTCTCCCCTCTGCCTGGAACCCTTCTCCCCTCCCCCTTGCACTCTTCTCCCCTCTGCCTTGCACCCTTCTCTCTACCTTGCACCCTTCTCCCCTCTGCCTTGCACCATCTCCACTCCACCTTGCACCCATCTCCTCTCCGCCTTGCACTCTTCTCCCCTCTGCCTTGCACCCTTCTCCCCTCTGCCTTGCACCATCTCCACTCCACCTTGCACCCATCTCCTCTCCGCCTTGCACTCTTCTCCCCTCTGCCTTGCACCCTTCTCCCCTCTGCCTTGCACCCTTCTCCTCTCTACCTTGCACCATTTTCCCGTTTTCCGAGGGGGGGCACATTTTTAACTTCTTTACCATCCCCCTTGCACCCTTCTTCCCTCTGCCTTGCACCCTTCTCCCCTCTGCCATGCACCCTTCTCCCCTCCCCTTGCACTCTTCTCCCCTCTGCCTTGCACCCTTCTCCTCTCTACCTTGCACCCTTCTCCCATCTGCCTTGCACCCTTCTCCCATCTGCCTTGCACCCTTCTCCCCTCCCCCTTGCACTCTACTCTCCTCCCCTTGCACTCTTCTCCCCTCTGCCTTGCACCCTTCTCCTCTCTACCTTGCACCCTTCTCCCATCTGCCTTGCACCCTTCTCCCATCTGCCTTGCACCCTTCTCCCCTCCCCCTTGCACTCTACTCTCCTCTGCCTTGCTCCCTTCTCCTCTCTACCTTGCACCCTTCTCTCCTCTGCCTTGCACCCTTCTCCCCTCCACCTTGTGCCCTTCTCCCCTCTGCCTTGCATCCTGCTCCCCTCTGCCTTGCATCCTGCTCCCCTCTGCCTTGCATCCTGCTCCCCTCTGCCTTGCACCCTGCTCCCCTTCTCCCCTCCGCCTTGCACCCTTCTCCCCTCCGCTTTGCACCCTTCTCCTCTCTGCCTTACACCCTTCTCCCCTCTGCCTTGCACCCCTCTTCTCTCTACCTTGCACCCATCTCCCCTCTGCCTTGTACCGTTCTCCCCTCTGCCATGCACCCATCTCCCCTCTGCCTTGCACCCTTCTCCCCTCTGCCTTGCACCCTTCTCCCCTCTGCCTTGCACTCTTCTCCCCTCCGCCTTGCACCCTTCTCCCCTATGCCTTGCACCCTTCTCCCCTCTGCCTTGAACCCTTCTCCCCTCCCCCTTGCACTCTTCTCCCCTCTGCCTTACACCCTTCTCCTCTCTACCTTGCACCCTTCTCCCCTCTGCCTTGCACCATCTCCACTCCACCTTGCACCCATCTCCTCTCTGCCTTGCACTCTTCTCCCCTCTGCCTTGCACCCTTCTCCCCTCTACCTTGCACCCTTCTCCTCTCTACCTTGCACCCTTTTCCCGTTTGCCTTGCACCCATCTCCTGTCCGCCGTGCACCCTTCTCTCCTCCGCCTTGCACCCTTCTCCCCTCCACCTTGCACCCTTCTCCCCTCCGCCTTGCACCCATCTCCTCTCTGCCTTGCACCCTTCTCCTCTCTACCGTCTGACTCTGAGGGCCCCCACTCCCAAAGGGGATACCGACTCAAGACATACTCCACCTTTCTCACAGTTTAAATTCAGAGAAACAATATACTGATCTTATAGAGGCACATTCACTAAAGAATACAAACTTTCCACACCACTCTCACCAGAAAGCTCGAAAATATCCAACCCAAAGATTTCCTATAGGAATCAAGCTATTGTTTAAAATACTTCACAGTGGAGAGCTACAGCTAAAGGTGCAGTGTTACATGACAACCAAAGTTGTGAAATAGAACTACAATATTTGACAACATTGAGAAGATAGGATCTTGAAACCATTAATTCAAAACCTAGTCTTGCAAGTGTGTGGGACAGCGTGCCCGTCTGCCCATTCGTCCTTAGGAAACGGCAACCAGTTCATGAATACCATGCATATTTGCATCCATACTCTTGTCATGAGTGTGGTATGTGCCTTCAAAACCTGTCGGAAGAACACCATCTCCATTTCCCTCTCACAACTAGGTAGACCTGACCTCATGACTTGTTCTGCGTCCTAATTGCTCTGTGCTGCCTCCTGCTGGGCCCCCACCCACCCCATCCTCCTTCCGGCCTTGCTAGCTCTGACTGAAGAGAAACATTGCAACTTGTTACTTTGTTTCTCTTCAGTCAGAGGGAGGGGGCGAGGGGCTCGGAGCAGGCTGCAGACAGCCTGCACCTGTTTTAGAGGGAGAGAGGCTTGCTTCAGCGCAAGCCTCTCTCACAGCTCTCTGAAGTGCTGAGGGGCCGGGGCCCCCTTCATTTACTAAAGAGAGTGGCCCCCCCCCCCCCCCCCCGCACTGCGGGGCCTGCGTGGGTGTTTGTTACGCCCCTGCCATCTGCATATAGACTCAAGACTCACCCGGCACACACACACGGTCACAAAACACACCCAGTGTGCACACAGGCACAACTCACTCAGACACACCATTTAAGCCTAAAATATACATTTTTGTAGAATGCAGGCACACAATACCTTTGAGTTGGCGGGGATATTCATTGAATACTGGCAGGGGAAATGTGGGTTTGCACCACTTGCCCCGCAATCGTGGGAGGTGTGTGGAGACATGAAAAAGGTCTGAGTTTGGGGTGGGGGTACGTCATCTCTCCCACTGGGTTGCACAGTAAGAACAGTTGAAGAAATGGCTGGACGTAGGGTTTGTGAAGGAAGGGATATATAGATGTATGGAAGGTGGTCGTGTGAATAGACAGATAGATGGAAGGATAGCTGGGGGGCTTGATGAGTGCATATACTGAGGAAAACTGAATGTGTGCATGAACAAATCAATGGATGGGTGGTCAGTGAATGGAATTTATTTGGCTGTTTTGTATAGCGCGAACAAGACCCTTGCGTGTATCAGAGCGCTTTACAGATCAAATATAGGTAATAGCATATAAACACATATTTATTTATTTATTTATTTTTAGAGTTTTCTATAGCGCGAACTTGAACCGATAAGGTTATCAGAGCGCTTTACATAGCACCAGTTCCGTTACATGTTGTCACAACAGTTTACATAGAATCAGTTACGTTGCACATTTCAAGATCTTGAACCGTTTAGGTTATCAGAGCGCTTTACATAAGCCAGCATTCGATGTCCAGTGCCCTCCTCCGCCGTGTAGCGGGGGACCTCATCCAGCCCTCCGAAAGTCATCGAGCTGTCGGGACTAGGCTCCTGGAAATTCAGCTGACTTAGGAATACACGCGTTACAAAAGGTGCAAATAGAAGAGAAAAAAATTGCAAATGTACAAGAGATAGAGTCACAAGAGGAGGAGATATAGATGGATATACTCTAGGCCTATACTGGTCAGAGGCAATAAGAGAGACAGTAGGAAAGTCAAAAGGACAGTGAGAGCATTCGATGTCCAGTGCCCTCCTCCGCCGTGTAGCGGGGGACCTCATCCAGCCCTCCGAAAGTCGTCGAGCTGTCGGGACTAGGCTCCTGGAATTTCAGCTGATTTAGGATTACACGCGTTACAAAAGGTGCAAATAGTAAAGAAAGAAAAAATTGCAAATGTACAAGAGATAGAATCACAAGAGGAGGAGATAAAGATGGATATACTCTAGGCCTATACTGGTCAGAGGCAATAAGAGAGACAGTAGGAAAGTCAAAAGGACAGTGAGAGGTCACTAAAATATAAATACAGTGGATTATATGAATACAGTACTGAGAACAATTAAAGATTAGCACATAGCTGCAGTAGTGTCTAAGACAAGTTCAAGTGAATTTGGATGTGAGAATCGATTTCACTTCTTTTTTGAAAAAGGCCGCAGATGGATTAAGTCTCGTTTCTGGGGGTAGAGCCTTCCATATCTTGGGGGCCATTCCTGAGAAGGTAAGATTGTATGTTTTTTTCTTGGAGAAACGTTGTGGTTTCAGTAGAAGGTTGTTAGAGCTCCTGGTAGACCTGTTGCCGCCTGATAATACTAGTTTCTCCGCTAGGTATCTCAAGGTTTTGTGATGAAGTGCCTTATGTGTCATACAGGCGATTCTTAACTGGATTCTGGCCTCAAAAGGTAGCCAGTTGAGGGCCTAAAAGTCAGGGGAAATGTGGCAGTTGCGTTTGGTGTCAGTGACGAGTCTAGCGGCTGTATTGATAGAGGCTCTAAGAGGAGCGGTCGTTGATTTTGGTAGACCACGGAGTGCGACACTCCCATAGTCAACTCTGGGAATTACTAGAGATTGAACTGCCTGTTTGAAGTCATTTGCGGGTATGAAGGGTTTCAGTTTTCTTAGTGTGTTAATCTGAAAATGTGCACCATTTGTTGCAGCGCTGATGTGTTTCAGCATGTTTAGTTTATCATCCAGGGTTATTCCCAGAGATTTAGGGACATCAGTGATGAGAGGTTGAACGTCTAGTGCCTTTAGGTGCTCCATCCAATCGCGGAAGATGGTTGTTTGGTTGGGAGGGGCGATTAAGAGGCATTCTGGTTTTAGTGTGTTTAGTTTTAAATGGTTCTTAGCTAGCTAGATCTGTGTATCTTGGAGCGTTGAGTTAAGGGACTTGATGTCTTCAAGAGATTGGACCTTAATGTAGAGTTGTGTATCGTCTGCATACATGTGATATTGGATATTTGCGGAGTTGAGAAGCTCTGTGAGTGGTTCCATAAACAGATGGAAGAGTGTTGGGGAGAGAGAAGATCCCTGAGGTACTCCCAAAGTGGCAGGGGTGGAAGTAGATAATGATTGGTTGATCTTGAATCTTTGTGTTCTGTTATGGAGGAAAGAGGTGAACCAGTTTAGTACTGTTCCAGATAGCCCCATTCTATGCTTCAGGAGGTCCAGTAGGTTGTCGTGTTTGACTGTATCGAAGGCTGAGGAAAGGTCAAGGAGGATTTGCAGGCAGGCTTTGTTTTGATCCAGTATTTGTAGTGCATAATCAATTATTTGGATCATGGCTGATTCAGTGCTGTGTCCTGATCGAAAGCCTGATTGGAATTGGTCTAGTAGGTTGAAGCAGTCTATGTGGATACTAAGCTGTGTATGGACACATTTTTTGAGTAGTTTGGCAAGGGTCGAGATGTTGGATATTGGGCGATAGTTATTCAAGTCAGATGGGTCCGCTGATACTTTCTTAAGGATGGGGGATACCTGACCAGCTTTGAGGTTGTCAGGGATGGTTCCTTGCATGAGGGAGGAATTTATGATCCTCGTCCATAGGGGCACTAGCAGTGGCATGAAGGTCTTTAGGTGTGATGCTGGGAGAGGGTCTGTGAAATGGTTTGAAGGATTCAGAGAACTGAGCGTGTTAAGGATAGTTTCTTCGTTGTAGAGGTTGAACGTGGTCCAGGAGGCATTGTTTTTGAGGTCGATTGTTGTGAAGCAGTTGGACGGGGTCCCCACTGTGGTCCGTGAGGAAATTGTGTGTGTATCAGGAAGTGATACTAGATCGTTAAGTAGGTCTGCCTTTAGTTTTTCAGCCTTTGTTGTAAAAAGGAGGCAAGATCCTCACAATTGGGGAGTGTATCCGGGTTGGCTTGGGGGCGGTAGTGGACACCCTTAGACTGAGCTTTGATATTTTGAAAACATTTTTGAGCCGATTCTTAGCTTGGTCTAGTTGAGTGCGTATGTAATCTGCTTTAGATCGTCTAATCCTTCTGTAGTAGGCATTTCTGGTGCTCCTTAGTAGTTTGAGGTGGGCAGTGGCTCTCCATTGTCTTTCAATAGTTCTCAATGATCTCCTGTCATCATTTAGCCGAGCATCATACCAGGGGTTTGAGTTCTTTGTGTTGACTCTTTTTAGTTGTAGGGGGCTACGGTATCAAGAACCCTGTTTATCGAGTGGAAGTAGTGATTTGTCAAAGTCTGAACATCATTGGATCCATCAGGTGGGGGCGCGAGGGTGTGACTAGCTGATGAAAGATCGACCGGATTGATGTTAGTTTAACTACTTCCTTGATATGGAAAGTGATAATGTGATGGTTGGACCAGTCGCACGGGAGAATCGATTCCAGCTGGGTAGAGTCTGATTTGGAAATTATTAGATCAAGGATTGATCCTTTTTTGAGCGTGGGGCTGTCACAAATTTGGGTCAGTTTGAGGTCGGATAGGAAAGCTTTGAGGCTATTGACCTCTGGGTTGTCAAGATCATTGCAGTGGAGGTTGAAGACCCCCAGGAACATCTGTGTATTCTGTTGTCCTACATTTGCCGCTAAAATATCCATCATGTGCTCGATGAAGGTAAATGTAGGAAGGATGTGCATATTGAAGCAAGGTGGATAGATGAATAGATGGGTGAATGGATGTGTAAACAGAAGTATGGATTAATACTTGAATGCACGATGAGAATGTGACTGACAGATAAATAGTTGCATGGATTGACAGGTATGTGAAAAAATGAGAAGAAAGACGGGGAGTTAGCAGTGGAGACAGTGCACTTACTTTTGTTGTATTGCAAAGGGCGTTTCCTGCTTGGTGACAGCACATGGATGGAGTGACAAGAGAAGAAACAGATGGATGGACGGAGGCATAGATTAAGTTTGTTTTCTGTGGGATAGGGCTTGGTAATATGATAGTGTGGTGCTCTGACATTCTGCATACATTTTTAGATCGAGCCTAGAGCAGCGCATGTGCTGTTGCTCGACTTTAGTAAGGGGCTTTTCAAAGTGCTACCCGCCGGCCACCAACTTGAGGTTACGTGCACAAACATGCGCGCCTTGCTCCGCCTCTCCAATCATTGCCGCGTGCGCATCCCTCGCGTGCTTAGCACAACATCGCGATCACTTTCGTTTTCACAGCGATCGCGATGTTGTGCTTAGCACGCGAGGGATGCGCGTGCAGCAATGTACCCTGAAAAGTAAAATTTTAACAAGTGAATGTGCACTTGCGTGATAAACATGTTTCATAATCACCAGGAGTACCCCTAGATAGTGTCATCTTTTGCAGTTTTCAAGCCTAAACTCTTGTGAATTCCTTGTAGTCATATAACTGGACTTAAACATGTGGATGATAGACATATGTTTGAACGAGTTTTTTTTTTAACTTGACTGTGTTTTTTAAATTCTTTACATATTTACTATACCGATCTACATTTTTACCATATGTGTGCATTTCTTAAAGAAAGGCAGGTGCATGTTAAGTGAGTCACCCATTTTTACTGAATGTAATATCACTGGGTTGCACTCTCAGGTCAGAACTCTGATAAATGTGCTCAAGGTTCCATCGTGGGCCAGTGGGCAACGCTTCATACCACCCTAACCAGACAGCAGCAGACACGCCAGTTCCATCCCCGGCCAGCAGGTGTAGCTATTCAATGACCGGCCAACAAGAGCCACTGTAAAAGCAACACTGCCTGCCAGCAGACGTCACAGTGAGAGCCAAAATTCCAGCTCCAGCTCCTTTGCAGATATCACATGGTGGTCAGCATCACCTTCTTTATCCTTGGACTGGGAACGCTGCTACCATGGAACTTCTTCATCACTGCCATCCCGGCGAGTAATACTATGGACTTCTCTTTTGCGTGGTGTGCTGCTTGTTTCTTTGATAAGGTTCTCTATCAGCGAAAGACAATGAGCAGGCTCATGACAAATAGGAAAGGACACATTGAGAGGAGTTCTGCAGAACAGTTTCAGGAAGGTTAATGCATTAAAAATGGCAGTGTTTTAGTCTTAGGATCAAAACTGTCCATTCACTCATCAATGCGCTCACCCTCATGACCATCAGTGGTCGGATCTTTTGGTACTAAAATCTGAAAATATCCACATCAGCACCATAACTCAGGCTCTTCAAAGGCTGGCCCATCAGCGCCTTGATGTCCCACAGGAATACTGATCCAGATAAGAGTAGCAACAGCCACTGCCGTTGAGATAGTGGCCCGATTGAATGAAGAACAGTCAAATCAGCTAAGACATCCACCAACAAATGATTCTCTGATGATCTCTCAGTCTTAAAAGAAGGGGCATGACTCTCACATCAGTCTTGTTAAAGTAATTCCTTCCTGCGGACCATCTGTCCTATTGCCACATCTCTGACTGTGATATTAAACATTCAGCCACCTGCTTGAAGAAGGCCTGCTTCCTAGTATGTACCCCAAAGCAAAACAAGCATTGGCATAGCCAATAATTCTCACTTTTGGGACCTTATAAGTATTTAGTTCTGCAGCACAATATCCTGGGTGCAACAACATCAACTGTTGCGTGGCTAAACACTTATAAGGTCCCAAATGCGAGACCTATTGGCTATGCCAATGCTTGTTCAACATGGAACTATGATGAAAAATGTAGGTAGTATAGCACACACTACATAGATCTTACTGCGCTTGGATATTTTCTATTGCACATGGAAATTAACTTGCAAACATAGAAATTGTGGGGAATAATTTTTGATCAGGCGTAGGAGAAAGCAAACAGTAAAACTTAGCGAACATACGAATGGAAAAAAAATCTGAATGTCTCAAACTCCACCAGTAACGTAAAACTTTAAACAAGCTTGAACATCAATTCCGAAACATCAGACTCACTGGGGGTTTTTCATACATGTACATGTACTCCTACATTTTGCAGTATATTTACTGTTTTTGGCTATTCAACATTTCCAAGTGTAAAGTTACAGCAAAGAATAGACTTACATATCTCCACCACCAAATTCAGACGGTGGTACCTAATTTCCCAGTGCAAAGTTACTAATAGTAACTTGTCACATGTAGGTGGCAGTCTAAACCAAGAAGGCGGAGATCTCCCTATAGTATTGGAACATCGTAAAATGTTTATTAAACACAAAACATTACTAAGACTATTTGTGATACATATTAATTTCGCTTAATTTCATATACTTATTTTAAATTTAGAACACAATAATAATATATAACAGCACTCTTAACTTCATTTTGAATTAAATATTTATTAATTTAAAAAGGTTACATTGAATAAAAATGGTTTAAAAAGATTTATTAAAAATATTAATCTAAAGTAAAAAAATATTTGCTATGTAATAAAAGTTACTAAAAGTAATGTGTAGATTTAATTTAAATGTATTTAATTATTAAAAAACAAAATTACTTGTTTAAATTAAAAACGCATACAAAAATAATGTGTAAATAATATATTTACATCTTATTCATATATTATTTAACATTAAACTAAATTTACATATTTAAATAAAATAGAAATAAGTAAATTAATTTCAACATTATTTCCTATGGAGATTAATTTTAAGTGCCTACCTCCATTGCTTTATATCGAAGGGCATTGCATTACCTGTGGTTGATCATGAGTGTTGCTGGTTTTACTCCAGGGCTAAGCTGTTTATCAGCACCATAACTCAGGCTCTTCAAAGGTTGGCCCATCAGCGCCTTGATGTCCCACAGGAATACTGATCCAGATAAGAGTAGCCCAGATCTCTGTACTGGGGTGAATGTATGACATTGTTCTGCATTCTGTCCATCAATTGTGGTTTTTGCATTTGTCACCCCGAGTGGGATGGGTATGCTCAGGCGTGAGTCCCATGCACTCAACACCACTGGATTCAAGCAAGCCGGGCTGAAGACGGCTGGAATGCCAGAAACCGGTCCTCGGAAGCTTGTTTCCGGTCCAGGGAAGGCATGGCTTGGCAGTTCGGGCTGGACTGTTCCCATGAGGCACAGGGTCAGACTGATTTGCATATGGTCATGTCTGAACTGGGGTGGTGTGGAGTGCAAAAAACGATGGATTTAGGCCCAGATCTCTGTACTGGGGTGAATGTATGACATTGTTCTGCATTCTGTCCATCAACTGTGGTTTTTGCATTTGTCACCCCGAGTGGGATGGGTATGCTCAGACGTGAGTCCCATGCTCTCCACACCACTGGATTCAAGCAAGCCGGGCTGAAGACTACTGGAATGCCAGAAACCGGTCCTCGGAAGCTTGTTTCCGGTCCAGGGAAGGCATGGCTTGGCAGTTCGGGCTGGACTGTTCCCATGAGGCACAGGGTCAGACTGATTTGCATATGGCCATGTCTGAACTGGGGTGGTGTGGATTGCAAAAAAACGATGGATTTAGGCCCAGATCTCTGTCCTGGGGTGAATGTATGACATTGTTCTGCATTCTGTCCATCAACTGTGGTTTTTGCATTTGTCACCCCGAGTGGGATGGGTATGCTCAGATGTGAGTCCCATGCTCTCCACACCACTGGATTTAAGCAAGCCGGGCTGAAGACAGCTGGAATGCCAGAAACCGGTCCACGAAAGCTTGTTTCCGGTCCAGGGATGGCATGGCTTGGCAGTTCGGGCTGGACTGTTCCCATGAGGCACAGGGTCAGGCTGATTTGCATATGGCCATGTCTGAACTGGGGTGGTGTGGAGTGCAAAAAAACGATGGATTTAGGCCCAGATCTCTGTACTCGGGTGAATGTATGACATTGTTCTGCATTCTGTCCATCAACTGTGGTTTTTGCATTTGTCACCCCGAGTGGGATGGGTATGCTCAGACGTGAGTCCCATGCTCTCCACACCACTGGATTCAAGCAAGCTGGGCTGAAGACGGCTGGAATGCCAGAAACCGGTCCTCGGAAGCTTGTTTCCGGTCCAGGGAAGGCATGGCTTGGCAGTTGGGGCTGGACTGTTCCCATGAGGCACAGGGTCAAGGCTGATTTGCATATGGCCATATCTGAACTGGGGTGGTGTGGAGGGCAAAAAAACGATGGATTCAGCCCCAGATCTCTGTACTGGGGTAAATGTATGACATTGTTCTGCATTCTGTCCATCAACTGTGGTTTTTCCAGATAAGAGTAGCAACAGCCACTGCCATTGAGATAGTGGCCCGATTGAAGAACAGTCAAATCAGCTAAGACATCCACCAACAAATGATTCTTTGATGATATCTCAGTCTTAAAAGAAGGGGCATGACTCTCACATCAGTCTTGTTAAAGTAATTCCTTCCTGCTGACCATCTGTCCTATTGCCACATCTCTGACTGAGATATTAAACATTCAGCCACCTGCTTGAAGAAGGCCTGCTTCCTAGTATGTACCCCAGAGCAAAACAAGCATTGGCATAGCCAATAGGTCTCACTTTTGGGACCTAATAAGTATTTAGTTATGCAGCACAATATCCTTGGTGCAACAACATCAACTGTTGCGTGGCTAAACACTTATAAGGTCCCAAAGGCGAGACCTAATGGCTATGCCAATGCTTGTTCAACATGGAACTATGATGAAAAATGTAGGTAGTATAGCACACACTACATAGATCTTACTGCGCTTGGATATTTTCTATTGCACATGGAAATTAACTTGCGAACATAGCAATTGTGGGGAATAATTTTTTATCAGGCGTAGGAGAAAGCAAACAGTAAAACATAGCGAACATACAAATGGAAAAAAAATCAGAATGTCTCAAACTCCACCAGTAAAGTAAAACTTTAAACAAGCTTGAACATCAATTCCCAAACATCAGACTCACTGGGGTTTTTTCATACATGTAAATGTACTCCTACATTTTGCAGTATATTTACTGTTTTTGGCTATTCAACATTTCCAAGTGTAAAGTTACAGCAAAGAATAGACTTACATATCTCCACCACCAAATTCAGACGGTGGTGCCTAATTTCCAAGTGCAAAGTTACTAATAGTAACTTGTCACATGTAGGTGGCAGTCTAAACCAAGAAGGCGGAGATCTCCCTATAGTATTGGAAAATTGTAAAATGTTTATTAAACACAAAACATTACTAAGACTATTTGTGTTACATATTAATTTCGCTTAATTTCATATACTTATTTTAAATTTAGAACAAAATAATAATATATAACAGCACTCTTAACTTCATTTTGAATGAAATATTTATTAATTTAAAAAGGTTACATTGAATAAAAATGGTTTAAAAAGATTTATTAAAAATATTAATCTAAAGTAAAATGTTTTTTTATTTGCTATGTAATAAAAGTTACTAAAAGTAATGTGTAGATTTAATTTAAATGTATTTAATTATTAAAAAACAAAATTTCTTGTTTAAATTAAAAACGCCTACAAAAATAATGTGTAAATAATATATTTACATCTTATTCATATATTATTTAACATTAAACTAAATTTACATATTTAAATAAAATAGAAATAAGTAAATTAATTTTAGCATTATTTCCTATGGAGATCTATTTTAAGTGCCTACCTCCATTGCTTTATATCGAAGGGCATTGCATTACCTGTGGTTGACCATGAGTGTTGCTGGTTGTACTCCAGGGCTGAGATGTGTATGACTGTTTTAGGTGCTATTTGGCTGTAGTGACTATAGAAGTGCAGTTTGTAGATAGCAATGGGCTTGCTTTATATGTTACTCCCTTTGTTAAAGGTGAGCCCATAATTCTATCGATGCCCAGGCTGCTGGCGCAAACCGCCTCTTAGTTCCCATTCTGAATAGTTACCAAAATAAAGAGACGGGCACTGGGAGCAGGAATCAAGAACGGAGTTTATTTCTCATGAGGAGAGCCAGTCATTTCGGACACGAAACACAGTGTCTTTCGGGAGGTGCTCTAACAAGTGAGCGTGAGACTCCGGCTTTTATACATTTGCAGAACATTTGATGATACAATCAGGTCAGTGTGTCGCAAAAGGAAAACATTCCTATAATCCTCGTGATGATCCTATTCCACATACGTTCACAATGGGGACCCTTGACCTGCTGATAAGAGGGCAGGGCGATCGTGCAACTGAGTGTGTCGTAGGATGTGTGCGCCTGATCATGGCCCAGGGGGTGGGGTAGCTAGGCATACAATAAGGGCAGTAAATGGTATCTCCTGGCTTAGGCGATGGCCTCGGACATGTGTGGTCAGCCGGACTCGGGGGAAGGGGTCATCAAAGGAGTGGTATTCATGCCTGCGTGGACAATCGAGCGCGGAGGGAGGGCTTCGTCAATAGAGGGGCATTCATGGAAGGGAAGGAGGTGCTGGTCAGGCGCGGCCGTGACTCTCAAGGACAGGGCTTTGCGAAAGATGAGGGTTTATGACTTGCTCATATGAGGAGAAGGAGGGGGGGGGGTCAGGGTGCATGCAGGGTCAGAGTCGCACAGAGAGAGAGAGGTCTTATGACCCGTACATGAGAGAACAGGGGCAGTCAGATACAGCTGGGGGCTATGTCAGCTGAGGCGAAGGATGCCTCTTCAAGAGGGAAATGGGGGGGGTGCCTGGGTCAAGCAGGAGGGTTGCCTTTCATAGCAGGGTCGCGCAGAGTGCTGGGTTTCATGGTCTATGCATGTGAGAGTGGGAGGGGGATGCTCAAATGCGCGCAGGAGGGAAGCCAGTGATTCTAATGAGTGGGCAAGAGGCCAAGGTGCCTAAAAATGGCTGTCATGTACACATGGGCACGGGCTTTCATTGGCAGAATGATGCGGTCAACATTTTCAGGGTATACGTGGTGCCTACAGGGAGGGGGACGGGAGAGGGCAAATGAACGCCGCTTAGGTACATTAATTTTGCTAATTTCCACAGTCGCCGCTTTTAACATAAGCGCGTTCATTTTCCTATTCTTCCTAGTTGAGAGGCGTTCATATAAACATGTGGTTGATGAAATAGCATTTGTCAATACTAACATATTTGCACACAAAAATCATGAACAGTTGATGTGATGGGCAGAAGGCAGTACATAGGTGCAAACGCACTACATAGCATAAATGCTTCTGACTTTCAAAAACGAATACGACCAATTAACATTTTGACCAAGTAGTTGAGGGAGGAATTCAGTTCAATGCGCAAGATCTCTTCGTCACAGTGTCTTTTTATCAGTGAGCCATCACTGGTAGGCTCTAGTCCGTGTCCTTTCGTTGGCGCTGTTGAGCACCGGCGGTGGAGCTATAGGTCCAGCTCGGTTCTATCCTTACGCGTTGCAGGGTGCGGTCAGTCCTCTGCTGTTAGACCACAGTCCTGTTCCCTAACCAGTCCTTTTAGTGGTGCCTTATGCTCGGCACCTACATTTCCGTGGCAACACCCTTTTCCCATCTGAACGCTGTTCTTCCTTTTGGCAACAAGTCACGGGGAAAAGAGGGTGTGTTGTTCAAATAGTCGATGGGAGTGAGGGGGCGGAGTGGGGGCAGATTTCCTGGGACACACCAAAGGGACCAAGGGAGCAATGGATAACAAGCAAGCAGGCCCATCAATCGGGCTTGAAAAGGGGGACGGAGGCTCCAGGCACACGTGGGTTGGCGGACAGAGAGCTTCAGGACAGCCCTTCATCCTTTCTTTTACCGCCTTTGAGAGTGCTGCCTCGTCCCGTTTCTTGTTGTGCTGTGGCTCCACCTTTGGTCGAGGTCGCATGTGTCTCATGATCTGCAGCCACGCTGTGCGTCACGTCCGGCCCTTCTCCTCCGGTGATTGAGTATCTTTAAATGGGTAAAAACAAGTTTTAGAGAACTGGCAGGAGAAGAGATTTTTACATTTGAATTCCACCCGCAATCCTAGCACCTGGCGTTATGCTCATTGGTCATAGTCAGAAGTCTGTTACCATGAAGTAAGTGGGTGGGTATTTCTACTGCGTTCGCACCAAGTCCAATCGGCGTTCGTTCATGACATATAGGGACAGAGATCAGACTCCTGTCACTTGCGCATTTCATCAAAAACCCTAAGATTGACAACATTCAGGGGAGACTCGTCCTTCTAACCCTAGCCTGAATAGTCTTACATTTCCCTTTAGAGCTGGCTAACTCTTTCAAACAGAGCGGGGTGCAATCATTGAAAGACAGGGTCAAACAGGTTTTTCTCGAAGGGCGGCAGTTACTCATGGTCATCATGTTTATATCCGGGACAGCAGCTGGGGTCTATCAAATGGGGCGGGGATGCTTCGGGCATTCGCGCTTGGGTGCAAAGGGGTGGGGCAATCTGGGCATTGGGGGTCAATCTGGACCTTGGCGCTTGTCTCTAATGGACTGAAAAATAGGGTGCCATTGACATATAGTTCCCCTAAAAAAGGCCAGATTGGGGGACCTTAGTCGTCTTACCTGTCCTTTCCTTCTCAGCCAATTTCAGATTCATTCATTTTGTAGAAAGGAGAGGTAGTAATATGGCGAGATACAATCATTTTAGTTTCGGTCAATTTCGCTGAACACCTTCGCGTTCAATAAGTATCCAATCAGACTGGTGCCGACGGGGCACAATATTACCATACAAAAAGGATGGGACAGGGAGACTCTCGTAGGGAGTGAGAGTCGCCTGCAACCTAAACGAGCCATTCGGTACACGTATGACATGTAGAGAGAGGGAGAGAGAGAGAGAGAGAGAGAGAGAGAGAGAGAGACGTGTACGAAAATAGGTCATTTAGTGTGCTCACAACACAGAACGACAGAGGTCAGGTAACACGCAAACGCAGACAGAGGGAAGACATAAACCCGTACATTACATACACACAAACTCAGACAAGGGAAGACAGTACATGTGTTACATACAAAAGAGTTCACGACAAAACATAAAAACAGTTATTGGCCAAACAAAAATTTTCCTGCAGGCTGCGCATCTTTAGTATCCTATTTATTTACATGTTGAGCTCTTTTTACCTTTTTCCTCCTTTTCCTCTCGTTTACTATCTTCGCGAGTGTTCTCAGTTGCTAATACTCACACCGCAGTCAGTTGGTCAGGAATTAACCTGGCTGGCTATTGCCCATAGGTGGATCTTAAACCACTTTTGATTTTCTTCCTTTGGCTGGATGTTCTCCGGGCTGAGGCAACAGAGGGTATCGATCAGGAGAACAGTCGGGCAGTTTCGTTATATCTATAAGGGGGTGAGAAGGAGGTGGTACATTTCGAACATCAACAATATTTCTAACTTCCCAGACGGGTGGTGCCTGGGTACCCTTACCTCAGGACTTTCCCTAGTCCTTTCCCTATCTAATTAAACGTCATACTTGCGTTATCTAGCGTGCTAATGTCGAGTCAATTTCCGTCATACAGTACCCGTCAAGTTTCTATGTCAGTCCATCCTCCCAGTCGTTATGCTCTAACGGGGGAACAGTCATATCTACGTCTACGTCTGTCAAAGCTTGTTAGCATAAGTACTATGCTCAGATCCCCTTTTTCTCCTTTTGTCGGTCGCTCGATCGTCGCTTTTCCATATTTCAGCCGACGTTCCGACGGGACCTGCAGAAGGGAGGAGAAGAAGGGGGGGGGGGTGCAGCATTCAAAACACATCAGCATGCAGTAATCTGGAAATGTTTTTACCTACCACATACTCGACCTATCTCCACGTAGCGCATTTCTTTACCATCTCAGCGTTTGAGCCCAGAGGGACCAGTAATGTCAGATAGATAATCATTGACGATCTGCGTATCTACACGGGTTACCTGGTCGCGACCCCTTTAGGTTGCGTGCAAGGAGGGCGGTCAGATGGCATTTCTATGGTGTCGTTTAAGGGCGTCTAAAACACTTTTCCGGCTGCCTGTGACACATAATGTGGCTTGCTAAATATCGGGTCCTTTTTTTAACCTTTAACCTTCATCATACTTTCTCGTTGCTCACAGTAGTAGTACATTCAAAACTCATTAATGCAACCGCTACAACTATGCTTTCGTTTTCAAAATACTTTTAATAAAAAGTGTTGACACATAAATACAGGCCTACAACCCGGTGGGCTAGCCACGGAGCAGATTGGAACTGTACATGGGAGGAACGAAGCTGGTGGCAGTTCATTGCATAAAGTGCGGCAGTGCAATAAAATCATATTAAACTCTCCTACAGAGCAAGCATGATGCACGTCAGTAATTCATCTTTAATACATTCATAAATACATCGTCCAATGATCACTCATTACCTTAAATTACACCAATTCATTTTCCAACTCATAAACAGTACCCACCCTTAAGTCAATTCATTGTCCAAGCACATACTCAATATCCTTCATATCTACTTTCATTATCCAAACGTTATATATATATATCTCGGGGCAAAAAGCTTGCGCAATCAGGGTGCAACAAAGTTCATTAAAAACATCTCATTTTGTGTCGGCGCCATTTTGGGTGGGGTCAGGCAAGTTCCAGCACAGTCAGAGTGTCTCTAGTCTCGCATGGTTGGCCCAGAACTTTCCATTGGCAGTTCAGAAAGTCTCGTGCAATGTAGTTAACAGTCTAACAATATGGACCATGAGTCGAAGAGTGGGAAGGGCGGCAACAATTTTCCTACCGGGTCATCCTGGCGTTCCTCCGGAACTGAACAAGCCTGTGCCGTGGCGGCATCTTAGCCATTTCCGATCCAAGTCTGGTGCCGGCAGGAGTAGCACCGATGTCGTGGTTCCCAGTGAAGGGGACGGGGGCACCCATGCAGAGGGTCGGGGGCCCCCCGGCTCTTATAGAATCTTCAGGGTCGAGGAGAGGCGATATGGAGCGTGTGCCCGTCCTGGGCAGAAGACCTCTTTTTGATGTTGACCCTTCTTTGAGTGAGGAGTGTTGGGGTGTCGCTGGAAGCCTCTACCTGGAGGGAGGTGGGGGAGGGTCGTTCGCGCCACCTCCCCCTTCCAGCGACCCCGCGCCGTTCTTCGGCTCCATCGTTCTCGACATCGGCCGTGCCAGCCATTGATGATGGGGGGGGGGTGGTCGGCGGCTGAGGCAAGACAGCCCCCCCCCTCCCTTTTTGACATGTGGCGGGACTATCTGATCCTCCAGGGAGCCCGAAATGTGGCAGGACCGCCTGTACCTATGAAGGCGGCGGCAGGCGGCGAATTTGGCATCTGGCGGGACTACTTGATTTGCCGCCGTTCTTGCCTTGGCTTCGGCTCTGGACCAGCGGGCGATGGCATGCGGCGAATTTGAAATGTGGCGGGACTACTTGATTCGCCGCCGTTCTTGCCTCCAGCTCCGGCCTTCTTCGTGGGTCGGACCAGGCGAGAGACAGAAGGGGGGGGGTGGTCGGTGGCTGAGGCAAGACAGCCCCCCCCCCCGTGGCCTGCAAGGCAGCGGAAGAGGAGAGAAGGAGAGGACTCTGCCATTCTATGGACCGCCTGCCCACCATCATCTCCTCCCGACCGTGGTCAGGCGAGTCCCTCGTGCCTCCAGGCCTCGCCTTCCGGATGGGCGTAACCGCGGACCTGTTGCACTTCGGGAGCTTCCGGAACGGGGGTAGGTACCTATTGAGTTGTTTCTATTTCATGTGACCGTTATTTGGGCGGGGCGGGCAATGAGGCAGACATGTTTAGGGCAGAAATAGGCAACGGAACCTAGCTACCTCGTGGCTGCCTTGGTGTCAGGCTTGTCTTCCCTCGCCATTTTTATGTTTCTTATTGCTAGTTATTTCTGACGTTTTATTTTATTTTTTAACGAAGTTGATAACTCCTCAGTGGCCTACTGATTTCGCCCAACTCCTTTTCTTGTATTTTTATGCCATAACCTATTATAAGCCATAGCGACTAGTCCACACTTAATGAACAGGTCTTTATTAGGTGTGCCCTCCAGTGGAGCTGGATAGTTCAACTCTAATAAGCGGTCCGGGCTAAACAGGCTACCAACCAGTGGGGAGAAGATAGGCATGACGGATTACAACGGGGACAAAAGTCTGCATTACCTATCTTATCACAGCGGGCAAAGACTAGGCAGAATATTTCTATTCTCCGTTGTTTGGCGGCGGTGAATACCTCAAACGAACCAATACCGAATAATCGGCCAATCAAACAATTCAGTGGGGAGAATAAGTGGGCACGAAAAGTTATCGCTACCCACTCTTTCTCTACCTGCAAAGCGAGACCTTGTTCTTCCCTGTTTGCAGAAAAAGAATCTCCAGACAATAATCCACGAACGACAGTTCGGGAAACAGTGGGGGAGGAAGATAGGCACGACGGATTACAATGGGGACAAAAGTCTGCGTTACCTATCCTTCACTGCTTGCAAAGGGAGAGCCTGTTGTTTTTCTCCGTTTGCAGACGGTGAATCTCCAGAGGTTTCAACAAAAGCGTAATACTAGTATTATCCAACAAACAATCATTTCACAATTTGTCGCATTTATGCGACCTTACCCGGACCGGACCGTGTGGGCAGTTCTTCGCCTTCCTCCTTCCAGCGCCCGATCGTTCTCTTACTCCATGATTTTACCGCAGCAGTCCTGTGGGATTCCAGTCAGGACAGTAGGTCACTCAAGAGAGGTCCGTTCAGAATAGGTGAAGTTCATTCAATCGGCAGCCGGACGAGGGCCCTCTCAAGGCAGGTATACTCCGATCATTTAGATGTTCACCTCATCGTCTGGATCTCTCTTACTGGACCTTATGTCACTGATGGACCCCGCGTTGGGACGCCAATTGTTAAAGGTGAGCCCATAATTCTATCGATGCCCAGGCTGCTGGCGCAAACCGCCTCTTAGTTCCCATTCTGAATAGTTACCAAAATAAAGAGACGGGCACTGGGAGCAGGAATCAAGAACGGAGTTTATTTCTCATGAGGAGAGCCAGTCATTTCGGACACGAAACACAGTGTCTTTCGGGAGGTGCTCTAACAAGTGAGCGTGAGACTCCGGCTTTTATACATTTGCAGAACATTTGATGATACAATCAGGTCAGTGTGTCGCAAAAGGAAAACATTCCTATAATCCTCGTGATGATCCTATTCCACATACGTTCACAATGGGGACCCTTGACCTGCTGATAAGAGGGCAGGGCGATCGTGCAACTGAGTGTGTCGTAGGATGTGTGCGCCTGATCATGGCCCAGGGGGTGGGGTAGCTAGGCATACAATAAGGGCAGTAAATGGTATCTCCTGGCTTAGGCGATGGCCTCGGACATGTGTGGTCAGCCGGACTCGGGGGAAGGGGTCATCAAAGGAGTGGTATTCATGCCTGCGTGGACAATCGAGCGCGGAGGGAGGGCTTCGTCAATAGAGGGGCATTCATGGAAGGGAAGGAGGTGCTGGTCAGGCGCGGCCGTGACTCTCAAGGACAGGGCTTTGCGAAAGATGAGGGTTTATGACTTGCTCATATGAGGAGAAGGAGGGGGGGGGTCAGGGTGCATGCAGGGTCAGAGTCGCACAGAGAGAGAGAGGTCTTATGACCCGTACATGAGAGAACAGGGGCAGTCAGATACAGCTGGGGGCTATGTCAGCTGAGGCGAAGGATGCCTCTTCAAGAGGGAAATGGGGGGGGTGCCTGGGTCAAGCAGGAGGGTTGCCTTTCATAGCAGGGTCGCGCAGAGTGCTGGGTTTCATGGTCTATGCATGTGAGAGTGGGAGGGGGATGCTCAAATGCGCGCAGGAGGGAAGCCAGTGATTCTAATGAGTGGGCAAGAGGCCAAGGTGCCTAAAAATGGCTGTCATGTACACATGGGCACGGGCTTTCATTGGCAGAATGATGCGGTCAACATTTTCAGGGTATACGTGGTGCCTACAGGGAGGGGGACGGGAGAGGGCAAATGAACGCCGCTTAGGTACATTAATTTTGCTAATTTCCACACCTTAAGTCACTACCCCCATTCCTCCCCAATTAATTACTAAAACATCAGTGTTCATGTGCAGAGGCCTACACAGTTGAGGTGGAGATCCACACAAAAAGGAGGTGGAGACCTCTGCAGGTAGGTTAGGGAATTGCATTTTGTAGGCTGAAGATACCAAAAGGCAGCAATAGGGCACTTTATAAATCAAATGAGTTAATAAATATTGACAGTGTTTTTTTGAGGAATATATAAAAATATTTACAAAACCGACCAATCACACCTAAGAGGATTAGAACAAACACAGCGCCCAGGTCCTGCTCGGCTACCATATGTTTGGCCAGGAGGGGGCGCTTGACCACAGACACTACTTTTGAGCCCAAGGGGCACTATGTGTCAGGGCACTTACATATAAGACTTGAGACCAGGCTGGAAGTTGATCACAACCCCCACTGCATGATTTTATCTCGTAAATGTCTCCAGCAACAATCAGCTGCCGGCCCTCCCGCTTTACACGTGGTGGGAAGAAGTTTAGAGTGCACGCGCTGCCCCTGCGCCCGAGGTGTTGATGGTTTACTTTACTCTTACTACTGCAGGCAAAAGGAAGAATAAATGTTCGTTTTACACAAGCAATATTCCATCAAGGTCACGTACACTTGATACGGCCCATTACAGGACCATCGCTAGGACCACCACAGGGGAATCCAAACCTGCAACTGAATGACAACACAGTGCAAACATCCCCAACATTCATGGAACGTGACGCATTCCCTGATTCACAACATATAGTAAACCCGGGAATGCAACAGAATCCTACGCCTCCCCAGGGGGGCGTAAGGAGGCCCGTTGAGGAGAAATACAGTTATTTCTCCTCGTTCTTTCCTCTTTCAAAGCAAAAGTGGAAAGTGCCATTAATTATTGTTTTTGCGCAGGAATGTGTCCCTTACTGCACAAAACATTCATCCCCGCAGTGCAGGCACCCTTGCAAAATGATGCAAGGATGCCTGTGCTGGTGCCGGGCAGCCTATTGAGTGCCAGTGCAGGCTAAAGCACAGGGATGCGTCGCCTTGTTAATACAACTCATCCCTGTGCTTTGAAAATGAGGCAGCACGGTGCTAGTAAATGGCTTGTGGCGCCAAGCTGCATCATTTTCTTGTAGATGGGGCCCTGAGTTTATTTTTGTAGTTGCATGCTGAAAGCACATCTACACAGGTCCAGTAAATGATGAATTACAAGATGGTCTGAGGCCACTCCTTCAGGTGCTTTCTCGCAGTCTTGGTGACACAGGAAGCAGGGACCTAGTTCTGCAGTTAAACTCGATTCTAATATCCAAACTGGGCTTTCCTTGCTGCTTTGCCATATTGTTAACCCACTTAGACGATATCCATTATTAAAAGCCAAACATTCTGAAGTGAACTAACTTTGCCACACCTCTTTGCAGCCAGCGCTCTTACTGTTCTGTGTGTGCAAGAGAAGCTTACAAAGCTTCATGTCTCTGGAACCATTCTGTGCATGTGAAGGAAGCTTGCAATGCTGCCTGACTGTGGAACTGTTCAGTGCATGTGAAGGAAGCTTGCAATGCTGCCTGTCTGTGGAACTGTTCTGTGCAAGTGAAGGGAGCTTGCAATGCTGCCTGTCTGTGAAACTGTTCTGTGCAAGAGAAGGGAGCTTGAAATGCTGCCTGTCTGTGGCACAGTTCCCTGCAAGTGAAGGAAGCTTGATGACTGTGAAACCGTTCATTGCATGTGAAGGAAGCTTGCAATGCTCCCTGTCTGTGGAACCGTTCAGTGCATCTGAAGGAAGCTTGCAATGCTGCCAGTCTGTGGAACCGTTAAGTGCATGTGAAGGAAGCTTGCAATGCTCCCTTTCTGTGGAACCGTTCTGTGCATGTGAAGGAAGCTTGCAATGCTGCCCATCTGTGGAACCATTCAGTGCATGTGAAGGAAGCTTGCAATGCTCCCTATCTGTGGAACCATTCTGTGCATGTGAAGAAAGCTTGCAATGCTGCCTGTCTGTGGAACCGTTCTGTGCATGTGAAGGAAGCTTGCAATGCTGCATGTCTGTGGAACCATTCAGTGCATATGAAGCAAGCTTGCAATGCTGTCTGTCTGTGGAACCGTTCTGTGCAGGTGAAAGAAGCTTGCAATGCTATCCGTCTGTGGAACCGTTCTGTGCATGTGAATGAAGTTTGCAATGCTGCCTGTCTGTGGAACTGTTCAGTGCAGGTGAAGGACGCTTGCAATGCTGCCTGCCTGTGGAACCGTTCTGTGCATGTGAAGGAAGCATGCAAAGCTGCCTGTCTTTGGAACCATTTTGTGCATGTGGAAGAAGCTTGCAATGCTGCCTTTCTGTGGAACGGTTCTGTGCATGTGAAGGAAGCTTGCAATGCTGCCTGTCTGTGGAACCGTTCAGTGCAGGTGAAGGACACTTGCAATGCTGCCTGTCTGTGGAACCGTTCTGTGCATATGAAGGAAGCTTGCAAAGCTGCCTGTCTGTGGAACCATCTATGCATGTGAAAGAAGCTTGCAATGATGCCTGTCTGTGGAACCATTCTCTGCATGTGAAAGAAGCTTGCAATGCTGTCTGTCTGTGGAACCGTTCAGTGCATGTGAAGGAAGCTTGCAATGCTGCCTGTCTGTGGAGCTGTTCTGTGCAAGTGAAGGGAGCTTGCAATGCTGCCTGTGTGGAACTGTTCTTTGCAAGAATAGGGAGCTTGCAATGCTGCCTGTCCGTGGCACCATTCTGTGCAAGTGAAGGGAGCTTGCAATGCTGCCTGTCTGTGGCACCGTTCTGTGCATGTGAAGGAAGCTTGCAATGCTGCATGTCTGTGGAACTGTTCAGTGCCTGTGAAGGAAGCTTGCAATGCTGCCTGTCTGTGGAACCGTTCAGTGCATGTGAAGGAAGCTTGCAATGCTGCCTTTCTGTGGAACCTTTGAGTGCAAGTGAAGGAAGCTTGCAATGCTGACTGTGGAGCCGTTCAGTGCATGTGAAGGAAGCTGGTAATGCTGCCTGTCTGTGGAACCGTTCTGTGCATGTGAAGGAAGCTTGCAATGCTGCCTGTCTGTGGCACCGTTCTGTGCATGTGAGGGAAGCTTGCAATGCTGCATGTCTGTGGAACTGTTCAGTGCCTGTGAAGGAAGCTTGCAATGCTGCCTGTCTGTGGAACCGTTCAGTGCATGTGAAGGAAGCTTGCAATGCTGCCTTTCTGTGGAACCATAGAGTGCAAGTGAAGGAAGCTTGCAATGCTGACTGTGGAGCCGTTCAGTGCATGTGAAGGAAGCTTGTAATGCTGCCTGTCTGTGGAACTGTTCTGTGCATGTGAAGGAAGCTTGCAATGCTCCCTGTCTGTGGAACCATTCAGTGCATGTGAAGGAAGCTTGCAATGCTGCCTGTCTGTGGAACCGTTCAGTGCATGTGAAGGAAGCATGCAAAGCTGACTGTCTCTGGAACCATTCTGTGCATGCGATAGAAGCTTGCAATGCTGCCTTTCTGTGGAACAGTTCTGTGCATGTGAAGGAAGCTTGCAATGCTGTCTGTCCGTGGAACCGTTCAGTGCATGTGAAGGAAGCTTGCAAAGCTGCCTGTCTGTGGAACCATCTGTGCATGTGAAGGAAGCATGCAAAGCTGCCTGTCTTTGGAACCATTCTGTGCATGTGAAGGAAGCTTGCAATGCTGCCTGTCTGTGGAACCGTTCAGTGCATGTGAAGGAAGCTTGCAATGCTGCCGGTCTGTGGAACCATTCTGCGCATGTGAAGGAAGCTTTCAATGCTGCCTTTCTGTGGAACCATTCTGTACATGTGAAGGAAGCTTGCAATGCTGCATGTCTGTGGAACCGTTCTGTGCATGTGAAGGAAGCTTGCAAAGCTGCCTGTCTCTGGAACCATTCTGTGCATGTAAAAGAAGCTTTCAATGCTGCCTGTCTGTGGAACTGTTCTGTGCATGTGAAGGAAGCTTGCAAATCTGCCTGTCTCTGGAACCATTCTGTGCATGTAAAAGAAGCTTGCAATGCTGCCTGTCTGTGGAACAGTTCTGAGCATGTGAAGGAAGCTTGCACCATTGTACGCCACTGCTGTCTGTGCTGTACCATTTTTCTGAAGGGGAATGGAAGCTTGCACAGCTGCTGTCTGTGCCACATCTTTTCTGTAAGTAGTATACAAGCGAGCATAGCTGCTGCTAATGAAGTACTGCCCATTTATCTCACCATGTGCAGTGGTCTCAGCTATTTTGCACCAGCATTAACTTTAGTGCATCTATTGGAGTTCCATATTAGACAAAGACTCAGTGTACCATCTGTAGCGTCTAATGCTGTCTTTTGCCTCTGAAAAACAGTGGCAGATTGTATAGTGGAGCGAATAAATGCCCATCCTAACACATCAACCAATACACTGTCTGTTCTTCTTCAGGAAAAGACAAGAGTAAGACATCATTCAACAAAGCACTTTAGACAGAACTTGCCAAAAACACCCAATACAGTACATACACAGCCCATACATGTCCAGCCTGTGATATTATTAGCACCAGCCACCAAGATACTCCCAAAGACCCAACACAACACTGTAGACAGATAATACCACAAACATCCAAGAAAGCTCATATATGACATGTAGTTGGCGATCATGAATCTCCCAGCCGTTACCACCATTAGGTCGTGCCTGGGCAGCGCATGCGCTGCTCTGTGAGGCATGTGGTATACGAGTATGGACTTGAAGCTCTGCCCACTCTCCGCCCATATTTTTATTTGGCTTGTGTCATTGTCCTTTGTAAATGCTGGCTTCTGATTCGTTAATAGACTTGTTAGTCCCTCCTTAATACCGCCTTGTCTTCATTTGTAACCTTCCATGAGGACTGGCCCTTTTACTTCTGTTGTTACACAGTATGTCTGTAAGCGCTATTTTCTTTAACAAGTTTCTCCTACTGCAGGCACAACATGCTTTCCTGCAACATTCAGCGCGTCACGCGAGCTTTCACTTTCCAAGCAGCTTGGACAATGGCGGCCACCTCTTAGAAATGAAATCAGTCTTGCATTTACAAGAGTTTCAGCTATTGGCTTTGTAAATGACAATGCTTTTGGTTATGTGTTAATTAATAAAACAGATGAAAGGCATTGTCATTTATGATGCCAATAGCTTAAACTCTTGCAAATGCGAGACCTATTGCATTGCAAATGCTTGTATGCAGGTCGAGTTACTACTCATCACCATGTGCAGATCTACGACCTCCATTGTGGGCAGTACATGGCACCAAAGCCAGATGGTTGCCAAAGTGTTACCTTTCGAACCGTGCTCACACAAGCGTCCCTTGCAGGCAGGGGGACCAGAATGTAAAGACCAAAAGAACAGGACGTTCCATGAACATAGAAGTAGGACTATACTATGCATTAGTCAAGGCGCACAGAAGGACTTAATTGACAGTGCTTGCCAACATAAAACACAGGAAATGATTTGCTAAGCGAACTTAAATGAAACGTTTACACACAGCATCATCTGTTTTAACTAAGTTGGGTTCTGATAAGGGCTGCTAACTAATCCTACACATGAAAACGTTCCCCCTTTTGTGTTCAGCTGTTCACCACTGAAAACTGGTAAATGTTCTAAACTTGCTATAGTTCACCAAGACAAAAGGTGAAAAACGTAGACGGTCCGAGCAAATCTGGGACACCAGGTCACCATACTCACAGGGACCCCAAAACATTTCAGCTAGACTAAATCCAGTGCTTAATTTGAGCAAGTGGTTTCTGGTGCTTGGCACCGGCACTTAAATATCAGCACTTATGACAGTCTGCCACATAGTGGAGCTGTTTGTCTAATTAAGAGATAAGCACAGCAATAGTTGTTTATTAATTCAAAATACATTAAAATGCCTAATTCCTGGGCCAAAGCTATTATCATAGCTTTGTGGTCCTCGAGTAGTCAGAATTGTCACACTTGTGTGAGTGTGATCGTTAGTAGTTGTGTTGTTATTGTAATTAGCAGCTCTGACAGCAGCAATGGGCGATACAAGTTGAAGTGGACTCCTGGCGAGGGCCCTGGCACTTATATTTTTTATACAAATCAAGCACTGCTACACCACAACCTCGTGTACGTGATGTGGCCCTTGCGCTGTCAGCCAGTGGTGCAACTCACTCCTTAGACAGCCTTACCTTGCACAACCATCGGATGGCGCTAGCTCAAAGTCAACACACCCATACTAACAACATAACTTTGTACTAATGGGAGTAGATAACCAATCTATTCAACAACACTAACTCTTCAATCCGTGCTGTGAAATCTGCTTACCCCAGGCTGTACACCTTAAATACAAAAGTCATGTGACACTCATGTAGGAACCTGGGGACATATTATCAAGAGATTTATCTCCGCTTTTTTGGCTTTAAAAGCCAAGAAAGCGGAGATAAAATTATCTCCCTATCAGCAACTGGGTGCTAACACTCAAATTCGCATGTTAGCACCCTTTTTCTCTACGCTTCCCCTTGCATCTCGAATGAGATGCAAAGGGGGCGTTCCAGAGGAAAATAATAGGAGAAATGTTGTTAAGCGACATTTCTCCTATTATCAAGGATTTCGCTAACCCTGTTAGTGATAATAAAAGCAGCGCTAACCGCGGTTAGCACAGCTTTTTTTACACCTGGTATTTTCCTGACTTAGCCATGATATCCTATGGAAGGTGGATATCATGGCTAAGTTTGTGATCCCCTATCATCAAGCTAACTCCAAACTTTGAGAGATTATCGTTGGTTTTCCAGCGATAATCTCTCAATTGTCAGTTAGAGTGAGGATTTTTATCACTTCTGAGATAAACCTTGCTAATAGCAAGTGATCTCTGCGATAATTTCCGGCGATGCTTAGCGTTAAAAAATTCGTTGCTAAGCATCGTTAGCGATAAATATCGCTTAACGTTGGTAATATGCCCCATATTACTTCCTTCAAAGCCAATATACATTTCACAGCACATGTAAAGTCACTGAGAAATCTCAGAACCACAGGAAAGGATGTCTAGATTCTGGAAGCGTTGCAAGACTCTAACATTGTCGAAATATTCTTATAGTGGCTGGAAGTAGGGGTGCGGTGAAGGAGAAGCACCCCTGAAAATTTTGTGCTTGAGTTCAGAAGGCAACTGAGCAATAAAGATGCTTTTAACTTTTGTTTTTACTGTGTCACAAATTGTCTGTGCCCTTAAAGACAACAGCCATTGCCAGGTAATGTCTTCTGCCAAATTGCTGCTTATTCTTTTATCGTAGAAATAGGAGTTTACTTTTTTTCTCTGACTGCAAAGTTATATGATTATAGGGACAGTGAAAGAAAAGGCTGTAAGATGTCAGTTTCTTCTACCAAACAACATTTAAATGCCTGTAAATGAACCGTACACCTACTCCAAAATATATCAGCAGTTAGTAAAACACAAATGAAGCATATTTTTTTGTAATTCTGAAGTGTGATGGCTAAAAAGATTTTAATCGGATCAAAACAAATCAGAACATTTTACTTGGTGATGTGCAAATGATAAATATTAGTTGAAACCGGAGTTCAACATGTTATTTGTGCACTATATGGCTGTATCGAGAAAACTGTATGCAGTGCACATTTAGTGGCCATTTCAATGGAAAACTTGCTGTCTGTAATGACAATGCACTACCTCGCAATGCGTTTGTAATATATTTACAACAGTGTGATTCAGATAGCACCACCGACTACATGCCATACCCTTACCACTCTCCTGCTGAGTGGGCGTGGCTCGTTTCTATACCCCTGTTCTTTGTGGGACTCTTGGATTATTCTGATCATAATCCCTGTGACGTCTGGGATGTCCCAATGATAGGCGCACCCCCACTCTGAACATTGTTCCAGCCCCACTGAACATACTCTGCTGGCTACATGACATGGCATGGCAAGAGCCGCCATCTTGGGTGTGTTGTTTCAGTGCAAGGGGGCGCAGGCTGCTCGCGTGCGCACAGTTTACCTGTTCTAGATGAAACTTAATGTTTCTCTTTCCCACCTGGCCTCTTCGATTGCCTGCCAAGATACACTGAGGTGACGTGCAGTGCAGAGGTGGCTTCACATGTCATGCAACATCTTGCTTCCATCACGTTATTACACAGTCTATAAACACATGTGTAATTTTAGCACACACTCGGATACACTACCTGTGGATGTGCAGAACCTTTCCAAACCGGAAGATAAACATCTGTGTCTCACAAGCTCTTTACCTGCTCTTTATTTATTCATATCTGCAGTTCCGCTTTTCGTCATTTCCTGGGCACTTTCCACTGGTTGTTTTTTCCAATCCCACAAGCGGAAGCCAGTGCTTCTGGAAGCCAGTGGGAACTGTCACTGACAGAACCAATTTCTTGTCAATTTCTGAAAATGAGGCAGGGTGACCTGGTGCCCCCTGGCCCTCCCCCATCAAGCTCACCCAGAATCTAAAATGACTGATGTTGAATCATGATACTGCAAATTGGGAAACTACCTTTACAACACAACCATTACATCGCACCACACTTACAACGCAGGCATTACATCGCAACATCCTTTACAACGCATGACACCACAACGCAGGCATTACAACGCAAACCATTACAACGCATGACACTACATCGCATGTCACTACAACGCAGGCATTGCAACGCATACCATTGCAACGCATACCATTGGAGTTAGAATAGTAATTTTTACCCCTACACTATCCAACACTTACCCTGCTGTTGCACCCCTGGAGTTAGAAAAGTAAATTTTTACCCCTACAGTATCCAATACTTACCTTAAATGCAATGTAATGGTATGCGTTGTAATGGTATGTGTTATAAAGGTAGTATGCGATGTAATAGAATGCGTTGTAAAGGTAGTTTTTTAAATACAATGTAGTGTCATGCGATGTAATGGAATGCATTGTAGTGGATGTTGTGCTGTAAAAACTGCATTGTAAGTCCATGCGTTGTAAATGTATGCGTTGTAGTGTCATACATTCCTGCAAATAAGATAACCCATTAAACTTGTGTATAGCACTAGAAAAGCTACAACCATTATTAGGTCTGCTTGACAGTCTAGCTGTCCACATCACATAATCCTAATAATGCTTTAAAAAATACCAAGTGGACTTTGGCGCCACCCAGAGGAGTATTTGTCTCTGACTTCAGGCTATTGGCTGTCTGGTTTCTCATTCCATCTTTTAAGGACTGTTTGCATTGCAGGGTACAGAACGGGAATATCGTCGCAAAAATATCGACTTACATAAATATCGCTGCAAAAATATCTACAGTAAGAAATATCGATGACAAAAATATAGTCTGACCAGAATATCGACAGACAGGTAAGTAATATCGTTAACATTAATATAGTTGTAATAAATATCGTTTAAAAAAACATAGTTTACAATAATATCGTTTTTTACATAATTATAAGTAATATAGTGTTTTTAATGAGTATTTGTAGATAAAGTAGTATTTTTAGTAGTATTTTATTAGTTAATAATGTATTTTATGTTGAATTTAGTATTAATAGTTCCGTAGCGGGTTGTGGGTTTATAGGGGAGTAGGGTGGGAAGTAATTTAAATATAATGAAATAATAGATTAATTAATGTTTTAAATGAATATAAATAGTGTATTAAAAAATAGTTAAATAATTTCAATTAGTTAATTGATTAATTATTATGTAATTAATTATGTTAATTTTTTAATTAATTTTAGGTGTGTGTACAGGAATTTTTTAGTGAAAATGTAGTAAATTAATTACAATTTAATTGATTAATTATTTAATTAATGATTAAAAAAAACATAATAATAATTGTTATTTTATACATGATTAAATACATTTAGTAATTTTTACCCCTACGCTATCCAACGCTTTTCTTACTGTAGCACCCCCTGGAGTGGGAATAGTAATTTTTACCCCTACGCTATCCAACGCTTTCCCTACTGTTGCACCCCCTGGAGTGGGAATAGTAATTTTTACCCCTACGCTATCCAACGCTTTCCCTACTGTTGCACCCCCTGGAGTGGGAATAGTAATTTTTACCCGTATGCTATCCAACGCTTTCCCTACTGTTGCACCCTCTGGAGTGGAAATAGTAATTTTTACTCCTACGCTATCAAATGTTTTAATTAGTAACATAAACAAAGCAATACTATGCAACCCCCCCCCACCCCCTCCCTCCCCTCGAACTCCCACCTCCCGGATCCCGCCCACCCAGGTCGCACAAGGTCCGTCACGTGTCTCCTACATATTATACATCTAAATGACAACACACATGTACACTCTACCATGGCCCCTTCATATCACCTCCGGTAGATCTTCCCGGTCCACTGGTGGCTCAAGCCACGAACCCCTAAAGTCAGCCCAGCGCTTCCAGATTCTATAGTGCTTTCGTGGGCATCCTCGGGCTACAAAAATCGGCTGCTCCATTCCCATGCAAAAGTCTAACCCTCTCTTCCATACCACCACAGAAGCGGCTCGCGGGTCCTTCCACGCCCTAGCCACGTCTCTTTTGGCCAATGTGAGACCCAGCAGCAATAAATGTCTCTTGTAGACATTACCGCCCTCCCCATCCAATACATGCAGTAAGCCTAGCCACGGCGTACGGGGGAGCTCCCACCCCAGAACCTCAGACATGCAATCCAGCACCCCCCTCCAAAACCGATCTGGAGAGCTACAATTCACCCACATCCCCTTCCCAAGTCTCCCGGAGCTTCTGCAGTGTGGGGGAAGAGTGTGTGACTAGTGATTGGTATATGCGTGATATCTTTTTCGTCTCCAGATCTCCCATAAACACCTTCGCTTCCAGAGGGCTAAACTCGGGGAGGGACTCCAGGCCCTCCAGGCTCGGGGCGAGGGCATGGTGGAACTGAAGATTCCTAAAAAACTGAGAGCGAGGCATGCTAAATTCCCTATACAGATCCTGAAAGGACTTAAGCATTGTGCCGGACAGCACATCTCCCAGCGTCGAAATTCCAATGCTGTCCTATCCCCGGAAGCCCTGCAATGTTGCTTGCCCAGGTAGCCGCCCGTTGTGCCACAGGCGGGTTTCACCAGTCAAGGTGTTCCACAATCCCATGCGACGCAAAGCCTCTCTCCATATCTGAAACACAACCTGCGTGACCGGTTGTAACGTCTTCCGCAATTGCACTGCATACAGAATGGTGTGTAGCGTGAGAGACCCCAGAAGGCAGCGCTCCAGGGCATATGCCGGGTCTCCACTCTCGACATACCACCACTCGTTCAGGACTAACAGGTGTGAGGCCTGATAACAAGAAAGGATATCAGAAGTCGCCAACTTCCCACAATAGGTCAATAAAAAACAGGTGCGTAGCGCTACCCGTACTGTGCCCCCCGCCTAGAGGAACTGCCCCAGTATGGAGTTTACCTGTCAAAACCATTGAGGCGGGATGGGGAAGGGGTGGTTCTGTAATTGGTATATGAGCCTGGGAAGGGCTACCATTTTAAAAATGGCCGACCTACCATACATCGTCAGTGGCATGCCGGACCACATCTTGATATCCGCCCGGACCCATTCCCACACCGGTGCTATATTCCGCTCTCAGGAGACTGTGGGGACCGCATATATAAACACCCCCAGGTACTTAATACCACCCACTGCTACCTGGAGTGTAGACGTCCAGTCCCCCACCTCCGCGCGCCTCCCCAACACCCATAGTGTTGACTTGGGAGGGTACATATATAGCCCTGATGTTTCCCCGAAGATTTGCATGATTTGCAGCATACGCGGCCCTGACCTATTAAGGTCTGTAAGGAAAAACAGGACATCGTCCGCATAGAGTGCAATCCTATTGGACAGTCCATGCGCCCCACATTTTTTTTTTTATGCAGATTTATATAGCGCAAACTCGACCCGAAGGTATTGGAGCGCTTTACATGAGCACCGGTTACTTTACACAAGGACACATTCAGGTACAGGGAGATTAAGGGATTTGAACAGAATCATAGGATGTGGACGCAACTCCCAGGCTCGAACCTTGGTTTCCAGCACCAAAGTCGGCAATCAAGCCATTAGGCCACATCCTCTCCATTTAAACAAACACTTTGAACAAGGGCATGGCCAAGAATGGCCACTGTGACCCCCTACAACAGAGATGGGATACCTGCACATCTCCCCTTCCTGCGTCCTCCTCTAGTGGAGAGGCACGAGCCCAGCAGCAGCACCTGATTGGGCAGTACAAAGCTGAGAGTGACAGCTTCCCTGGAGTTGATTGCCTGGCAACTAGGGCACACCTGAAAGGGAAATGCACTTTGACATGATTGGCTGCCCTAGAAGTCTGTGGACAGCTTTGGATCTAAGGGACTCATTCACAAGGTTTTGGCGTAGGGCAGCGCCACAAATCTATTTGCAGCGCTGCCCTATGCCAAATCGAAGGGGCTGGAATACACCGTATTTACGAGATACAGTGAATTCCTGTCCTTTTTGCTGATGCACAATGTGCTGCCAAGTGCTAACACAGGCACCCTAGCACCAGGGAGCAAGGGTGTCTGCTGATGCTGGCAGCATTATTGAATGGCATCAAAACATGCCAATTGTTAAATGGTTATACTAAAAGGGGCATGGCTGACTAACAGCCTTACCTGGATTATTAAATGCTACGTGGGCGTCCCTCCATGCAACTCTCCAAAGGAGGGTGAGGGGATACGCCCTCTAATGCTGCCGGCACCCTAAGGAGCTGCCTAAAATTGCCTGGCCCTAAAATCACCCCTGGGCTGTAATCTTTTGGAAAGAAGGTGTCCCTTCCGGCACAAAAACAATGCATGGCGGCGTTTTCCTCTTTCTATGTGTGCTGCACAATGCAGAACCCATAGAAAGATGATATATTCCTTTACCTTTGTCACTTGGCTTGAAAGCAACATAGAATATAAAATATGACCTCTGGATATCGGGATATTCATTCGAGGAACTGAATCATTATTGGCACGGCCTGTCTTTTTCCACACTTATCACACACAGAAAAGAGGAAAAAACAAGTAAAAATAAACATATTTCTCCTCGTCACACCTTCCTTGGGGAGGCGCACAGTTTTGAGGCATTCCCCGGGTTACAAATTCTTGTAAATCTAGAAATGCATCAAAACACATGGGTATTGGGTGGGAACGTCTACGGCAACACCCATGGAACGCCTCCCTGACGCAGTGTAAGGCAACGCAGCGACTTGCGCTGCGTTGCCTAACACCATTTCTTTGAAGCCATAAAAACTGGCTTTGCGTGGCCTCTTAGATGTGGGTCTGTGCTCTGTCATAAAAAGTGATGCACTGGTGGTGCAAGGGACTTGTAAATAACCCCCAAATGTTCAGTTGCTCAGAGAAAGGGTAACCGGAGACACTCTTGGCTTATCCATTGTTCTTGGTGGGGTCCAGTTTTAGGGACTGTACCCCAGGGCTGAGGAAAAGGCTTTGCTGCTGTGACATCTGCAGAGGAGGGGTGGACAGACCCCCCTGGTGTGATGAGTGTTCACATGTTTCAGCCCAGAGCCAAAGTCCATCATTCTAGGATTTTGCCAAGAGGTGTTCAGAAGGACTGAGTGCGGAGAGGTCAGGAACCTGCGACCACTGCTCAGCCCGCCCAGTGATTTCCAGTGGTGATGTCCACCGATGTCCAGTGAAGGCCTGAGTACCTCTGAATACTGCTGCTCTTTGTTAACTTCCATGAACTGTGACTGTTGCTTTTGCCTTCAATCGGCAGTCAAAGACTGGGTGCCTGAAGCCCAAGCAATGCGGTGACCACCAGCGAGACCCCTGCGCACCACCAGTGAAGAAGCACAATTGTCGCACTTATTAGGAACTGAATCAGGAATTGAACTCAGTGACGGAGAGCAATCATAACATGACAGCATGGCTGAAGCCTTCAAAATACCCCCAACCAAACCCCCTAATAAAGGAACAGAGACCCTGAGAGTAACAGATGTTACAGAGTAATTATGAAATGTATTCAAAATAATGATGATGCCTTCACTAACTTCATGAAGTTACTAAGTATGTTCCCCTAATATAAATATAGCCTAATATAATGTTCTTAAAATATTAGCACATTAAATGTATTTTGAGAGATATCTGTGTTATCTGAATTAGGCATCCTATCCCACACTACCCTTGAGAATTCAGCTGTGTTACTCTTCAAAAGGCAAAGCCTGCAGAGTGGGGATTCGACACTTCAGTGAGCTTGCAGGAGTATCTGGCTCCTGTGCTTCCATGGACAACAGCACTACATGTCACAAGGATTGCGTAATCACACAGTCCCTGGAGAGCTGGTAGGCATTACAGATGTCTTCAGGGCAGCCTGTCCAGCTGTTGAGCTTGTCCTTTCTACAACTATCTACAATGATCTTCTGCTCTTCCCCCTGAGAGTGCACCTGCTGTCTCAGAGTCCTGAAGAGGGTTTCCTGTGTAGAGTGATCGCCCTGTCCCTTGGAGTTCCTGTCATTTGTTAAATGTAGCTGTGTGTCTCTTCTGGTGGCTGACAAGTAACTAGCAATCATGAAATGGATCAGAGAACCGCTTCTATGATTCTTAGATTATTTATTTAATTTGTGGTTTGTGTAGAGTTGCACATGCTTAATGCTGTGTGCCTTTATTGTGCAATTCTATCTTCCAGTAGAAATGCAGAGGGCCTCATTTATGAGAAATGACGCATCGCTGCGTGAAAACAGCGATGCGTCACTTTTCACTGCGCACTCCTTGCGACATTCCTGATGCGTCATATTTAATGTATGAAGCATCTTGTCGCAAGGAGTTACAGATACGTCAGTATTTCTGACGTATCTGTAAGCACAAAAGTAACGCATTGCTGGAGTGTGTCACAAAAGTGACGCAACTCCAGCAATGCATCCTTTCACATGGGGCCAGGCCCATGTGAAAGGGCTTGCGTCAGTCTTACGCCTGCTGTGAGGCAGGCGCAAGATTTTGATGCAGCGGCGTCCTAAAAGTGACGCAGTGCAATCTCATAGATTTCACTGCGTCACTTCTACGACCGTTCCTTGCGTCACTACGCCCCCCTTGCATACATTATACCTGGCGCAGGTATAATGTGGCGCAGAGGTTTTCAAAGTGACGCATCTACCTAGATGCGTCACTTTGTAAATATGGCGCAACAAGGCGCATTTTTTACGCCACTGGTGCGTCACAAAAAGTGATGCACTGGCGGCGTAAAAGTGACGCACAGCCTCATAAATGAGGCCCCAAATGTTTAGAGGCCCTGGTGCCCACCTGGGGCACCCAGCCAACTTATTTATGGTGGGGGCTACAGGTGGAGCCCCAAGGCCCCCGCAGCCCCAGCTGGCTCCCCAGCCAGCACCCATTGTGTTGCTGGCAGGAGCTGCCTCTGTCACTTTGCTCCTGCGGGAGCTGCATTGTTCACTGCTCCCGCCCAGGCGGGGGGAGCACAGGTGTGCTCCCTGCCCCGGAGAGTGCGGGCAGGATCTATTCATATATTTCTCTCTTGCTTTGTTATAACTTCCCATCCTTATTACCATGATTCATATGCATTTATTCTGCTGTTTGCTGATGTTTTTTGCAGGGAAGACAGAGCATGTAATACTGTATATGTTTAACAATGTTTTTTCCTGAGCAGTTCTCTGCCGTAGTAGAAGTGTAGAATGTTTTGATTCAATTCCTCTGGCATTCTTGCTTTTCTCACTAGATTCTGGTGTTGCTTGAGGGCTGTGGTGGTAAGTAAAGCTCTTCTCGTTCCTGCAGCTGTGCTTTCTGCTTTGACTCACAGCAGAGAGGCAGTGCTGCCCTGATGGGGTCTCAGAGAGCCCTGCCAGCCTGGCCTGGAAGGTCTTGATGATGTAGCAAAAGTGGGCAACACGTTTTGATATAAACTGTTTCTATGTCATAGCAGTGATTTACCATGTTTAGAATCTGGTGTAAATTAGGCCTGGGCGGTAAATTCTGTTCCACTCGCCGAATTTGGGTAATTTTGTATTCTGCGGAAAACGTGGAATTGCCAAAAATTCCGCGATCAACGGCTTTGTGGAATTTTTGGCTTGTTCGTGCTTTCAAAATGCGTGTTCGCAAGATATTTCTCCCTGAGCACGCAAACAGCGCTCGCGAACAGGAAAAAAACATTGTGAACGGGCGCACCAAGCAATTCCGCATGTTCTCTGAACTTTTGCGTGTTCGCAGAGATTTTTTATCATTTTGCGGAGCTGTGCGGAGCGCGACTCCGCAAATTCCGCCCACCCCTAGCGTAAATGATAGTGGCTTCTTATCAAAGCCATCTGTAACAAAGTTATATACCATAATCGACTAGATTATTACATAGGTGTTAGCACCGGGAGGGAACCAGCAAGAGATAAAATGAGAACGGAGTGGTACCCGGGGGCGAAGGCCCAGCCGCATGAGCATACCAGTCCATGCAGCATTCCATACCGTGGGAAATGGTATTGGGTAGCTACAGGCCAACGCTGTGAGAGCATGGAACCTTAGATGGGGGTCATGGGATCGTAAATTCATGATGGCATGCTGGGCAAGAAAGGGCCATAATTTAAATCATTCTTGAAATAGGTCTTGAGCATTCAACAGGGAATTCCACTAGAGTGTCAAAAGATAATCAACCACAGTCACATTTGATGCTCCCATTAAGGTTCCAGATATTCTGTGATGAAAAACTCAGATGTCCCACTCGCCCTTTGGAACCACTCAGTAGGGGTGTGGCTCAGTCAGTAAGATTTGGGAGTGTGAATCACAAATTTCCCAACTACAAAAGCAATGGAATGCAGAGTGAATGGGTCAGATGATCAAGGTTCGGTACGGATGTGCAGGGGGGACCTCTGGGGCTGCTTTAGAGTTTGGCAGACAAGTACTCCACTCCAACACTGATGGGGCACCTGTCCAACAAACTCAAGGTCATCCACCTGATTTTGAGTTGAGTGGACCTCAAGTTTTACACCGGCGGAGTCAAATTTTTTCGTTAGAGTAAAACTTACTCCCACTGTCCAACAGAGTAGGTGTCGTCGAGGTAAGGCATTTGTCCGTTCGCCCTATTTAGAATGGACGGTGGGATTACTTTTTTTTTTTTACTGTCCACTGCCAGGTATATCCTTTTCCTGCATTGACAGGAACCGCCATGACAATGGTTTTTGCCAATGTGCACAGATGTCTGCGGGGCTGGTGGACATCTACAAATTTAGTGGAGTAAGTAGAGGCAGGTGGGAGAGCATGACGTCCTCTGCCATCCTTTCTGCCTTTACTCTATCTGCCAAATCATAGATAAGGCCCTCTGTCTAGAGTGACACAGTGAGTGAAAAACGATGGTTTGAAATGCTACAGGAAAGATTTGTCAGTGGTTATACTATTTGCAACCATTCACGTCATCACTTTTGGGTGTTGTATTGCCTGTAGCATGCCTGGAAACCTGAGACTGGTGCATCTTTCCAAGCTTTCTACTGCCAATGTTAGTGAACCCTAAAAAGTAGTAAATTTGCACCCATTCAAGAATTACTTCTATGGGGGCAGGTTTGATACTTTTCTGGTAAATGAGTTACTATATGCGCCTGGACGCCCCTTAGCTGGGGCAGCAGTGCGCATTACAAATGTATGTAACATAACATAACATAACATATACATTTAAGTTCTGGATCCAAAAAATGAATACGGTGAAACCTCTTAGTGAAATCAGGGTGATAAGCAAACGACACAGATATTGCACAGCCGATCCTGGGCCCCAAGACCCAACTACCAAGCCAAGAATGCATTTATTTGTGAGGTGTCACACCCCAAACACCCCCTAAATCTGCACCCCTACCGCTCAGCAAACATCAACCGGTCTTCAAAGAGGCCTCTTCATCCGACTGTCCGCCTCAAGGCAACATGGCGGCTCCAGATGGGGCCCGACGAGGAAATGACCAGAAGTAATCTTTGTGACGAGCCATGGCGATCATCAGCAACAGAGGAAGGATTTCATTAGTGGAATAATAGGGCTGATGGCATGTGCCTGTACTTACCTATCCCAAGAATTTACTGTGCCTCTGGCACCCGTAACATCTGTTTACAAGAAACTGCAAACATGTGTTACTTGTGTATAATAGAGGAAGGCGCCAAGGCAGCAGGGGAGCTGTAGGAAAGGCCTGAGTGACAGTGTGAGGGTTACAACAAGCTTTGCAGGTTATAAGGCTAATGCATTCCAGCATTTCCACAGCTTCTCCCTACACAGTGGCGTTAGTGGCTGTTTGTAATAATAGTGCATTTGTCCTCGGGGTGCAGATAGGAGCCGCAGCCCTATGCCTCACAGCCACTGGCAGTCCGTTGTACGCAAATACTCGACATTAACAATACTCCTGCTGGGAATAGACTGTGGGGTCCCAGTACTGAGCATGGCCTTAACCAAAGGTGGCACTTTTGGACCAGAAGAGGTTTCATCTGTACAGGGTCAGCTTTGTGCTTTGTGCCATCTCAGCCCTCTGACAATGTGTCCCAAGTGATGTGAATTCCCAGGGTTGCCAATCAGGTGCTTTGATGGCCAGATGAAGGCTCAAAGTTCATCTGCCCTGTGCTTAGGAGGGAGGGGAGCAGTGACCTTCTCAGGCCTCCAATCATGGATTGAATGTGAGCCCCAGACAGCCATGAACCTATGACTCCCAGTCCAGGATGTGGAAGCAGCGCCCTGGGGAGTGGCTGGACAGGACAGACAGCTGCTGATGTGGACACTTTGCATCCGTGTGCTGCTGGTAGAGGTCAAAGGGTAAAGTAGAATCCAGACTGTGGCGTTGGTGGATTTGGGTGTAGCCTTTTTCGGAATTTTGAATTGCCCAAGGTATGGAAATTCCCCAAAGCTCCCCATCATCTGCAGTGAATGCAACATTTGCTGGCTGGTTTCCAATGTTTGTTTTTCCATCTGCAGCAGATGTTACTGTAAGCAGGAGGAGGCAGAGGTAGAAGGAAACATTGAATTTACTGCTTGCAGCAACGACGGAGGGATACCGCACACACAGCAAGGAAGGTCATTTTTAGGTCTCACGTACAAGGGCGTAAAACCTCTCGTGGACGATATGAGAAACTATCAGTGGGTTTACAGCCCAAGCCTTGCCTACCACTGGTTTGTCTCATTGTCACTCTCATTTGCTAACGTATTGACCAATGACTTGCCCTCCTCTGTTTGTTTCTGTCCCTCCCCTGGACCATAGCCTCTTTACTGTCCTTCTGATTGGACGGCTTATATTCTTTCTCTGCTCACATTTGGGCCACTATCTTTGTCTTTATTTGTCAGCATTCCATGAGACCTCGTGTGTTTTATCCCCCTCTCCACCTTGGAAGCTGTTTCCCCCCTCAAGTCCTTGCCACTGACTTTTTCAGTGTTGTCCTCCACCCTCCCAGCCTGCCTTTAAAAGCCAAGCCACCGGTGTGTTTATCTGAGGGTTTGATTAAAGAATAGACAGCAAGGGTTGTTTTGTTTTATCTCTTGCATTCCACATATTGCTTGAATGAACACTCCTTGTCACACAAAGCCTTCTATAGTGTTGGGGTGGGGGCCGTCTGCTGTATGTAATGTTGTTTGAGGGAGACAGTGTACTTAAAATGATTGAACAGGAGATGTTTCTTCTTCTGGGGCCCACAAATCTGATCCCTGGGGTACTGTGCTGGGCTAAAAGGAGAAAATGGATCTTGCCTTTGTTTCAATTCTGAACCCTGTGGAAAATAAATTAGCCCACAGCAAGCATTTCCCTTTACATTCTTATACTTCCTTATACTTTTTAAATTCTGTCCTAATACCTGAGTGAAATATATTTGAAAAATAAACCATGAATCTCAGAACCCCTTTCAGAGGGCTACAGTGCACGCAGGGGCTACTGAGCCCAACCGTGGTGGTTGAGGCCTTTTACTCCTGATGCTCCAGGGCCCGACTACTATGGATCCCACTCAAGGAGGCCAGTTACCTGTTCTGCACTTGACTCTCAGTCATGGCTGTGGACCAGCAGTCAAAGGCTCCCTTGGGAAGGAAGTGTGGGTAGAGATTAGCCAATAAAATCAATGTCCAGTCAAATACTTGATTTTAGAAATAAAAATAAGAATTTTATTCCTAACTCTACACATTCAAAGACATAACAACACCAGAAAGCAACAACTCAATCCCTTGAGTTCAGGTGGTAGTGTTTATCTGGCAAATCCCTGTCCCATCCTCGTCGATGCAACGTGATCTGGGTTATTCCCCATTCACTGGTGGCTGCATCCAGTGAATGCTCACCAGTAGGCCTTACTCAAGAGTCTCCTTTGACTTTTTAAGAAATAGTCAAAAGTGTCTATGGTCCCACAGCACCTTCAGAAGCGGGTCCTCGGCGGCCCGACAGGCCCAGTTCACATCTTGCAGCAGCACGGATGAGTTCAGCGGTTGAATGGGTGCCACAACTGCAGCCACTTACAGCTCTGCTCCTGTTCGGAGGAGTCGGGATGATCACAGTACACGTGGCAGCACCAGGCAGGCACAGGCTTCATATCCCGAGCTGTGCTGCTGGCCTCAACAGTGATCGGAGGTGCTCCCATGTTCTGTGGGTGTGGTAAGTTCTGTTTCTTTGCATGGGGGAAGGGGTTGATCGTCGTGCTCCCAACTGGAGTCCAGTGGTAGAGCAAAGTCCTCACAATGCCCTCAGGCTTCTGCGGAGTCGGTCAGAGGGCAGGTCTCAATATCAGGTTGCAGCTTCAATGTTCCTGGGTGATGGCCCGATCTTTGAAAAAACTCAGTGCCTGCTGCCCCACCTGACTTACGAGGTTAACGCCGTACTTGTGGGCAAGGCGTTGTCTTCTCTGGTGTGATCGCTGATGCCACAGCGGACCCTCCTGACATATAGGGTCTCCGTCAAGGCTCACACAAGTCTTGGCGCTTTGTCACATAGTCACTTCTATTCTGGTACCCTCTGGCGTACGGGATCATGGCAATGAGGCAGTACAGGTTTGGCGCTCCCTGTACAGCACTCAATGTATGGCTCAGTCGGTGGCGGTCCTCTCCTGGCACACGAAGGGTCATCAAATCACTCCTGCACATGGTCAACGGCCCGATCGGTGCACAGCCATCTCTTCACACCTTGCACCGGGAGTGCCCTTGGGAGGACTCCCTACTTGTCCCCGATTCCCTTCAATGTTCTTCTTTTCCTCACAGAGTCCACTGGTTTTGGCATGCAGGCAGGTGCAGGTGCTCCAGGCTCCACAGCAGGTGGTCTTGACTTCCCTGGGTGATGTCTCCTCACCCAGCAGGGAAACTAGCGGCCCTCGGCCCCCAGTCCTAGTAAAAGGCAGATGTCTTGCAGAGCTTCGCCTTCTCACGCAGCCCGTCTGGCTGCTTGGCAGATGAAAACTGTTGGGGTCTCAACCTCTCCTTCTGATAGTACATTACCAGACACCATATGTGATTGATGCTCTGGGTGTCTGAAGTTTTTTGTGGGGGTTCTGCTTCTTTTGGTGAGCACACTTTCGTTTTTCTTCCTTTTCAACGGCTGTCTGTCACAGCAGGAGAGTCTTCAACACTGATAGGCCCACAACACAGGCCACTGAGTGACTATATCTCACACCTGGATGTCAGCCACACTGATATGTGCTGCAAAAGAGGAATCCCAGGCTCCCAGCCCTACTCTTTCAGATTCCCTTATAAGCCCCATCTCCTTCCTGAGCTGTGTCCAGGCCCTTTCCTGGTGCTCTCTCACTGGATCAAAGAGCCACCTATACAGGAGGGAGTCTCTCTCTCTCTGTCTCTCTGGTTCTCTCTCTCTCTCTCTCTCTCTCTCTCTCTCTCTGTCTCTCTGGTTCTCTCTCTCTCTCTCTCTCTCTCTCCCTCTCTCTCTGATTCTCTCTGCCTCTCTCTCCCTCTCTGTCTCTGGTTCTCTCTCTCTCTCTCTCTCTCTCTCTCTCTGGTTCTCTCTCTCTCTCTGATTCTCTCTGCCTCTCTCTCCCTCTCTGTCTCTGGTTCTCTCTCTCTCTCTCTCTCTCTCTCTCTCTCTCTCTGGTTCTCTCTCTCTCTCTGATTCTCTCTGCCTCTCTCTCCCTCTCTGTCTCTGGTTCTCTCTCTCTCTCTCTCTCTCTCTCTCTCTGGTTCTCTCTCTCTCTCTGATTCTCTCTGCCTCTCTCTCCCTCTCTGTCTCTGGTTCTCTCTCTCTCTCTCTCTCTCTCTCTCTCTCTCTCTCTCTCTCTCTCTCTCTCTCTCTCTCTCTCTGGTTCTCTCCCCCTCTCTCTCTCTCTCTCTCTCTCTCTCCATTTCTCCGGTGTGTCCCACCCAGCTCACAGGAATGCAGCAATACACAAATCTGCCTGGGGCGGAGTCCTCTCCTCCTCATGTCTTCACCAGGCAGGCCTGGGACTCCCCAAAATGGAACCCAGAGTGCTCCATGCAAGGTACCATTGCAGGCACACTTTGCATTCAGTGTATATACACAGCACACACACGGGAAACAACCATTACAACGCAGTCATTACAACACACTACATTTACAATGCAACAACCTGTACATCGCATGCCATTACAACGCAGCCATTACAACACAGTCAATACAACGCACTACATTTATAATGCAGTCATTACAACGCACTACATTTACAATGCAGTCATTACAATGCAACAACCTGTACATCGCATGCCATTACTACGCAGCCATTACAACGAATGTCACTACAACGCATGCCATTTCAACGCATGTCATAACAGCACATGTCAATACAAAGCATGCCATTACAACTCATTATAAGGTAAGTAATGGTGGAATAATAATTTTTACCCCTACACTATCCAACACTTACCCTACTGTTGCACTCACTGGAGTGGGAATAGTAATTTGTCCCCTTACACTATCCAACACTTACCCTAAAAGTATTATGCATTGTCATGGTATGCGTTGTAATGGTATGTGTTGTATCGGAATGCGTTGTAAATGTAGTTTCTAAAAATGCGTTGTGATGGCATGCATTGTAAAATCAAGCATTGTAATAGATGTTGCGATGTAAAAACCGCAATGTAAAGGCATGCGATATAAATGTTTGCGTTGTAATGTGTCCTATTCCACACACACTGTCCAGTACTGTCACCTCCACGTAGTGTACCCCTCCCCAGGCACGCATACATCCAGTGAAAAGATGCCACTCCTGCTGTGTGCTGCGCAGCACCCGACATACAGCTAATGTAGGCCGAGGATGAGACAGCGCGCTGCAGCAGGACTTTAACAAAAGCTGAGTGAACTGTAGACCTCACTCCAGTAACACAGGGTCAAAAGGACCAGTCCACTCCTACTGATCACTGCACGGTGTGCTGCCACCACTGTACCCATGCTGCTTAACTCTAGTCTACCACCACACTAACCACTGTGAGGGTGGTACAGATGGACACTCAGGGCAGGGTTACAGGTCTTTTACCACACAGAGGAGTTTTCCGTCCCAACAATTACATTTAGAACAATTGATATTTCAGATATCATAAGATCGGAGATTGTGTCATCTCAAGGATTTTAATTATTTTATCTTTTACTTAAAAAACAAAAAACTACGCTTCATAAACAAGCATTGTGGCAAAGCCAATGGGCTGGCATTCAAATCATGAAGGTGAGTCCTACCGGCTTTACCAATGCTGTTTGTTCCCTTGGCAGTGGCCGGGTGCACCATAGCTAAATACACCTCTGGATCTAATGATGCTAAACTACCAGTAATTCAAACATTTTAAAAAGCTATGCTTTAACTGCAAAAAAGTACCAGAACTAAGAAAATATTTGTACTGCAAAAATAATCTAGAGTAGACCTCTGTTCCGGTCAGTTCCTGCTCCGCCCACGCCTATGAGTCAAAGTGAACTTCAGCAATCCACTTATCCACTTCCAACTCACGTGTGGCAATTTAAGGTGACCAGTGAAGGCAATTTATGCAAAGTCATTCATCTTCGACAGCCACAAGTGTATTCAATGCACCAGGAAAGGAAAGGCCTCCCAAATATGGTGTGCAAATGTATCAAGAGGAGAGAGACCCCCTTGGCCCTAGCATGGCTTTGGAACCGGTGGAGGTTGCAGTAAAATATAACTTGATGAAAACCGCCCCTACTGTCTTGGACAGCCGCCCTGTAGTGCTTTTGTGTTGAAACAGCCGCACAGCTTGCGGCAAGGTGCTGGCTGAACTATGAAATCACCTCCCATTGCTTTTGATGGTAAGCTGAAATATGATGTTGTTTGGGCAGGAGAAGCTATATAAAACCAAGTTATGATGTGTGATGTTCCACTGCCATCTGCAAAGACTCAAGTGCTCTATTGAGACCCATGAGCTTAGCACTCCGCAGACAGAACAGCTGTTCTGAAGTATCAGTCGTTCTCTAGAGCAGCGCTTCCCAGACTTTTTAGAACCACAACCCACTTTTTAGAACAAGAAACGTTCATTGCACACCTACCTTTAATGTACTTGAGGAGGAGCCATTTTGGAATGTAACTAAAGCATTGTGTGGTAGCGCAGTGCCATTTACAGACAGCCCACGGAAGTTGCACAGATGTACAGTTTTACTGATGAAGCTACACTCAAATGATTATGTGTGGAAATTGCGTTTCTGTGAAAATGTATCTTTTGTGCATCACCAAGTAAGTGTCTTGATCCTATTAAAATCTCTGTTTCCAGCACACTTCAGAATTGCAAAAAAAGTGCTTCCTTTTTAGGTCTCAGGCCTAGCGCCACACTGCGTAAGCAGTGTGGGCGGAGCCCGAGATTTAATGACTTCAATAGTGTGCTTTATTCCGCCTCTCTCTTCCATTGGCTAGCTTTGTAAATGGAGGCTAGCCATTGGAAGAGAGGTGTGTCAATTACTATTTTCCCCGCCTAGATGCGATCCGTGGGCGTTTCTGTCTCTTTTTTTAATTCCCGCCCCCAGACCCTCCCTCTCGCCGAGGTCCCATACTCTTTTCCCCGGCACATTTGTGATCTGTGGGCGTTGCGTCTGTCTCTCGCCTTCAGCTCTTTCTGGAGATGCTCGGCTCCGTTCGCTTCCCCCCCTTCCCTTTGCCCGCAGCCCTCCTCCGTCCTGCTCTCACCCCCCTGCATCCCTCCTCCGTTCCGCTCTCGGCCAGACCACCTCTTGAATGATATCTGTTGTCCCACAAAGTTGTTATGTGCAAGGATTTTCAAAGGTACATCATCAGCCGTTTTCGTGTCTTTGGCTTCTTTGTGCATGATTTCAAGAATCATCTTGTTCTTCTTGTCAGAGTGCAAGTGTTTCCTTTGCTACTCATATTTCTCCATATGTGGAAGAAATTACACTATGGAGCACACGCTACGAGGTGCGGAGCATAACACTGAGATCGGATCGGCGAGGTCTACAGCGCTTTTCCAGCTTTCTGGACCCCAGCCGTCCAGCAAACAGCCCGCAAAGTGACCCGCGACGCTAATTAGCTGGGAGGAGGGGGGGAGGGACGACCCAGCTGGGGGCCAGCGGTTGCTCCCGAAGAGAGCAACACACCGCACAGAGGAGAGAGGGGGAAGAAAAAATCTGCACTGGGGCTACACCCCGTTAGTTTGCAGTGATTGTGAAAGAGTGAACTCCCTGTTGCTAGACGAGAATTCACGAGACTTGAGAGAACCTGCAACTATGCACTTTGTGGCAGTCGGCAGCGGTTTTTAGTTGTGGCGAGGAGGCAGTAAAAAAAAACATTGCCACTAGTGGGTCCCGCACCAAGCATCCAACCCCCTCGGCACCCTTGAGGTTCTCTCAACAGCCCCCCGCCTACTAAAGGGGGGAATATTTTCAGCACTGCATTGATACCACCTTTAGCCTCACCTTCTCGGGCCGTCTCCGGCACGACCACCTCTTGCGAGGCAAGACAGAACTCTTGCTGAGAGCCGAGAGCCATCCCTAGCCAGTCCTAACCAGCCTCGTGACGCCGGTTAGCGTGTTAGTGTGTGCAAGTATGAGCGCAGCCCTCCATTAGGGAGGCTGCAAAGTGTGTGCTCTGCGAATTCGCACAGGCGCCCCGGCTAGGTCTGATTGCCCCGCTCATAGAGCCACCACCCGCTTGTCTCCTCGCAGCACTTAATTTTTCACAGCCTGATTGTGCTCACTTGTACCAACCGGAAACTGCCAGTAACGGCGTTCTCAACACGGGCCGTTTCCGGTTTTCCTGAGCTTACGACTATGCTTAACCTTTGACTCCTTACCCCTTTCACCACCTTGCACGATTATACTCTCATAGTTGGGACAAGAGTAAATCAAGCAAGCAAGTCTACAGCTGGCATACTATTAAACCATATCTGAACTTTTGCACAGCGACCTGCGATTAACCATGACCTGAGACGATACCAGGGAGCCAGCTAGACACCGACACATCAAGGGAAGTGTTCTTTTTCCACTTTACTCACCAGATACCTTCCAGTCGCTCCAGCACAACCTGCCAAAAAATCAGCTGAGGAAGTGGCTCCAGCCGGTGGCCAACCAGCCAATTAGTTAACTATTCATCACCAGAAAACCAGTGTCATTAAGAAGGTGGGGAGTTTCTTCAAGTAGTCCCAAATAAAGGCAAAGGTAACTCAGAGCATCCAGACAGCACAGACGATAACAGGAAAGGCCATGAGGTCAGTCAGAGTCAGAAAACCCATGTAAGATCGAGGCCAAAACCCAAAACAATACAAGCATTTGCAATGCAATAGGTTTTGCATTATTAAAGTTTGAGCTATTGGTGTTGCATTATTTAGCAATGCCAATAGCTCAAACTTTAATAATGCGAGACCTATTGCATTGCAAATGCTTGTTTTCTTTTTCTAACTGCTGGATGCATACAGTTCATTCACAGGCATTTACATTTTATTGTGTATTGCAAAAACCAACACCCTAATTTGTAATATAATTCACTTTAAAAACTCTCACTTTGAAGTCAGGAAAGAAAAGTAAACACCAATGCCCCTGTTAAAAGAATAAAGCAGCCTGACATTTGACCTCTGCCTTTTGTTCACCAGCAAATGTGACAAGTTAAACACAGATTTTAAAGGTTCAAAATTATTCTGAGCCACAATGTCCAAATTACAAGCGCCCACAAAAGTTGATATAGTTGTAAACTCCGCTTTCACTTCAATCTTCATGTGTCCAATAAATTCCACATGAAAAAGTAGCCAAAACGTGTTTCGTCTGCGGTAAGTACACAACTGACTTAATCAGGGCTACAAAATAAATAATAATCAACAGTAGTTATTTACATTGTCGCTCTAACCCGATTTAGATTATCACTATGATGTTTGGGACAATAAGTGGACAAAACAGACCGAGCCAGAAAAGAGCTTTAGAGTAGTGTCACATGTTAATTCCCAGTGCAGTCTTGTTGAAGTTCCATAGTTCCACCTCAGAAACTGTCAAAGCACCAATAAGAACAGCTAATGGACAAGAGTGATTGTTGAATTAAGAAAATAAGGATGGAGGAGCAAACGTGTCCTTGTGCTGAGGGCCTGCCATGTTTCTCGCCACAATATGTTGATCAAAACATAAAACCATCTAGTGACAAGCTACACTATCCCCAATAAATTCAATCTTACTCACCCATCCTTTCTATCAAAGACAACTTTGAGTATAGCATCCAATATTAATTGCTAGTGCTTCCTTTTATACTATATGGACAAAAAAGTATATTTGATAATCCAAACCTAACTATTGGTCCGAAACAAATGTATATAAATACCAATATACTCCTTACCGTATCTTTCCCTGTGGCCACCACCCGTATATCAGGCAATTCTTTCGATTAAAAATATGTATATCCTTCTGTAACAAAGTAATTACTTCATAGCGTCAATCTCGGCATAAATATCACCACTATGTCCACACATCATGCAGTTAATATGCAACTCTATCTTTCCTTTACCTTAAAAAACTCAATCAAATGCACAGAAACATTTTGATAAACTCTTGTTATATAATCTGTATGTGTATCTGGGAGGGGAAACAACGCACGTGTTACAACGCGTGTCATTACAATAAATGTTTTACAAAGCGAAATCCATTACAACGCATGTCATTACATCGCATAATCCATTACAACGTATTCCCCAAAGTAACGCCCCAGCGGAGTTAGTATAGTAATTGCATTGTAATGGATTATGCGTTGTAATGACATGCGTTGTAACAACATGCGTTGTAATGGATTTTGCGATGTAAACATTTTGTTGTAATGACTCGCACTGTAACGCGTGCGTTGTAAAGTGTCATATTCATCCGGGAGAAACTCCCCCTATAAGTCAATGGCTAGCCACAGGTAAAAGGAGAAGGTAGGTATGCACATGTTCAGTGCAAAGCAAATACTGAAAGGTGTGCCCACAAAGATTAAAGACTAAAATATTTTTAAATAATGTTACTGGGCAGAGGGCAGGTCAACCATGCTGTCTACCACTGGAAAGTAGAGGGAAGAGAATTTATTTAACTATGTTCAAACCATTTTTGTCCCCACAACCATTTGATTGGCAACCAACAGACTGTCTTATACCACAGCTGCAACAACAGCCCAAGCCACCGAAACACTGTCCAGGAAGCCTCTGGTCCTGTGAGTCTTCAGGGTTTGGTATACATCATTCCTGAAGAAGGAACAACTCTTCTGGCTACAGAAGCAACTACTGGGGTCACACTATAGAGGCCCCTACATTCTGGTGTGTGCACATATTGTTGGCAGGTGTGCTGAATCCCCCTTCAGAACATGTGCATAGAACATCACACCTCACATAACATAACATGTGTATTTGTAAAGCGAACGTTCACTATTGGGTACCTTGGCGCTGAATAACTATTTTTTATTGTTACCTAACTCAATTTTCTTACATTTCTTATATATTGCTGGCCCGGTAACAAAAATGGCCTGCCAGGTGCCCAAAACTGCCCCCCACCCTGGCGGCCCACCGGGCAAACTCCTGGTTCCTGCTATGTCTTGTCCCGGCAATGCAGGTATCCATGTACCATGCACCATGCTGCAAGGGTGCCTGCATTGGCTCATGGAGCCTATTTTGCGACAGCGCTGCGCCGTATCCTATTGCACATTCTTTTGACGCACAGCAGCCCAGCAGGGAGGCTTGCTCGCTGCCCTGCCTCAAACTATTGTAAATGAGGCCCTCAATCCAACTGACTCACTTGGCCAGATCTCCAGAGATGGAGAATATGAGCTCAGACATGGAACAGAGACAGAGATAGAAAGGGAGAGAGGGAGTGACAGACAGGGAAAGAGAGAGTGTGAGAGAGAGACAGAGCTTCTTTGGGTCTAATAACTGATGCAAGATGTGGGGCAATAACAGAGAACACATGTTGAAGTCTGACCTATAAGACAGAGCCACTGACAGTGTGAGACCTCTGCCAAGTGACAGATCTGGCTCAGCTGCAGTGAGATGTGATACCAGTGAAACTGGCCATGCTCCAGTACAAACTGGGGGTGCTGGGAGAGGGCGGAGGTGCCTCATGGACTTGTTTGCAGCTTGCTCATTAGCTGGATACCCCATGTTAAAGTGTGTGAACTTTTCCCAGACTGTGCTGGCTTATCGTTCTGACAATATTTTTATTTCGCTGTCATCCCTGGCTGTACCACATGAAAACACTCACGCTCACATACGTCAGAAGCATTTCATGTGTGGCCTGAAACAACATTTGTGCTGTATATTACTATTTTCGGAAGTTCAGTTTACAGGACACGATACATTAATATTCATAGATGCCCCGGATTGTCTCTGCCTTCTGCCTTTCTTTAGTCTTTGCAGTGCCATTGTCGTGTTGAAGGGAATGAGTCAGAGGTGTGGCCATGGCGCCACCCGACACAGGTTACCGCTGAACCAGAAAGAAAAAGCTCACAAGTTTATTTATTTTGTTTTAGTTTTATGTTATTTGTAGAGCGCGACACTCATCCCGAGGGATATCAAGGCGCTGACAACCAAATTAGCTGGTAATTTTGCTGGGTTGATGCTTAGAGTTTAGGGAATAGGTGTGTTTTTAGTTTTTTTCGGAACTGGAGGTAGTTGGAGGTGTGTCGTAGGTCTTGGGGGAGCCTTGAGTCGGCCAAATGGAAATTCATCTGTCGAAGTCTACAGCGGGGACTCTGAGCAAAGGACCAGCATATATCAACAAAGGTATGAGCTTCCACCAACTAACCAGACACTTACGATTCGCCTCCCTCTTTCACAGAGAAACCCCAGGATCCGCCGAGGCAACAGCGGAAGACGCTCCTTCTCACACCTGGTGGCCAAGGCATGGAACAACCTTACCCTGCATCTCAGGACGGCCCCATCACTCTGGCAATTTAGGGAACAACTCAAGACGTGGCTGTTCGAACAAACAAGATCACCACAAAGCAGTTAGCAACTCCGGTGTCTTGAGACCCTCACCGGTGATTTGCTGCGCTTTGTAAATCCTTGAGGGATCGATTGATTGATTTAGTGCAGACTGTTTGCATGCCACCACCTGAGCCCCGGTGGCCAGTGACAAGATCCAAAGAAGTAAATAGGGAAAGGTAAAAGCTTTATTAAGCATGGATCAACCGGGAGGGAGACTTCCAGCACCTGCCCAGTATCCTACACTCCATGCTGGAGTTGTACCGTCCCAACCTTCTGGTGCACGAAAATGCAACACATCTCCCTTCCTTAGACAATTTTAACAACTACAACAGTTCGCGAAGAACATGGAAGAGTATCCCTTGGTATTCAAGGAGGAACTGGGAATACTGAAAGGATTCATGCTCTAGATTATTTTACAGAAGGGAGCGGTCTCCAAAGATCGTAAGCCACGTCCAATCCCTGTTGTTATGAGGGAAACCTCTGACCCTTGACCAATGGCCGGCGACAGGGCCTGAGAGGCCTTTTCATCGACGAAAGAGTAAAGTTTGGTGTTTGCTTCCACTCTGCCAGGATACGAGTGAGACAGACCCCTACGAAGGAAGGCATCTGAGTAAGAGAAAACCCTAGGCAGAAATTGTAGGAGTGAAGCAAACCCCTAGGTAGGATGAGATACAAGAGGGATATGTCCCTAGCTAGAAAAGGATATACTTGGGACAAACCACTAGGCAGAGACAGGCATAAATAGACAGAGTCCTAGGCAGCAATGGCTGTGATTGGGAGAACCCCCTAGGCATAAAAGATAACTGTGGATGAAACCCTGGATAGGAAGTGATACGAGTGTGACAAACCCCGGGGCAGGAAAGGGTATAAGTGGGTAAAGGGATAGAAGAGTGGAAAACCCCTAGGCAGAAAGGGATATGAGTGGGACAAACGCATAGGAATGAAGGAATATGCGTGGGACAAGCCTCTAAGCAGAAATATATAACTGTGTGACAAACACTTGTCTGGAAGGGATACGAAAAGGAAAAACCCTGAGCCAGAAAGGGATATGTAGGAAAGTAGGATCTGCTTTCATGACTACCACTCCCTTTTTGCATGGTGTCAGTGTATTTTTGACTTAGTCTGCTGGGATCCTCATAATCAGGACCCCAGCAACTGTGCTCCCTCCCTAAATTGGCTCTGGTAAGTACATTTGTATCTCCACAATTGGCTACTGGTCTACATTTATACGTTGCTAGTATATGGTACAGAGGTACCCAGGACATAGGTACACCAGCGGTCTTCCATGGGCTGCAGCATGTCTTGTGCCACCCACTTAAACTGTGACTACAGGCCTGCCATTGCAGTCTGTGTGAGTTGGTGCTTGATCCTCTCACAACAGATATATGTTTCCTTTTTTCTGGGGTCCCTGCACTTAAAACCTATAAGTCACCCCTATGGTATGCCCTTTAGTCCTGAGGGCAGGGTGCCTGGTTATAAGTGTAGGGGTGCCCCTGCATGAGCAGATCACTGCTACAGACCCCAGAGTCGATTCTCCAGTCTTTGTAAAGGCATTCAGCCACTTTAAGATGTATTGTGGACATCAGCCATTATGAGATGCCTAACTATATGATGGCTGTGCTGAACCTGGTCATGTTTGGTATCAAACATGTTGGAATAATACCCCAACACTGATTTCGGTGTTGGAGGCATGATCCCATGTACTGGGGTCCCCTTAGAGGAGCCCCCTGTACATTTTGAATTGTGACCCGCAATTTGCGACTCGCAATTCCAAATGGTCATACATCTGGCCCATAGTGTATTAGGCTGGGGTGAAGGCATGTTCCGGCACCACCAGACTGCTTTGAAGGGCACATTTGGTGCCCTCTTTGCATGTTCTAGTGTAAACCAGTTGACTGAGCCAATGTGCCCCGCTCTGGTGAGAAATTGGACAAATGATATGAGAATATCCTCCCCTCTGTCCAGCCCCTATTCTGGGAGGGGGCCGAGTCTTTACAAACCCTTCCCTAGGGTACTTAAGGGCTCCCCTGTGAGTGGGTCCTCAGATCGTCGTGGAATAAGACTCACCTCTGAAACAAAGACACTCTTTGACCCTCTGGACGCTTGGACTTCATTGGACTTTGACTGGAACTGAGACTACATCACGAAAGACTCTTGCTGCTCCTGGCCTCGCTGTTCTTCAAATCTTCTGCACTGTCTGTGTCTGTGCTTCACCCAGGTTCTCCAGAAGACCCATAGGCATTAAAGACATCCAAAGTAATCTCCCTTGGAGTGAAGGAGTCAGTCCCCTGCATCAGCTTCTAGTCTGCTTCTGCTGCCATTCAACGGACTTCCCAAGGCCCACCAACACAGGTGGTGATTCTGCAGCTCCCTAGAGGCCTAAACTGTCTTCTCTGCAATTTTGAAGACAGTATTCCTCATCCGAGTCGCTGGGGATCAGAGTCCTCATTGCATCCCTTGCACCGCAGGCCTCCATCTTTGGTGAGCTACCTGAGGTCTGCTTGCGACTTTTTTGTCTTCGGCTTGTGGGTCCTCTCAATGGTATTCTTTTGCTTCAGTGAGCTCCCCTGCTTGCTGGGGCTGGCTCTAACTTTTTTGCACTTGGTGAGCCTCTTGGACCTTGCTAGTCCCAACGGTTGCATCTCTATGCTCTCCACACCAGTTGTGGCTACCAAGGCTTGTTGGTGCTCCCACCAAACACCGACCATCTAGACACCAACATGGAACAGCGCGTGCACTGCGCCTGATCTTTCTCGGCGTCACCTGGCCTTCACAGTTTATCATCTTCACTCCAGAACCTCCTGACATCGGTGGAAGTTGTGCTTCTGTGCCTCCTGGTCACTCCCGAGTGGCATAGACTCTGTCCCCTCTGCTTGCAGATTATGTTCTTCAAGAATCCATCCTTGGATTCCACCGGACTTCTTCACAGACTTTTCTAGAGGCCTTTTCTCCAAAGTCTTCCATTGTCGTCTAGGGAAGGTTCCAACGTCACTTCACCACTATGCACCCAGGTTCCCTGGTGCAGGTAACCTGGTTCCTGGGCATCCACAGGTGGGGTGGCTCTCCGACCTCCTGTCTTCCAATGGGTTTCTTCGGGGTCCTCTAGGGAGGGTCCTTCTTCTTTAAAACTGCAACTGCGACTTCTCCGTTGACTTCCATTGGACACACAGCTGTGTTTCCACTTTACACAGCCTATGTGGGGTTCCTGGGTATGTACATTGGGTGGTTCCTTGTTCTTCCATCTCCTCTGAGTCTTCTGGTCCAAGTCCCATCCTTCTTTGCAGTTCGCATTCCACTTTCTTAGTATATGGTTTTGTCTTCCCCTGGAGACCACTGTATATTTGTGCTACTTACCTGATTATGTTGAAGTATTCTTGTGTGTGCTGTTGATATCTCTGGGTAGGAGATATAACAATGTCTTAGTGATTTTGTTGTGTAAATAGACCTATTTTGTGTTAACTTCTATGTATTAATTTTTGGGGGTATAAGAACAGGTATTACATGTGTGCATACAGCAGTTACGAACAGACTCGGAGAACAGACAGTCCACTTTAGAATCAATGAGGCATATCATATTAACTAATGGTTTCCAGGGTTAGAGTGATTGTATTTCTCATTGCGGGGCGACGTGTCTGAGAAGAGTTATTCATTGCTGGTGGCACTGTCAGTTCCAATGTCTGCATGCAACATGTAAGGTATTCGCGGAGAAGGGCACGCGGGGCGGGAAGTCAACACGAAGGGAAAGGAGATAGAGTCTGGGTATGAGTCGTATGAACTTTATCCCAACTTAGCTCTCTCTTGCTCCCCAGCGCCTCCGTTCCACCCATAGTTATAGTCAGGGGCGATATGCACCTTTCCTGTCAGCTGTTATGAGTTCTGGGTACATGTGTGAGGTTATCGGATAGTGAGCTGTCGGGCAGCTCCCTGTTGAGCCCTATAGATGTCCCTGTGGCAGGCGCATGGGGTACCTTATTTGTGTGCCAGACGTTGCGGACTTCCAGGAGGACTATATCCCATGCAGTTGCCATCAGGATTCTGTGAAGTCCTAGATTGTCCTCATGATGTCAGGCGTCACTCTCCGCCTGCACCCAGGTCGTCAGCAAACGGAAACACACTATTGTAGGGCGGGGGCTCTGATCGCTTCCAACGCCTAGTGATCAAGCGTTTAGCTGCAAGTAACCCCAAGTTTATAACCCTGGATGTTACTTTGTGGTTGTTGGACTCAGGAGGCATACGTCCCAGGTGACCTCAACTGTGCGTCCGGTGCAGCTCAATAGATAAGTGACAACAGCCTCCCAGTAAAAAGTAAGAGCAGTACCGCTCCAAGGCATGTGTATTAGATCTGCATCCACTAGATTGCATCTGAAGCAGTGGGCGACGGTGCATCTGAAGTATTTATTTACTTTATCTGGTGTCAGGTATGCCCTGTGTATTATATCGTATTGTATGAGGCGAAATCTGACGTTCCTGGGAATATGTGAGGGTCCTTCTAAAATGATCGCCTATTCTCGATCTGTGTATGGCCGGTGGAGACCTGTGTCCCAGCGGTGTCTGAGGGGTGTCAGCAGCTTCGCCGCATGTGTTCGTAGTGAGTCAGTAAACCACTTTGTGAGGTGTCTCCCTGTGCCCATCACATGTATATACTGGATGGTGAAGTGTGTTGTGGGTTCTTGCATTATATCCCCCCGCATCGATTGCATCATGTGTATATATCGGATGGTGAAGTGTGTTGTGGGTTCTTGCGTTATGTCCCCCCAAATCGATTGCAGCACCATGGTCAGCGAGGTATGTAATAGAAACTGACCTTGTGGGAGACCATCCTCATCCGCAAGAACGCCGAAGGACGCCAACTGTCCGTCTATGTATAGGGCACCTAGCATCTGCAGTCCCACCTCCCCCAGGCAGAGAGTTCTGTAGTGGTATGCTGTCCCCTTGACATGGCCTGTATAGGCAAGGAAGGTGCGTATGGGATTTTGGTGCCTGTGAGGCGCAAGCTACAGAGGAAGCATCTGTGGGCCACCTCTAGCATCAGTTGGGTGGGTATTGCTTCCCATCTCCGAGTGTAAAATAACTTTAAAATTGACGAGTATTTCCACGCTGGTACATGGTTGGCCCTGTCTTCCAGGTATAGTCCACTGGACTACCTAGCTATCCATTGGAGCTGTACCGCCGGGTAATAATAATCCATATTGTTCACGGTAAGCCCCCCTTGACCTGTTGGTAAGTAGAGCTTGGATAACACAACTCAGCATTGTGAACCATGCCAGATAAACTCTTGCACAGCACGCTCGAGTGAGCGAAAGATTGGGGGTCAAATATAACGCTGGCGGTTAATGAAGAAGATAAGAGCCGTGGCAGGATCCCCATCTTAAGTAGTGCTATGTGACACATAACTGTCAGGGAAAGGCTTCGCCAAAAGGCCATCTCTGACCTGATGGCTGTTCCCGGCCACAGAAGGTTCCCTTCAAGCAGCTCCTCCGGTCAGTGATATATCCTGACCTCTAGATAGCAAAAGACAGATAGTTGGCATTGCTCCCCCCATGCTGTTAACTACCAGTGCTGGTTCAGGGCAGTTGGACTGAATGGATATAGACTCGATTTTGCCCAATTTATTTGCAGGCCAGATAGGGACGCAAAGTCAGCAAGTATCTTTGCTATGCTATCACATGTCTCACTTATATCTTTAAGCCATATAAGTAGATCATTGCCATAAATGGAAACCATGTGCATCCCGTCACCTAGAGAGATCCCCCATTTCTCCCCTCCTTCCCAGGGGGCTTCAACTAGCTGTTCTACGGCCAGGGAAAACAGTAGGGGGGACAGAGGGACTGATGGGTGCTGATTCCGATAGGCAAAGGCCTGTCTTGCCCCTGGCATTTGAAAGGGTATATAGTATCTGACAAGGTGAATCCGGTGAGTGCCCAGACCTTATCTGTATAGGGTGGAAAATACGAACTCCCATCCTAGTGTATCAAACGGTTTCTCCAAATTGAGCACCAGGCAGCCCGCATGTGGCCAGTGTTCTGTGGAATATTTAGCTACTCTGAAGAAGCGGCGTAAGTTTATGGACGTGTTGCAAGATGGCACACAGCTGTTTTGGTTGGCGTGTACCAGTTGGGGCACCAGATGGGCCAGACGATCTGCCAGTATTTTGGTCAGGATCTTGTAGTCAGTGTTTAAGAATGCCAATGGGTGATATGATCCCAATAGATTGGGGTTCCTATCTGGTTCGTACAATGAGACGAGTAGGGACTCACGAAGCGTTTCCAGGAGAATCAATCAATCAATACATCTGTAGAGCGTGCTACTCACCCGTGAGGGTCTCAAGGCGCTGGGGGGGGGGGGGGGGAGGGGGGGAAGGGGCGGTGCTACTACTCGAAGAGCCAGGTCTTGAGTAACCTCCTGAAGGTTAGTAGGTCTTTAGTCTGCAGTAGGAGGATAGGAAAGGTGTTCTAGGATTTGGCGGCGAGGTAGAAGGATCTGCAACCGGTGGGCGTTCTTTGGATGTGGGGGTGGGGGGCGGTAGCCAGGGCGCAATCAGCGGAGCAGAGCTGGCGGTTTGGGGTGTAGAAGTGAGTCGTCTGTTGAGGTATGCTGGTCCCGTGTTGTGGAGTGCCTTGTGTGCGTGGGTGAGGAGCTTGAAAGTGACTCTCTTGTTGACAGGGAGCCAGTGCAGGTCTCTCAGGTGGGGTGTGATGTGGCTTTGATGAGGATGTCGAGGATCAGGCGTGCAGAGGTGTTCTCTATACGTTGCAGTTGTTTCACCAGCTTGCCCGGGGCTCCCACGTAGAGGGTGTTTCTGTAGTCCAGCCTTCTGCTGACGAGGACCTGGGTTTCTCTTGTATCTGTAGGGATCCACCTATAGATCTTTAGGAGCATGTGGAGGGTATTGAAACAGGAGGACGAGATGGCGTTAACCTGCTTGGTCATGGAGAGTGTTGAGTCGAGGATGAATCCCAGGTTGCGTGCGTGGTCAGTGGGTGTTGGTGAGGTTCCCAGGGCAGTCGGCCACCAGGAGTTGTCCCAGGCTGAGGGGGTGGAGCCGAGGATGAGGACCTCTATCTTGTCTGAGTTCAGCTTCAGACAGCTGTTCTTCATCCATTCGACGATGGCTTTCATTCCTTCATGGAGGTTGGTTTTGGTGGTGAGTGGGTCCTTGGTGAGGGAGAGGATCAGCTGTGTGTCATGTTGGGGTACGCCGCAGATGATCTTGGAGGCTTCGGATCGGAAGTGGGGGGAGGCGGATGCTCTGTGTTCTACTGGAGAGGAAGGAGGTGGTCCAGTCCAATGCTTTGCCTTGGACTCCTGTGCCGTGGAGGCGAGTGCGTAGGGTGCGGTGGCAAAGTATCGAAGGCTGCTGACAGCTCCAGGTGGATGAGTGCCGCGATTTCGCCGTTGTCCAGCAGGGCCCTGATGTCATCGTGGCGTTGATGAGGGCCGTTTCAGTGCTGTAGTTGCTGCGGAACCTGGACTGGGATGGGTCCAGGATGTTCTTCTCCTCGAGGTAGTGGGTCAGCTGTCTGTTGATGGTCTTCTCGATGAACTTTGCCGGGAACGGAAGCAGGGAGATCGGCCGGATGTTCTTGAGGTCCCTCGGATCCGCCTTGGGTTTCTTCAGTAAGGCGTCGATCTCAGCATGCTTCCAGCTCTCCGGGAAGGTTGCAGTCTCGAAGGAGAGGTTGATGGCTTTGCGGAGATTGGGTGCAATGGTGGCGCTGGCCTTGTTGAAGATGTGGTGGGGGCACGGGTGAGCCGGAGTGGATGGTGCTCATAAATTTGATGGTGTCGTCGTCGTTGATGTTAATCCAAGCAAGCAGGGGATCGCTGTGGGTGGTGGTCGTAGGGTCTGAGGTGTCGTTAGGTGCCGTGGTGGTCTGGTTGTCGAAGCTGTCGTGGATGTCTGCGATCTTGCGGTGGAAGAAGGAGGCAAGGGAGTTGCACATGTCTTGCGATGGTGGGATGTAGTTTGTTTTGGAGCTGGGGTTGGAGAGTTCCTTCACAATGTTGAAGAGATCTTTGCTGTTGTGTGCATTGTTGTCTAGGCGGTCCTTGAAGGAGGTCTTTTTGGCAGATCTGATGAGGTGATGGTGTTGGCGCATGGCGTGCTTGTGGACTGTTGAGAATAGATGCCTCCAGTGATTTTGAAATTTTAAACACATTTACCTTGATGGCACAAGGAAGAATCTCAACCCAAAACAAACAGAGTGCCACAGGCTACAGAGTTCGAGGTCGAGGAGGAAGAGGAGACGCAAAAGCAAATGCCAGATCACAAGAAGATTCGGAAAGCCAAGTGGGAAGCAGAACAAGAGGGCAAAAGAAAGCAAAGTAATGATCCCAAAACAGTAATCAACCTATCAGGTCAGAATTTCAGCATAGCCAAGACTAAAGTTCTTTCTCTGGGGTTATCTTTTTTTTCCACCACTGACTTCAACTACACACAAACCGCATCAACCTTTTCCAGTTCATATGAAAACTAAGACTGAAGAAATGGTTTGCCACCAGTGTTTCTGATATTTCAGACAATAGAAATGAGGTACCAACTACCAAGTAATATCAATATTGGGGATATTGAATTATTGCATACTATGAATGAGCTTGAAGGTGACCCAGGGTTTATACAGGATCCCTATATAAACCTTATCAATGAAGATATCAGATTAGATCTAAGTCATGGTAGTGGCTTCAAACCGAAGTCTATTTTTTGCCACAGATATCAAATGAGGCGATTGATGTGTTTGAAGAGATCATGATTCGGGAGCTGAAAAAATTGCCTAAAAAGAAAAAATACGGTGTAAACAATATTACAAGTGCACATATCCAGGCTATACAGGCTCTTAAAAATGATGAAGACATACTTGTCAAAAAATCAGACAAAGGGGGAAATGTAGTGGTGTTGTAAAAAGAAATATATTGAAAGGAAGGTAACTGCCAGTACAGTGACAAAGACAGATATGAAATAAGCACCAAAGTGAAATATGAAACAGCAAATAGGGTGTACCAAGAGCAACTAGGGGAATGGGGAGAGAGAAGTCTCCTAGAGTGGGAGTAATATGAATTTTTGAAATGTAAGCTCCCCAAATTACCGGCCTTGTATCTACTACCTAAATTGCACAAAGACAGCCAAAACCTCCCGGGTAGACCCATATTCTCGTCCAGGGGAGCTGCTTGGAAAATACATCATGGTATTTGGACTTTTATGTCCAGCCAGTTCAAGGTCTTCCAACTTTTATCAAAGATACAGGTGATTTTTTGAGACAAATCAATAACATCGAGTGGGATGATCATTTTTATGTGTCTTGATGCGAACCGTCTCTACACTTATTTTATTTATTTATTTAAGGTTTTTGTAGAGCGCGTAGTAACCCGTGAGTATCCCAGCGCTATGCCTAGTAAGTCAAGAGGAGGCGGAGTTCAGGGTTATGCAGAGAGGTCAGGGGAAAAGAATGGTTTTCAGCGATTTTCTGAAGTGGAGGAGGTTGGGTTCTGTTCTCAATTTCAGAGGTAGCGAGTTCCAGTGATTCGCCGTGTTCACAGAAAAGCGACGTCCTCCTGCACGGGCTTTTTTCACTCTGTGTACTACGATGAGGTTCTCGTGGTCTGAACGAAGTGCTCTGGTAGGTCTATAGGGGGTGATACAATTTTTAAGGATGGGAGGGCCTTCATTATGGAATAGTTTATGTGCCAGGCAGAGGGCCTTGAATACCACTCTTTCTCTGACTGGTAGCCAGTGCATTTCTTCAAGGCTGGTTTTGCTGATGTTCTGGCCGGGGTGTCCGTGAGCAGCCGGGCAGCGGCATTCTGGATTTTCTGTAGGGTGTGAAAAGTGGCTTCAGGGTGAGGTAATATGAATTTTATGGTCAATTGTGTCCCTTAACGTGAACCCCACCGTCTCCATGTACGAGCTTAAAGTGCATGTAACTTCCCTCCTCGACCTGCTATGAAGACGCAAATACATTTGCGTCAAACGTTAACATGTCCTCTTTCAGATCCACCATGAATGGATCTATAATTCAGTTCCTAAGTATGCCTTGCCAACGTCTTTTCATGGTGCACCTCCACGTTTTCCTAGCCCTGCAGAGCTAGGCCCTGATTTCTGCCATCGAGCCCTTTCTGTTCTCTACCTGAAAGCTGCAACGTGGGATGCATCCCTGACCTCTGTTCTACTCCCTGCGTGGCGAGCGGTGCCCGGCTCGGCCTGCTTGCCTGCCAAAGACAGTATTTTGCCTTCAAGTTATCAGTATAGCCGAGTTCAGCTCCTCGAAAACACATTCCAGTCTAGCAGAATAGATAAATATTTCCCGGCTGCAGAGCAAAGGGCCCGGCCTCTCTGTCTCCATGCAAGTAATTCATTGCTCCTGTTACCATGGTAGGCCCATGGCCCCTCGCATTACACGTAGACACGTAGTCACATATGCACGCATTAATAGTCAGTATAGAGTAGCCTCTGCCCAAGAGACCTTTTCCTTCTAGATAGTATAGTTCCCCAAACACAAGATATCAGATATGATTTAGGAACGAGTCGATCTGACATGCCAGACTTCTGTCTCTTTTCCTCTAGTGTTAAATGTCAAGTCCCCTGCACCCTCCAGCCTCACGTCAATCACACGTCATGCTGCTGCGCGCGCATCCTTGCTACAGATTTCTGCTGACACTGCAAGATTCCGCTATGTTTCCACCCACTTGTGACACTTTCATGTGACGTTTCTAGCACACACCCCTGTGTACGCCCTCGTGCAGGCCTTTCTGTTACGCACATGTGTTCTTATCTCGTTTCTCTCAGCTGTTACGTCTTCTGTATCCTTCACCATCATATGGATTTACTATAAATGATGTACTCTGTCAATAAAATATGTGCTATCCCTTCCTGATCCTTGATGGTGAAAGGAACATGATATCCCTGGTTCGAACCATTCCATTTTACGGAATAAAACCCCTTTTAAAACTCAGACATCACGGATTTTGCCTCTTATTTACGATTGAGTTATTTTATTGAACTTTACTGCATAGAAATTCCGACGGTAAATACTTATTTACCACAAGGGGCTCCCAGGTAAATAGCGTTACTGTAGTCCAACCTGGACATAATAAGGCCTTGGATCAGCAGCTTCCGGGAGTTGGGGAGTAGCAGGGGGAGCACTTTCCTACATGACCTAAGAAGTCCGAAACAGATGCCAGCCGTTTTCTTTGCCTGCGTTCTAAAGGTGAGGTCTTTCTCTAACCATATTCCCAGGCTCTTGACCTCCGTCTTGGGGTTCGGGGGTTCACCCAGACAGGCGGGCCAGATGTTGGGAGGCAGGGAGAGCCCTTTTTGTCCTAGGAGCAGAATTTCGGTTTTGGACCCATTAAGTTTGAGTGCTGAGTCGTTCATCCATCAGTGTATTTTGGAGAGACAGCCATGGAGGTTGGAGGGTTCTTGCTTGGGGTGAGAAAGGGTTACCACCAGCTGGGTATCATCAGCGTAACTGATGATAGTCACTCCAAATGGGGTGACCACCTCCTCCAGTGGGGCCATATACACGTTGAATAACGTGGGGCTCAGTGATGAGCCCTGAGGCACTCCACACCGGAGGGGGATAGCAGAGGAGCGGCTGTCATTCTCCCAGACTTGGAAGGAACGTTGGCAGAGAAATGATGAGAGCCATTTCAGGGCCTTGTCCTTCACTCCGATGTTTCCCAGGCGCTGAGTTAGAACCTGGTGGTTGACAGTGTCGAAGGCCGCACTGAGATCTAGGAGGATCACTGCCACTGATCCTCCTGTGTCTAGAATGTCTCTGGCCTTCTCCACTGCCGCCAGGAGGGCGGTGTCCGTGCCCTGACATGGACGGAAGCCCGTTTGGGAGCTCTTGAGCAGATAGTTAGATTCTAAGAACAATGACAGCTTTTTGTTCACTAGTTTCTCAGTGACCTTACCAATCCATGGGAGGAGAGAAATAGGTCTGTAGTTTGCTAGGTCCTCAGGGTCCAAGGAGGGTTTTTTGAGAAGCCCTTTAACGACCGCCGCTTTCTAGCTGGGAGGGACTTCTCCTTGGAATAAGGAGGCATTGATGAGAGCGGTAAGCGGAGGCACGATGGTGTGGGTGACTTTTTTGAGAAAGCGCATGGGGACAGGGTCACTGGGAGAGCCACTCTTGATTGAGGCAAATGTGGCGGCTACCTCCTCCGTGGTTACTGGGCCGAAGGAGTCAAGGTGCGGAGCCGGAGGTTTCGGGGAGGAATTCATCCGAAGAGGAGAGTTACCCTTATCACCTACAATGGAATCAGATTCGGTAGGGTGTAGAGATGTGGAAAAAGGTAGGGCTAGGACCTTTCTCAAGATTTGCCCGGCGCTAACCGCCCTTGTACCATTCAAGTTTACCAAGCAATGAGGCAGGCGCCGGAGACCAGAAGGCAGGAAACAGAAGTTTTATTCCGACGGAGCAGAACACATCAGATCAGACAACAAGGTATCATCTCGAGGTGCTCTAACAGCCTCTCTGAGGCCTGGCCTCTTATACACTGGTTTATGGCATGTGACCTTCCTTCACCACAATCAGAACTTTGTAAAGCAAGGAAAAGACATCCCCGTAATCCTCGTGTTAATCCCACCCCCATATACCTTCACAATAGAGGTCCTCAACCTGCTGATAAGAGGAGGGGGTCATCACGCAGCTGAGTGTTCCGTCGAGTCTTAGGATGTGTGCGCCTGATCATGTCACAGGGGGTGGGGAGGCCTGGATCAATAGTGGGTCCTTTGAAGGAGAGCGACCTCATACAATAAAGGGCAGTAAATGAGATCTCCCGGCTTAGGCAATGGCCTCGGACCTGTGTGGACAGTCGGACACGGGGTGAGGGGCCATCAATGGAGTGGTATTCATGCTGCGTGGACAATCCAGCGCAGGAGGGAGGTTTATCAACAGAGGGGCATTCATGGGAGGAGAGGAGGTGTTGGTCAGGCGTTGGCGTGACTCCCAAGGACAGGGTCATGCAGAAGGGTCATGCTCATAAGGAGGAGGAGGGAGGGGGAGCCAGGGTGCGCGGAGGATGCTTGCTGGGTCAGAGGGACGTGCTGGCGATCGATCGTGGACAGGGAGACCATGATACCTAAAATGGCTGCCGTGCACGTAGTACATAGGTGACCTAGAATAGCTGCCGTGCACGTAGTACATAGGTGACAAGCTGGCGCAGATGATGTTCAGATCGCAAATTAAAATTCCACAGTCCTCCCTTTTAACATATCTCGCCAACTTGTCAGTTTGGATTTATCCCCATAAGGCCACGTATTTCTACTTCATAGAGGGGGCTCATGTGCTCATTTCGGAAGTTCAAAGTCTTTGGGCACATACAGTTAGAAACAAGGCCGCACAAAGGTGGCAGACATTGGATACCTAAACAACACCCACATAAGATCACAACAGGTATCAGCACGAAGGAAAACAACCTCCAACCCCAATTCTTCAAAGTGTCCCAAAACCAGCTCCCAAGCGACCATCCTTCCTGTTCTTGGTGAACCTCCGAAGAAAGTCTGTGGAGGTGTTCGATGGCTTTGTAGACTGAAGGCGAGTTGTCTGGCACGTAGGTGCAGCAGCTAGATCCGATGATGCGGCATGCTCCTCCTCGGTCGGCTAGGACCACGTCTAGGACAAGTCTATTTTGAAGGGTCACAAGGCGGACCGCCTGAAGTTCCGCAGTGTTGTTGGCGAGGATACCAGCAGTGATGTTGATTGTTGTTTCTACTGCCTGGGTCAGGTGCCGGATAGCACGGCTGTTGGCCATTGGGCCCCACAGAGGAACAAGTCCCTTTGCTGCATCTAGGAACTGTGCTCCGGTGGAGTCGGCTTGTCCAAGGTCGTCTGCACGCCTCTGCCGGTGATGGTTGGCAGGGGCTACATATGTGGGTGGAAGAACGAAGGCAAAGTAACAGATACCCTTCCAACCCTTCGGGAGCCAGGTGTAAGCCTTGGTGCCACACACAAAGTACATGTTCGGAGAAGCAACAAAGGAAGGGGGGTCAGCTGAGTCCAATGTCCTGGTGATTCGGCAGGCGCTGTGACCCACCAGTTGCGTTCCCTGGCCTTCTAGGCACACAAGGCCGGTGACATTGATAACAGACAGGGCCACAGTCAGAGTGGCGGTAGTTTGTTTTTGCAGATGAGAGAAGGTGGTTCTGGCTGGATTGTGGAGCACCTGTACTTCGACTCGTTCCTTGGCTGGAATGTCTTTGAGGAAGGTGGCGCCTGCGAGCGCAGGACACAGGGCAGTAGGAGTCTTTCCGGTTCTGTTCAGCCAGAACCCAGAGTAGAAGTGTGACACTGTCCGGCTGGAGGTGGCGTTGTCCTTGTGGCTCTCTTGCATGAGGATCAGCCAGGCGAGGCAAGAGCCGTGAACTGAGAAGGGTGAAGGGATGAAGGGAATAGAGTGTCCAGTGGCATGCGGGAGCAACCCGCAGATCCAACAGTTCGTAGCATTCGCAGCAAGGTTGTGTTGGTGCAACAGTTGCACGAAGGAATTGTTCCAGAATTCCCTGCGCCTTTCTCGGAGCTGAGGCGACAGAGAGATTAGGTGATGCTCTTTCAGGGGGGTCGGCTGTGCAGTAGGTAGCAATGCCTCATGAGCCGGTGTGCTTTCCTCCAGAATCCAGAAGGAGGTCATGAGGAGGAGGCAGAAGAGGAAGACAATGAAGAGTGCGATTGTCTTTGATTTGTGCAAGTTGTCAGTCTTTGGATTTCTATACTGGGTATTTCCTGTTGCTTCCATCATCTTCTTATCTGGCGCTTCCATCATCTTCTTATCTGGCGCTTCCATCACCTTCAAGGGGGCTCGGTAGCGGGCAGAACCACAGACTTCGTTTAGCTTCTCTCCCGGTAACCCTTGATTGTGCTTAGGTCACCGTTCTGAGATTTAACTTAGTCCGTGGCCTACTTAGCCGAAGCTCCCTCCTTTCGACGCAGGAAATACCCTTCTCTGGATGGCACAGTGGGATCAGAGAATTTTGCAAGTTCGAGTGCCTCAGTATCGGGATAACAGTCCAATATCGGTCGGTCTTTGCTCAGGAGCTCTTCTTGGGTGCTGACGTTTTCTGTCGTGGCCAGGTTTGCAGAGACCTTTCGGCAATGATGCGCGTGCAGCCAGTGCTTCTTCCCCTCCACTCGGAGTGCCGTTCGGGTGGTGATCAGCACTTGCCAGGGGCCCATCCACCGAGGTTCCAGACTCTTGGTTCGCTGGAAATTTCGTATCAATACGAAATCTCCCGGTTGGATGTCGTGGCCGGGGCCCCTGGAAGCATCGGGGATGGCCTGCTGCACCTGTTGATGAATGACAGACAACGTTTTAGTTAACTTGCACAAATAATCAGACAGTAGGACGTCCGGGACGTCATGAATGGAGGTCGTTTTGGGAGCAGTCCAGAGATTCATCGGTCGCCCAAACACGACCTCGTAGGGGGTCAGATGGTGCTTGGTGGGAGTGGAGCGCATCGATAACAAGGCCAGTGGGAGGGCATCCGGCCAGTTAAGTCCAGTGGTGGCTACTATTTTTGCCAGTTTCAGCTTCAGTGTGGCATTATGGCGTTCCACTAGACCAGCGGATTGGGGGTGGAAGACCGCATGAAATCGTTGCTTCACCCCCAACCCCTTTAGGATTAATTGGATAACCTCAGCTATGAAGTGGGGGCCATTGTCGCTCCATAAAATTCGGCAAAGGCCATAGCGAGGGAAGAATTCCTTCAGTAGTACTTTGGCAGTAGTCATGGCAGTGTTGTCACGGGTTGGATAGGCCTCTACCCATTTACTGAAGGCACATACAATGACTAGTACATACTTCAGGTTTTGGCATCTCTCTAGTTGGATGTAATCCATCTGAAGGACCTCAAAGGGGTGATTGGGGGTCCCAAACCCTCCCCGGGGTACTACAGTTCCTTTCCCGGGGTTGTGTTGCAGACAGATAAGGCACTGCTGAACTAGGCGTCTGGCTGAGTCGGGGATTTTGTCATTGTGCCAGACTTTGGAAATGAGTTCGATCATGGGTGCAGATCCTATGTGTGCGGGGGAATGTGCCATTGTCAGTATGGGGATCAGATATGAGTCGGGCAGCAACCATTTGTTTGCATCTTTTGTTCGCCAGCAGCCCTCTTCGTCCTTCAAACCCACCCTTGCCCACTTAGTCAGTTCGTGAGGGGTGCTGGCCGACTGTATGTCTCTGATCATTTCCCTTGTGTCACTCCATTTTTCTGCTTGTGACCTGGTCACATATATGCGTGTCACCGTCCTATTCTCAGCTGTGGTTCGTGCAGTGATGTCGGCTAATGCATTCCCTTGTCCGACTAAGTCTGTCACCCTTTTGTGTGCCTGACATTTGATCACCGCTAATCGTTTGGGGAGGAGAACTGCCTCAATCAGAGCGGATACTAAATCTCCGTGGAGGATTGGGGTACCGTGGGACGTCAGGAATCCCCTCTCCCTCCACAGGAGCTCAAAATGGTGGACCACCCCGAAGGCATACTGGCTGTCCGTATATACGTTCGCGGTGGTCCCTGCGGCTATGATGCATGCTCGGGTGAGGGCTATCAGCTCTGCTGCCTGGGCAGATCGTTGCGTGATGCAGGCTGTTTCAACTACTGTTTGGGCTGTCGTTACTGCATAGGCAGCTGAGGTGGTGCCATCTGGGAGTTTGATGCATGAGCCGTCTACCCATAGCTCTCCATCGGGGTCAGGAAAAGCAGTGTCTCGGAGGTCAACCCTACTCCTAGTCTGTTCGTCTGTGAGGGTCACACAGTTGTGTATGGGAGGAACGTCGGGGTCGTTTTTGGGCAGGGGTAACAATGTGGCAGGATTCAGAGTCGTGCATCTTTTTAGTGTAATGTGGGGTGCAAGCAGAGTCAACTCGTACCCTGTCAGTCGTGCGCTAGTCAGGTGTTGGGTCTTTGTCTGGTTCAAAAGGGTGTCAACTGCATGGGGCACTAATACAGTGAGGGAGTTGGAAAGTACAATTCCCTCACTCTGTCGGATAGAGACAGCAGCGGCAGCTACTGCTCGAAGGCAGGCAGGTAAGGCTCTGGCTACAGGATCAAGAGTGGCGGAGAAGTAGGCACAAGGGCGCTGCTTAGGGCCAATCGATTGAGTCAGGACAGACAATGCGCATCCCTCCCTTTCGTGGGTGAAGAGGGAGAAGGGTTTGGAGTAATCCGGCGTTCCGAGGACGGGTGCTGAGCAGAGTGCATCCCGCAATTCCTTAAAGGAGGCTTGACACTCCGTGGTCCAAGGAAGCGGGGAGGGGACATCTTTGGTCAGTAGGGCAAGTAATGGTTTCACAATGAGGCTATAATTAGGCAACCACTGTCTGCAAAAAGAGGTTAGGCCAACCAAAGAGCGGACCTGTTTTTGTGTTTTTGGGATGGGGGTGTCTAGGATGGTTTGGATTCGGTCAGGGGTAAGTTTCCTCCCTTCTTTGGACAGAAGATGGCCTAGGTAAGTCACTTGTGGCTGGCAAAACTGTAACTTCTTTTTGGAGACTTTATGGCCATTTTCTGCAAGGAAGTGTAGGAGTTGGACAGTGGCTGTCGTTGCAAGCGGGATGGTGTCGGCCGCCAAAAGGATATCATCGACATATTGGATCAACACCACTCCCTCTGGTAGCTGGAAGGCATCCAGCTGTCTTTTGAGGGCCTGGCTGTAAATGCTGGGACTTTCAGTGTACCCCTGGGGAGCTCTACAAAATCGGTACGAGCGGGATTTTAAAGTGAAGCCGAAGAGATAACGGCTGTCTGGATGGATGGGGATAGAGAAAAACGCGTTCTTAAGGTCGATAACAGTGAAGGTGGTGGCGGTGGACGGGATGAGGGTCAAAATGGTGGTGATATCAGAGACTACGGGATATTGGGGTACAACCACTTTGTTAATCTCTCGTAAATCGATGATGAAGCGGTACGCTTTCTCATCTCCTTCACCTTGCTTCTTAACAATAGGTAGGATTGGGCTGTTGCAGACGTTGCTAACCACCTCTTCAACCACTCCTGCATCTACCAGAGACTGAATGCTCGCTACCAGTGCCTTCTCACCCTCTGGGGATATCCGATATTGCGGGAGTTTCGGGAGCATAGCGTCCTGTCGTACAGTTATGTGAATAGGATCAATCATCATTCGTCCCACATCAGAGTCATTTTTGGCCCACAGGTACGGAGGCAGGGTGTCAAGCAAGGACAGGTCAGCGTCAGTTATGAAGCACATGTGTCGTGGGGGAGGGGATCTGGGCATGTCTGGGTTGTCGTACAGGATGACTCGTATTCCATCTGGGGAACACCTAATGGTAGCTCGAAAATGTTTCAGTAAGTCAATGCCCATGATGGCGTCAGGGGAGTTGGAGGAGAGTAGAAATGTCGCGTCAGTAGTGTTGTTTTCTAGGTCAAAGGAAATAGGTACGGACAGGGGGTTAGTGGAGGGCGTCCCATCGAACCTATCGACGTTATGTGTGAGCCAGACAAGGGTGCCCTTGGAATCAGTCGTTTTGACAACACACTACGTGTCGCCCCAGTGTCTACCAAGAATGGAGACTCTGTACCCAAGACCTTAGCGGTGACATAAGGACCTTGCTGGTCAACACAGAGCTCGACTGGATCCCTCCCTTGCCCCTGGCAGTCCTATGCAAAGTCGGGGGCATGTTCACCTTCGGACAGCTGGTATTGATTCTGTCGGGGACGGTCAAACGTGTTCAGCCTCCCTGATCTGTCATTGCTGGTGTCGTTGGAGCTCCCTCGTCCTTGTACTCTATTTCTCGGACCACCTGCCACATCCCTGGAATCCCTATTTCTATTCATTTCTAGCAAAACCGGACACTGGAATTTCCAATGGCCGAGCCCTTTGCAGAAGGCGCATTGGTCATTGCTAACGTCTCTCCGTCCAGTGTGGGATGTTGGGGTGTGATCCTTAGGAGGTAGATCTCTGGGGGTGTTTGATTGGTAGTTCCCCCTTTGATGTTCCCGTCCTAGCGCTATACCCTGTATCTGGGCTATCATTACCCTTTCCTTTAAATCTTTCTTCTTTTTCTCGGACGCCCTATCATTCTCATTCTTTTGGTGCTCGTAATACTGAGCCATCTGAAGGATAGCTGCGGGTTTGGAGGCCCCCCAACTACTCTCACTCGTCTGCAGTTTTTGGGAGACTTCTTGTGTTAGTCCCTTTACATAATTTTGCACAAACAGGTGCTGTCCGGTTGCGGTGGTCATGTCTTGACCACTGTAGTCGGAGAACACTGTCTCAAATCGGGAGAAGTATTCTGACACATCTTCCTGGGGTTTCTGTCGACAGGCCGTGACTATCGACCAGTCTACTTTTCTTTCCGGGACCAGTGTTTTTAATTTCTGAACTATTTTATCTGGGAGTTCCAGTATGTCCTTCACTGGTTTACTCCCCGGCTCTCGCTGTCTATCTAGTTTACCGAGTTGGTCCCAGGTATGTCCAAACAGATCCGTGTGGTCAGCCTTCCGGATTTGCTTCCACACGTCAGCCGGCAGACATAGCCCAAAGAACAAGTCAATATCTGCTAAAGTCATTATTGTCGAACCCAAGGCTGTGCCTAATTCGGTATAAAATGCTGTCGGGTTCTTTCTTAAGTCGGGCAGGGTTTGCTTAAAGGTTAGGATATCTTGTCGGTCCCATGGTTGGTAAACCCAATTGTACACAACCCTTCCCTTTGCATTTTCGTTATTAATATCATCGCTCGTTCCCTGGCCCCGTGGCGGGATCCAGTAAGGAGCCGCTTCTCTGATAGGCATCATAGTATTGGCTACTTCTGCCGAGGTTGTTTCAGGGACCGTAACCTTGGCTTCTGGTTTCTGTTCCGCGAGGTGGCGGAAGACCTCAAGCATTTGCATGAAGAGCTCCGTCGCTTCACGTTCAGTCCCATCTCCAACATCAATTTTCCTATACAGTGTTGTTAGTTTAGCGGGTCCCTTACTCTGATACCTATCTTCATACGCGTTCAGGGTATAGTAGCTGAATCGCAAGATGAAATGCCGTCTGTGGCTGTCGGCATGTGAATTATATACGCTCATTGTATAATCTTCGCTCTCCCTTCGTTCTACTAATGTCTTTGCTATTTTGTCGATCCCATCCCGCTCATCTTTGCTCAACCTATTTAGTCTGGTTGATGATTGTTTGCTAGACTCGGGGTCGTCTGATGAGGTTGTTAATGCGGCTGGTGCAAAGGCCGTGAGGGCTGGTGCACTAGCACTGAGATCGCTTTCGCTCACACTCGGAGCGTGAAAGCTTTGTCGGCAGGGGGCATATGGAGGGGGCATGTAGATGATTGGGGGACCTAGTAGTAACTCATCGTTCGCCCGTTGTTTGGAGGGCAATTCAGGGTAGAGCGCAGAGGGGGTCCTAACAGGACATTGGCCTGTCGACCCTGATTCTTGGTTTTGCATAGTATCTTTTCTTTCTTTTATTTCTTCTTCTAGTTGCTTCGCGGCTAGGTGGGCTGCCTTTCGTAATTCTTTCCCTATTTTTGCTTCTTCTCTTTTCTTTCGTTGTTCCGTTTCTTTGCGCCACATGCCGATACTGTCGAGCATAGTGGGCGTGGTCTTATTCTTCTGGAGCGCTATTTCTAATGTTTTTATTTTATTTTCGTCAAAGGAACCTATCAGTGGCCACTGACTTTCAGGGTTCTTTTTCGTATATTTATGCCATAGTTTAGTGTAAGCTATAGCGACTAGTCCATACTTAGTGAACATGTCCTTATTAGGGGTGCCCTCCAGTGGAGCTGGATGGTTCATCTCTAATAAGCGGTCCGGGCTAAACAGGCTACCAACCAGTGGGGAGAAGACAGGCATGACGGATTACAACGGGGACAAAAGTCTGCACTACCTATCTTATCACGGCGGACAAAGACTAGACAGAATATTTCTATTCTACGTTATTTGGAGGCCGTGAATACCTCAAAAGAACCAATACCGAATAATCGGCCAATCAAACAATCCAGTGGGGAGAATAAGTGGGTACGAAAAATTATCGTTACCCACTCTTTCTCTACCTGCAAAGAGAGACCTTGTTCTTCCCTGTTTGCAGACAAAGAATCTCCAGACAATAATCCACGAACGACAGTTCGGGAAACAGTGGGGGAGGAAGATAGGCACGACGGATTACAACAGGGACAAAAGTCTGCGTTACCTATCCTTCACTGCTTGCAAAGAGAGAGCCTGTTTGTTTTTCCCCGTTTGCAGACAGTGAATCTCCAGAGGGTTTCAACAAAGCGTAATACTAGTATTATCCAAACAAAAACAATTTTCCTCAATTCGTCGTGTTTACACGACCTTACCCGGACCGCATGGACGGTTTCCTGTCCTCTGGATCCAGCGCCCGATCGTCCTCTCTCCTTCGTGTTGTTCGCGGCACTCCTGATGGTTCCCAGTCAGGACCGTAGATCACTCGAGAGAGGTCTGTTCAGAACTAGTGAAGGTCGGATGATCGGCTGTCAGACGAGGGTCTATCGGACACGAGCTCTTCCCGATCGTTGCAGTCGTTCACTCTGTCATCGGGACCTCTCCCACTGGATCCACGTGTCGCTGATGGGCCCCACGCTTTGGGACGCCAATTGTGGAAAAAGGTAGGGCTAGGACCTTTCTCAAGATTTGCCCGGCGCTAACCGCCCTTGTACCATTCAAGTTTACCAAGCAATGAGGCAGGCGCCGGAGACCAGAAGGCAGGAAACAGAAGTTTTATTCCGACGGAGCAGAACACATCAGATCAGACAACAAGGTATCATCTCGAGGTGCTCTAACAGCCTCTCTGAGGCCTGGCCTCTTATACACTGGTTTATGGCATGTGACCTTCCTTCACCACAATCAGAACTTTGTAAAGCAAGGAAAAGACATCCCCGTAATCCTCGTGTTAATCCCACCCCCATATACCTTCACAATAGAGGTCCTCAACCTGCTGATAAGAGGAGGGGGTCATCACGCAGCTGAGTGTTCCGTCGAGTCTTAGGATGTGTGCGCCTGATCATGTCACAGGGGGTGGGGAGGCCTGGATCAATAGTGGGTCCTTTGAAGGAGAGCGACCTCATACAATAAAGGGCAGTAAATGAGATCTCCCGGCTTAGGCAATGGCCTCGGACCTGTGTGGACAGTCGGACACGGGGTGAGGGGCCATCAATGGAGTGGTATTCATGCTGCGTGGACAATCCAGCGCAGGAGGGAGGTTTATCAACAGAGGGGCATTCATGGGAGGAGAGGAGGTGTTGGTCAGGCGTTGGCGTGACTCCCAAGGACAGGGTCATGCAGAAGGGTCATGCTCATAAGGAGGAGGAGGGAGGGGGAGCCAGGGTGCGCGGAGGATGCTTGCTGGGTCAGAGGGACGTGCTGGCGATCGATCGTGGACAGGGAGACCATGATACCTAAAATGGCTGCCGTGCACGTAGTACATAGGTGACCTAGAATAGCTGCCGTGCACGTAGTACATAGGTGACAAGCTGGCGCAGATGATGTTCAGATCGCAAATTAAAATTCCACAGAGAGGCGAGAATGTTTTTGATTTTTTCATCAAAGAAGGTTGCTAGTTTGTTACATTTGTCCTCCGCTGCATTGGAGTCCAGGTATTTCACTGGGGGGTCGGGGACATGGAGGAGTTCTTTCAGGATGAAGAAGGTTTCCCTATCAGAGCAGGAGGAGTTTTTTATTTTTTCCTCATAAAATGCGCTTTTGGAGTTACGGAGTGCTAGTTTGTATGCTCTTATGGATGTCCGGAATGCGTCTTTTTTGTTAGCAGACTTGTCCTTCCTCCATATGCGTTCCGACCTTTTACATTCTTTCCGTAGAGCGTTCAGTTCAGGGGTGTACCATGGGGCAGGATTGATCCTCTTGGCATGTTTGAGGGTGGTGGTTCGGGGTATGAGGCTGTCTAAAGACTGGGTAAGCCAGTCATTGAATTCTATATCCGCAGTTTTAGGATCAAGAGAGGAGAGGGGGGTGGATTCCCTTAGCTTAGCTGCCCAGTCTTCCGGTACAAGCTTGTGCCAGCGTCTAACGAGGGTCCTAGCTTTAGGTGGTTGAATCGGAATAATTTTGAGATGCCAATCCATGGGGATCAAAAAGTGGTCTGTCCATGGAAAAGGAAGGGGGGCCCGGGTTTTAAAATTTCGAATATTCGTGAAGATCGGATCCAAAAGCTGGCCTTTTTCGTGGGTGGCTTGTGAGTTCATGAGATGCAGGCCAACCGAAGAGAGGTCCGTCAGTAAATCAGCTGCGGAGTTGTCGGTGGGATCAAGGAAATGGAGATTGAGATCCCCTAGGAGAAGGAAATTAGAGGCTGTGGTTGCTCTCAGGGTGACGTAGTCCATGAGTGTGCTGGGGAACTCACCGAGTGGGCCTGGTGGCCGGTAGACTAAGAGTCCGGAGAGAGAGATTGCAGGCGAAATCTGCAGAGTGAAGTGGCAGTTTTCACAATCTTTGATGTTGCCATTATCAATCCTGCAGGTGAGATGATCCTTGTATAGGATGGCTAACCCGCCTCCTCTGCCGAGAGGTCTGTTCAGGAAACGTATTTGGTAGCCAGGGGGAACGGCATTGACGATATCAAAGTCGTTATTTGGCGTCAGCCATGTTTCTGTGAGAAACAGCATATCCAACGTAGAGTTTTGAACGAGGATATTTATCTCGTGAGCGTGTTTGACGAGAGACCTGCAATTGAGAAGGCCAAGTTGGAGGGCTTGTGTGTGTGCCTCAGCACCCGGCGGGTTGCAGAGGATGCAGCCCGTAAATGGGTTGTCTCCAGTGAAGATGTATTTACAATTGGGATGTTTATTCAAGTTCAGTGCTCGGAGCCTGTCTTGGGTGTATGTTATACGACGACTTTGAGAATCGGGCATAGTGCTTGGGCCTAGGGCCGTCTGGGCCCGGACGGGCCCAGACGGGCTTGCCTTAGGCGCGCCTTCGGCGCGCTGACGGCGCGCCCGCTGCGCCCGTCCGCTGCGCGTCCGGTGAAAACACATGGTAATATTGGAAGACTGGAGGGAGTGGCCTCAGGAGAGAGGGCGTGTCCTGCACCGGGATTCCCTCTCCCGCGTCAGCGCTGTCCTCGGCTGCGCGGGGGGTCAAGTCCGAGTAAGTGCCTAAGTTTAGCAGCGTTTTAGCGCAAGCAGCAAGTAAAAACACAGTATTACAGCAATTAAAAACAATTATCCCAACAGTTAGAATCTCCCGGCAGTGCCTCAGGAGTTACCAGGTATCTGAGCGCGGCTCGTATTCAGTGCGTTAAGTACTGGTAGGGGGCGTGGCTTAGGTCGAGGGGGCGTGGCTCCACGGCGGGCGGGAAACTGTGCCTGCACCGGGATTCCCTCTCCCGCGTCAGCGCTGACCTCGGCTGCGCAGGGGGGTCAAGTCCGAGTAAGTGCCTAAGTTAAGCAGCGTTTTAGTGCAAGCAGCAAGTAAAAACACAGTATTACAGCAATTAAAATCAATTATCCCAACAGTTAGAATCTCCCGGCTGTGCCTCAGGAGTTACCAGGTATCTGAGCGCGGCTCGTATTCAGCGCGTTAAGTACTGGTAGGGGGCGTGGCTTAGGTCGAGGGGGTGTGGCTCCACGGCGGGCGGGAAACTGTGCCTACACCGGGATTCCCTCTCCCGCGTCAGTGCTGACCTCGGCTGCGCGGGGGGGTCAAGTCCGAGTAAGTGCCTAAGTTTAGCAGCGTTTTAGTGCAAGCAGCAAGTAAAAACACAGTATTACAGCAATTAAAATCAATTATCCCAACAGTTAGAATCTCCCGGCTGTGCCTCAGGGGTTACCAGGTATCTGAGCGTGGCTCGTATTCAGCGCGTTAAGTACTGGTAGGGGGCGTGGCTTAGGTCGAGGGGGCATGGCTCCACGGCGGGCAGGAAACTGTGCTTGCACCGGGATTCCCTCCCCCGCGTCAGCGCTGACCTCGGCTGCGCGGGGGGGTCAAGTCCGAGTAAGTGCCTAAGTTTAGCAGCGTTTTAGTGCAAGCAGCAAGTAAAAACACAGTATTACAGCAATTAAAATCAATTATCCCAACAGTTAGAATCCCCCGGCTGTGCCTCAGGAGTTACCAGGCATTCCACACGAGCTGGGAATCAAGGCATGTCGCCATTTTTTAAGGAACAGGCCATCATCATACCTTTTTCATACAGAAATGTTGATAGACATGATGTACACTTGCCTAACCCAGAACTTCTTTACCTTTGATAGACAGATATACAGACAAACACTAGGATCTGCTATGGGGACCTGCTTCACCCCCAGCTTTACAGGCCCCCTACCTCTACTGGTGGGAGGAGCAGGTAGTAAGTAGTATAGGTCTGTTTAAGGAACATGTGATATTGTGCGTACAATTTATCATTTATATCTTCTGTATCTAAAAAGGCAGTATTGATGAAGCCAATAAGTGCGTGGAGATTTTAAATAACAACACGCTCAATCTTAACTTTAGCAGCCAACTAGATAAAGAGACCATTGATTTTCTTGATTTGAGTAACCCTGGGCAAAGCACTACGCTAAGCTTGCGTAGTTTGCGAAGTTTGCGTTACTTCGCACTACACAAAATGCACGTAGCACAGTGCAAACACCCGTAGCGTAGTGCAGCAGCCATTTTTTGCTAGCTTGTGGGCCTCAACGTCAACTTAGCGACCGCGAGCAAGCAAAATGACATCCCGGCGAGACTTTGAGACTTTTTCCTCGTTCGCGATTAGCAACATCAAGTTGCCGATCGCGAGCGTGGAAAATAAATCTCCCGGCGAGATTCTCAACACGGAGAGGTGATATTTCTCATTGCAAGTGGTCACGAACGCTCGCGACCGCTGGCGATGAGAAACTACCAGTCCGCGTTGAGAAAGATGCTGCTCGAGTAAAAATCTACTCGAGCAGCAGTAAAAGACAGCGCGCACTGTGCAAGATGCCGTTTTCAATGATTGCACAGTGCGGACAAGCATCCAGCACTGTCCAATCATTGCGAACAGGGCACTACGCAGTTCGCGTAGCGCTACGCGTAGCTCCCGTACTGCAAAGTGCACTTCGCTTAGCTACGCGTAGCGCTACTTCGCGAAATACGCCCAGGGTTAGATTTGAGACTTAAGGTCAATGATAAACATTTAGACAGCTATCTGTTTAGAAAGGAGACAGCAGGAGATAGCTTATTACATGGCCAGACTTGCCACCCAGAGAATTTGATTAGGAACATCCCTCCAGGCGAGTTATTAAGATCTAAACGCAATTGCAGCATGAAGGATGGATATGACAAAGATACATCTATATAATGATTGAGAGGTTTCTAAATAGAGGGTATACACAAAAAAAGATAAATAAAGCGTGTGCAGAGGCAGAGAAGCAAGAAATGAATTAATTACAGAAGGAGAAAGCTAGTAACGACTCTGAAAACAAAATCAGGTTCATTACAACATTCAATAAACAATCTAAACTAGTGAGGTAAGGATTAGATCAATTCTGGCGTGTATTGAAAACGGACACAGATTTGCTATCATACATTGAGGATTATCCTCGAATCACATACAGAAAAGCGAGACCACTTAAAGACATCATCAGTCGAACCCTCATAACTCCTGAATCGAAACGCACCAACATTCAGGGGATTTATACGTGTGGCAGGTGTAAAGCATGTAAGTACAGCCACAATTACAAGGAGGTTAAATTATCTACTGAATGCCAACCCTTTGGAATAACCAAACATGTATCGTGCAATACATATCATATGGTTTTTGTTCTCAGATGCCAATGTGAGAAATACTACATAGGGAGCACAAAACACAAGGCCAAAAAAAGGATTCTTGAACATTTAAGGGCGATCAAAAATGATGACAAACAATACCCCATTGCCAGGCACTTTAAAACTCAACAAAATCAGACCAGCAATCTCCTGTCTTTTTGTGTACTAGACACTATTCCCATGAGAGAAAGAGGGGGTGACTGGGTACTGGAGCTTAGGCGCCTTGAATCAAGGATTATAATACAATATCATACTACGCACCCCATAGGACATAATGGGGATGAGGAACTGGCGGTACATCTAGGATGAGAAGACAACCAGACCCGCAACTTACAATAATGAAATATGCTGTAAACTAAAGATCCTCTAGATTTTAATGAATGTTTTTATTCTCACTGCCACTGATTTATACTGATTTGTTGCACAAATGTTGCTGGTTCTCAATTAGGGCCCCTTTAGGATGGCAGGCCCGCACCACCAATTAGGATGTGACCATCACCCTGGAGGTTGAAGTCTGCATCTTTGTCAAAGAGACATGTTGTGCATTGCCTTGCACAACGTGGAAGGCACTGCGCTGTGCCTGACCAAGTGCAGCCCTCGACCCCCCTGGGGGCCCCCAATGGGCCCCCAAAGCAATTCCAGCCAAAAAGGCCTTTGTGTAAACCCATGCTAATATGGATGGTAGCTACCACCACCATATTAGTGCCCCAGTCTACCCGGCCGACAATCGTAACGATTGCCGACTGGCGGAAAAGTGGCAGATGCATTTTGCGTCCACTGCGAAACCCCAGTCATTGTGATATAGCGGGGGCTTCACTCGATACGATGTCGTGGCAGTTGCCACTGCCGGCTCGGCGGTGGGGAACATCACGACAACCTAATGAGCCTTTAATGTTTAACTTGTATTTTTTGTACATCCCCCTGTGATTATTGTGAGGCAAGTGGAAGGCACAATGAGTAAAAGAGATATTTAATTGGAAGTGGAAGTCATTGCAATAGAGAGGATATATTTTTGATTGATAGCAAGAACTGTCACACATATAGGATAGTAAGCCCATAAGAGATTAAGTCGTAGTACACCACAGAAGACATATTTATTTATTTATTTATTTATTTATTATAGAGTTTTGTATAGCGCGAACAAGACCCGTGGGTATCAGAGCGCTTAACATAGGAGAGGTAGAGGGTTAACATATATAAAAACAGTTAAAGTACAACAACTATATATTCGTACCACATGAGACGTTCGCGTTAAAATATGCTATGGCTAAACTTGTAACAAAAACAGGTATATATAACAAATAACCAATATGAGGTAGCTCGGTAGTTAAAGTACAACAACTATATATTCGTAACACATGAGACGTTCGCGTTAAAATATGCTATGGCTAAACTTGTAACAAAACAGGTATATATAACAAACAACCAATATGAGGTAGCTCGGTATATGTTCGTGTGGGGTGCTGCTCTTGTGATCAGTCAAAATATCCATTAGTGGTGTCCTTTAGGTTGTTCTCATATCATAGAATACGTGTTCCTTTTAGTATTGACTATGCTTCCCTTACTCATGCCATACAAGCTCTGTACTAGGGCATTAGTATATCAGATCCGTGAACAGTGATCTTCACTAGGTAATGTATCTATTCATCAGCAGGCTCTTCACTTCCCGCTTGAATGTTACCAGGTTCTGGATCTTCCTGATATTTGGAGGGAGAGAGTTCCATATTCTGGGGGCAGCTCCTGAGAACGCTCTGTCATAGGTTTTTTTCTTTCGGAAGATGGCTGGCCGTAGCAGCAACTCCTTAGCACTTCTAGCTGATCGGTTGCCACCGGACAGTTGAACTTTCTTGGCTAGATACCTTGGGGTGTTGACATGTAGCGCTCTGTGTGTGATACATGCTATCTTCATTTGGATTCTGGCTTCATAAGGTAGCCAATTTAATGCTTTCAGGTGCGGGGATATATGATCATATTTCCTGGTTCCGGTGATAAGTCTTGCCGCCGCGTTAAGGCAGGCTTTTAGTGGTGCCGTAGACATTTTTGGTAAGCCAGCTAAGGTGGTGCAGCCATATTCAATCCTCGAGATAACTAAGGATTGGATTGCCAGTTTGAGGTCCGCCTCTGAGATGAATGGTTTCAATTTTCTTAAGTAGTTCGAGTGAAAGCGGGCACTTTTCGCCATTGAGTTAATGTGGGCTTTCATGTCAAGATTCTCGTCTAAGGTGATTCCTAGTGATTTAGCTGAGTTGACCAGGGTTGGGGTGCAGTTTAGCGCAGTCATGACGATTGGCAAGATAGAAAGCACTGACTGGAAGGGAGAAAAAAAAAACATTAGTCCGTCGATAGGATGGGAAATGGGTTATTAACCATGGGGTATATGATGCAGCAAATACTTAATCAAGGCCCACTTGGGCAAAACTGTTGCTTTTTCCTTACTGTTATTTTCTACCTGTAATTTTCCAAGATAAAGGAATTCATATGTGGTGCACAAATTGCCTGTTTACACAATATGTACAAATAACAGATTTAGGCATTGTGCAATTGCGCATTAAAGTGAACGCAGGATAAGCAAAGCAATTGCCTGCGCTGCAGAGGGGAATTGTAAGACTTGCTATATATAAAGTTTTACGATTGAATCTGAAAACCATATTGATTCATTCAACATGTAATGGCTTCAACAGACTGACTCTTTATTCTTCTTTTTTCTTGAATAAAAAAGATTGTTTTTTAAACCCAATAGTCACACTTGCCAAAATACATGAATTTGAAAATAGTGAAATAGCATCATAGTGTGCGACTGCACATGAATAATGTATTATTTAACCTGGAAGTCTGTTTTTATTGTCTATTCACTGTTTGGTCATATGGTGTATTATTTAAGACTGCATTTAGCTGCAACAAGGTTACTTGTGAGCAAGGAGCCTCGTGCTCCGAAACGCGTAGAGTTGCACTGCCAGAAATAAGCACGCTTTGAATGCATTTGGGCCGCAGTGTGTTATTCATGTGAAGAGGGAACGACATGATTTTTGTAAAGCGGGTTTACCTGCGAAACACGTCGAGCGAAGCTTTCCTAAATAAACACGCTTTGAAACTTCAAGTGGCCCGGATAATCTTTTCCAAAAGAGGAGTGAAAGGTTGGATTTGTGGGGATTCGCTATCCCGTCCGAGGCCCGCCACTGAAAGCGGCAGGGGTCCTAAGCGAACTTGTTGGCTGGAATATATATATATATATATATATATATATATATATATATATATATATATATATATATATATATATATATATATATATATATATATATATATATATATATATATATATATATATATCCAACAGAACTCCTCCAAAGGCACACGCGCTGAAAATGTCCAACAGAACTCCTCCAAAGGCACACGCGCTATATATATATATATATGTATATATTATATATATATGATCTGCACAATAATGATATATGTATATATATATATAATATATACATGTGTGTATATGTATATTACCTACTGGCGGACGCCAGTAGGTAGTTATAGTTAGGACCTAGCTACCATACGAAATCCACAAAATTCTATTGGGAATATCTTTGGTGCTGGTTGAGGAATTTGCGTGTAATTTTCCAAAATTTTGGCCAGCTCCGCTCCGCTCCTTCCCTGAAAGTTTCAGGTGGATTCGTGAAGTGGGGGCTGAGAAAAAAGGGGGGTCCCAAAACGTGTTTTCCCAATGTTCATTTCCATAGGACGGTCTGACAAGTCTACAGCCCGAACTGCTGAACGGAATTACACCAAACTTGGTAAAATTGTCGGGACTGGAACACAGATGTACCTTTTCTATATTTGGTGAAAATTGCTCCAGTGGTTTTTATGAAAATTAACTTCAAAAACACATATATATCTATAGGCGCGCTCCGAGCGCTCACTGGTACGCGTACCGGGGAGCGCACTCAGCGCGCTACGGGAGTGCGCGAGCTGAAATCTGATTGGCTGTTGGATGTCTGTCAACATTCTAAACAGTCCGGAGAGTCCGCCATCTTGTGTCTCGGTAGAATCGAGACACCTGAGGTGAAAAAAAAAGGGGGAAATGATTAAAAGGGGGCAGGGTAGACACCCCTTGACCCCCTAGGTTTTTCTGAGGGGAGCCTAGAAGGACCCTGAAGAGCAAAAAAACTTTTTTTTTTTTAATTTTTGCGGGGTAACGCTGGGTGTGTTCACATGTACGCTCTCCGGTACGTGCACCCTGAGCGCACCACAGGGTAAAACAGTGAAAGAAAATAGTTTTAAATAAGAATTTGGATTGCTTAGAGGTAGGGTAGTTCTAAAAAGAACTGTTTTATTTATTTATTTATTTTTAAAATTTTTGAAAACCTTTATTTGTGTAGGGTTGCATACAAATACGGGCCTACAACCCAGAGGCCGGCCACAGAACAAACTGGAAAGCACCAATATCAATAAAAAGTACGGAGTGGTTACGCAATACTACACAATGCTGCGAGTCCATAATGCTAACTGAGTGTAACCCCCCGGCACAGGATCACAGAAGGTTAATTTTATGGTAAAAGAATAAAGGATCGGTTGTATAATAAGCGTCCTGGTGCACATGGCGGGGAACAAAACCAACAACATTATAATAGGGAATCCATAGATCTGTCATCAGAATAGTCCAAAGCGTTCAAGCCATAGATGCCCTTGCAATTCTTCTTCGGTCAGTGTCCACCCGCAACCTCATGTGCCCAAAGACAAGCAGAACATCACTCTCATAATAGTAAAATTATCAGTGAGACGGATAAAGTTGCAATCATTATACAGCCCAACCCGGAGAGTAAAAGAAAACGAACATACTAGAAAAAAGGAAAAGGGGACTCCACGTTACTGTACCCGCCCCACGGCGATAATGGCGATCAACAATTCAAACAGCAAACATTCTTAGGGGCGGGGCGGCTAAGTCAGGATAAGCAGAACCTGAAAGTACCATATTACAGAGGAATACCCAATCCTCCCCCCCCCCCCAGGCACTCACCCCGCGGGAATCACGCACAGTCACGGAGACCCAAGAAAAGGACACAAAAGAGCCATAGAAACAAGTAACTATCTAATAGACCCCAATCCACCCGCCCCACCCTGCACCCCTGCAGAAGGCTATGGCCTACCCCTCCCAGCAGCGTGCCTGTCGCCCTAAACATGAACCCGAAATATAGAATGAGATAATATAGGGAAAGGGAAAGAAAACAGATAAAAAGGGGAAAAGGAAAGCCAGGGGGGAGGATATCATGTAACAAGGCGCACGGCCCCCCTCCCCCCGCCCATTCAAACAATTAGTGCAGCCCAAAACGAAACTGGCATGTTTTCAGGTAGCCATACATATTAAGGATTCGACAAATCATCTCAATTTGGGGCATTCCATAACTCCGTGCACCGAACAGCAGTCCTCCGGATTAAGAACCGGGCTCACCCCAGTCCTTTCTTAGCTATCGCCACGATGTATGTCGAAGTAGCGGGCATAAAACAAAGCGGAGAGAAAAGGCCGTGGAGCAGCCGCTGAACGGCCAATGGAAGCAACCAATGGGATCTCCTCCGCCGACGGTAATGCAAAAGCTGTTTACGGCATTCATGTTCACCAGTGTCAATGGTCACCAGCAAACTTTCCCGCATGCGAACCAAGACATCGCTACCCCCACCAAAATGCGGGAAACAAACAGCAACCATCTCGGGCCCATCCGCATCTCTGAGGGATGGCCCGGGAGCAATGGCGGTCTCCACATTGTCTTGCACACAAGAATCCCGGGCCAAGGTCACTTGCCAAATCTTCAGCGCTCGTGGGCTCACGCTCCCCAGTGCAGGCCCCAGCACAGTACAGAGGCACAGCATCGACATCCCGGGGCGTTCCACAGCATACGGCATCAGCCGCCATTTTGCGATTACAGCGCCGTCTTTTCGGAACCAACTCCTGGGGCAGGCTCACAAGCAGGGCCCCCACGGGATCCCCCTCAAGCATCCAAATGCAACCTCGATGCAGAAATGAGGGCCACCAAAAGAGGGGGATCCGCCGGCACCACCGCTCCGCTGGAGCCACTCTCCGCCACCGAGCGATGAAGTTCGGAATGGCCGGGCAAGGCAACAAGGGGGGGAGCCACCAACACGGCGTCCCCCACACACAACTTGCCGCACCTCACCTCTGGATCACCGGACGGTAGTCCCAGGCGCGTTCAGTTGCCTCTGGCCTTTTCGCACAATGGCCTCTTCCGGCCGGCCTCCATCCTCCACCCGAGGCCGCCACCGACACCGTCTCGCCGGCTACTCGCTGAAGGCAAGGCCCCGGTCTCCACACCACGGAGGCCGCACTTCCTGGGAGGACGCCGCTGCGGACCCACTGAACGCCAGAGTCACCAGGACGGGTGGTAAGTATCAGCAGACCCTCATCTATAAAATGTTATCATTTTTGGGCAGGATGGGCGGCAGGATAGATGAGTTTGGGCAGGGAGGCAGGCGGAGCCGAGCTACCGTGAGGCCCTCACGATGTCGAGCTTGGCTCCTCCCCCCAGAACTTTTTTTTTTTCTTCTTTTTTTGTTTTTTTCTAAACAAAATCAAAAACAGGGAATGCAAAACTGCTCAACAGGAGCAAAAAAAGGGAAAAATTAGGGCTGGGGAAGGCAGCGGTGTTCTTGCCTCTTGCGTGCAATGAGCTTGATGCTCTGCTCACCATAGCAAAGCATTTCATCGCATTGCTTGCACTTTATAGTAATGTCACTAAAAACAGGTTGAATGTTTGGAATCATCTCCAATTCCGCTGCACGTCCTCTCCCTGATGTTGTGGCTCCTCCTGTAGATGTAGAGGCACCATCCCTTAGGGGATTACGTGCCAGGTCTCGGACACTCTCCCGGGCATAGTTCTGGGGGTGTCTGCTTTGGACGTGGCGAATCATTGTTGAGTTGCCAAAACTGTACTTACTTCTAGGGTCTCCTCGGGAAAGCACAGTTTGGCAGATTTTGCATTCAACTTTGGGAGCATTCACCTTTTTTAATCCTTCAGGTATTGAAAAAAACTTCCAAATAAATTGCTCCTTGACCTTGGGCTGAGGTGGCTCTTCATCAATGAAGCCATCTGACTCCTCGCTGCTGCTGGGTGTGTAGCAGGGTTTCCGTTCTCCCACAGAACTGTGCACAGAGATCTAGAACCTGGGTGAGTCAGGGTGACCCAAAACTCACCTTTGTTTCAGAAATCCCCTTACCAAGCTAGCTACAGTGTCTCATCGGCAGTAATAACTTACCAATGACTTAGACAATCCAGAACATGAACTTAGAATACCTCAGGTATCGTGGAACACATGAACACTCTTTCGTTATATAATCATTACAAACCGAAACCGGGAGGCAGAGAACACACGTGCAAGTTTGAAATGTTTATTTTTCAATGCAACATTCTCAAACGCAGTATCTTATATAATATCAACATACATATTATAAAAATCTGAGTTAGCAGCATAGTCACTAATCCATAATAAGCAAAAGGTGATAGCATGTTATGATGCAAATATCTATCGAATTCTGTATCACCTATATTTCGCGCACCCTAATTAGCATATTATATTATATCTAAGAAGGTCTCATCTGGGTTCTTAGCAGGGCGGACCCATACCTCTAATTCTCAGTAGGAGGAGATCACATCAACCGCTACCAGCTCTCAGCATGCGAAGCATCAAGTGTGTTGATTCATTCCCTGTAACTGTATCTTAAACCCGCGTAGAGCCCAATATTGGCAACAACATTATTTGTGTTATGACTAACGTGGTGCGAGGATCAGGCCTTCAGCAATCTTGTGTTAGGTTATTCTTAGAGTGTGCAGTTCTCAGTGTGCAGACAGTTGTACCGAGTGTACCATGCACGACTGATACCAGCGCAATAACATATTATTCTCAAATAAATCACATCTTTCGTCTAGGTTAGAAGCTACAATAACAATTAGGTGTCGTGTGCAAACCGAAGCAGAAAGAAAATATGGCGTTTAAACATTTAATAAGCCCATGCTAACTTAACACAATATATAGAAACGTAGTAACCATATGACACGCCCCCAATGATCCGAGGACGGTTAAAAATCAAAAATATAAGCCAATACTCTATGAGAGGCAAGACATGAAAGCAGAGTTCAATGATATTGAGCCAAGCTAAATGTATGCAAACATATGTAAAATTCAAAAACAAAATTTATGTATGAATGCCTATAGTGGCCACACAAAATATAAAAAGTCGAACTTAAGGCCTACTCTCAGTCAATAGGCCTAGAACATCTGAAAAAATCGAATGTTCGTATTGAAATTGGGCACCATTCAGAATTACTAAAAAGTCACGTGCCATAATGATGGACGTATTCAAAGTCACTCATGGTTGAACGAATATGCAAAATAGGTAGCCACAGCTTCCAACATGAAATCACTGTCATCATCCGAAAACAGTTCAGCCATCCAATTAAGCAATGGAAAAGAACATACGTGCTCCTCCAACACCGGTTCCTCTAGCTACATCAGAGGACAACTCAGTGGGTTCTCGAGAACGCTCTGTGCCAGAAAGTCATGTGCCGCTGCGAATATGTCCCACTGACCCATTAGTCCATGCATCGCTGCCACACAGTCCATGCCTTTCGCCAGAACAGACCAGCTCGTGAGCCACTACGGGGTACATCAGCTGATCAAAGTTGACGTCAGGAGAAGTCGGTAAACAGAGACACAAATCAATGGCCCAGTCGAAATCACAGCTCAGGCAATGAAACACGGGCTGGACACATGTGAAATAGGAAAATCTGAAGGATAATCCAAAAGCCGTGCTTAAAGTCGCAAGCGGCAGGGATCCATAATAATCAAGCATCCGGTTGCGAAACTGCATCAGTAGGGGCTGAGCGTTTCCTTACGCAGGATGGGCATCCATGTTTTATAAAGTAAAATATCACCAGGACGCCTGCAGCCAAAGCCAGCAAAACAGGAAATCCGCCAAACAGGCTAGCGAATATAGAATGAAAGAACGCAGGGATAATACCAAATACTTTTTCAAATGTAGTCACGAGACCACTGCTAACCATTTTTAAAAAATGAGCCAGGCTTGTTGTGGAGGAGGCATTGAAGATTTGATGAACCAGCTCGCTGAAATGAAACGGCAAATCAGTACTTAAAAGCGCCTGTACTTCTGTGCGTGTGTTTGCTATGTGAAGGACATAAGTTTCGAGGGCAGAGCTCAGGGTCACCTGCTTTTGAGACAATAGGGCTCTTATACGGCCTAAACCATTGAACTCAGCTCTCAAGGTTGGTATTCTCGGCCAAATTAAAACATCTGAATTTCCATGCGTGGGCGGATATAACACATTCTTGCAGCAAACCACCCTTTCTGACACGGTAACCACATATGCGATACCGGCATCTAACCCACAACAAAACTCGTTATTCAAAAGCAAATAACTACCGTTGGACAACAAAGTGAAAGTGGGAACTATTGCAGGAACTGGTGTCCCTTTCAAAACACAGGCCAAATTAGGTTTGTCCTGATTACAAGAACCATGCAACTGAATGTGTCTGCATATCAGTGAGCGGTCAGGCGATTGTGTACATTCTTCACCGTTCAAATTCACTTCATTTCCCTCTTTTAGGCATCTATAAGTGTATGGTAAAGACCATGTCTCATGGAGAAAAGCACTGCCTAATGGTTCATATCGCCCTATAGCTATATATTTCATACAATTCGTAAATTTTTACAAAGCAAAAGGTAAGGTAATAACACCATGGATAAGCCATGTTGCAGAAGTCACTTCAGCGACAGAAAAAGGCAAAGATTCTAATTTTTCAATGTGTAGCATAGAAAATGTCGCATCTCTCATTGATAACATGCGTTGTTTTTCAGTCAGATTAAATGGGGCAAATAGTGATAATACGTTCATAAAATTCCACGGCACTCGACCAGACTTAAGAGTCTGTAGTGTCCAAGCAAACTGCATCACAGAACGTAATTGATTTTGACCATGATATAAAACGGACACTTCATCATGTACAATGTCAACAACAGAAGACACAATATTGTTTAACGTGTAAATTCGGGAAGAAAGCGTGTTAATACTGTTATCAACAACTGCAAGAACCTTTTCTAAATTTGCTTGATCAATAGCTCTCAGGCGTTTAGCAGCCTCAACCTGGGTAACTTTCCAGATTTCATTGTAAATTGCATACAGCCATCGTTTAGATCTACCTTTAGCCGGGCCTTTAATAAAATCGTTCAAATCCACATTATCATTTAATTGAGACAGATGTAGTTTAACTGCAGTTAACGTGGAATGTTGTAACCAATTTTGTCACAGCTTCCCCACAGAATAGGTTGTGACAGTATAGTCTTCTTCAAAACGCGGATCGGGCCTGACTTTTGTGAACCCTTCAGCCAAACCCATAAAACGGCGTTGGCAAGAATCAGCACTTTTTTGCCATACCAGCCAACCCTTGGAATCCAAACTGGAAATGTTAAAGGATGAATTGTGTAAAAGAGTTTGCAACTCATGAATGGAGAAATCAGTAAAATTACCCCAACCTGTATATTCATCTAAATCTGGGATGTTCGGTGTATTTAACTTTTTAGAAGTAGCCAATCCAAAGCATGTTGTTTGGAAAATGGTCGAATTTAAAAACAACATGTGATTCGGGATGAGACATGCACGGTGCAAAGCCTCAGTGCCTTGTACCTGCCAATCTTTGGTACCCCAAATCGATTTAAGGTCAATTGTTCCTTTCCAAAACTCGTAGCCATCCACAGCCAACCTGTCTAGAAAGGACTTCGAATACAGCAATTTTGTATCGGTAAGTCTAACTTTGGAAATGGGCTTTTGTGTCATTTTAAAATAAAATGACTCGGGATTAGACTGATTAAAGTCTGTAAAATAGGTATATTTTTTCTGAAATGTATTGGAACTGCCACCGAATGGAGCAGGGCAATGTTCCCATTGTGTATAATTTACAGCAACCCTCCTGGAATTTGTCTTATGTAAAAAATGATTACCATAGTGTTGAAAACAAAACAAATCACCATAATTAATAGAATCTGTGTACAGATCCTCAGCATCGAAGGCAGCATAATACTTCAAATCAGAGAATAATGCTTCTACGGCCTGAATATCCCAACCATCAGAACGTATATTCTGTTTAATAACATCTCCCATGTTTACTCTAAGCACATTTGGAACATTAATCACTTCAGTAGGCCCATGTATTTGAAACCTAACTGCATCCCACACAATCCCATCAAGGACAGGCCAAGCAGTTATGTTAACTGTATTTAAGTTTCGTTTCAGTCTGTGCGCTGAATATGAAGAGGAAAGAGGGGCCAATGTTCCATTAAGGTACCGAATTCCTGTTCTTTCTTTAACGTAGTGACCATCAATCAGACGGAAAAAATAAAACACAAAACCAATTGACATAAAAAGATAAAATGAAAATAGGATCAACCAAATGTATGTCCAAGGGGGAATTAAAAAATGTTTTTTAAACAACGTGGCATATCTTTCAATGTTTGAGAGTTTCTTTGAAGGTTCCGAATCAGAGTCAAAAGAGAATCTGGACTGGTTGGCCAAACGGGTCTGCAAATCAGGCATCGATAAATCAGCAGGATAAGTGTAGTTCAGCTCATCAATGTTAGTAACAGGAATAGTATTTAATAAAGGACTGGATATGGCAGGCATCTCGAGGGACACCTCCTGTTCTGCGCCAGATGTTATTGCTAGTACAGAGTGCCTCACCATGGAAGGACAGGATACAGCCGGTGTCATGCTATGAAGAATCGGCCACCCTGTGTGTCTTGACATTGTCAATAGAAATAAATCTGTTTTCCTTTCGACCAGGAAGTGGTGGTAAAATGACTGTTCTTGTGCCCTTCACTCCAAGAACTCGAACCGGTGCTCGATATGAGGGACCAAACTCTTTCTTGTTATCGATCTTCTCTCGAACCAGTTCTCCAACTTGGGGTAGCCAGCCAACTACCGGGATCTGCAGCGCATCATCCGATGTGGAGGGCAAATGTTCCTTTGCAAGACTGTCTCTGGTCTTTTGTAGACTCTGTAAAACATTGCAATGTTCATCTACGTCAAAGGCCGTGGCCTGGGCCTTGTAGTCCAGCCCATCGAGGTCAGGTACATACATCTTGATACCAAAGAGCATTTCGTATGGGGTCCGCCCACCCAGAGACCTTCTAGGGAGATTATTAAGCGCACGCGGCACGCCTATGAGGTGGGCTAACCAGTTACTGCCAGTGCCTATAACTCGAGCTGTCAAAGATTGCTTTAAGTCGCGGTTCATTCGTTCAACTACACTATTACCCCCGGGTCTGTAGGGACTCGAAAATTTGACTTGGACCCCCATCGAAACCATAGCATCCTTATACGCCTTAGAGGCAAATGCCGGACCCTGATCCGAATGGAAGGTACCACAGGCAAAAATTCCCACAAAGACTCGCAAATCCTTAATGACAGTACGTGAATCAGCGCTCCGATGCGGCCATACCCACACAAAGCGTGTGCATGAATCAACTGCGACTAAGAATTACTTATACGCAGTATCAGAAGAAAATGGACCGCAGTGATCCAAATAAACACATCCAAGTGGTTTATTCGAGATGTACAACTGTGTCTGAGGCGGACGCGCAGCAGTTGAAGGCTTAATCTGCTGGCAAATGTCACATTGAAGAACATATTCACGCGTCTGTTTATACAGTCCCCGCCACCAGAACCTCTGTTGTAGCTGCGTTACAGTGGCTGAGACGCCCGCATGCGCAGACGCCACACCTTCATGAGCCGCTGTAATCAAAGCAGCCCTGCGATCCGAGTTGGGAACTAGACGTTCGCCAACTTCAGGGATTTTCACATAAGGAACCTTATCGGGACTTAAGTGGTATGTGTATTTAGAAGGGAACCCCGCAGGATATTTACTTCCCTTCTCCGTTGCAGCTACGGCTGCCAAGATGTCATCATCTATTTTGCTTTTGGACCTCGTGACTGCTGCAACTAAGTATTTTGATACAGCTGACTTCGCTGCTTCATCAGCAAGCGAATTGCCAACAGCGTGGACCCCCACGCGCTGATGACCGAGAGTATGAATCACAAACACGAGTGGCAACTTCTCTTTAAGTTCTGCCACTCGGACCCACATCGTTTTATGTTTTATTGTGCTACCTTTGGAATCACGAAATTCATTCTGAATCCAAAAGAACAAGTTTTCATTGTAAGACTGGACACAGAAGTAAGAGTCACTTACGATCAAAGTCGTCACACTAGGATCTACGTACTCCAATGCAAGCATCAGGGCACGAAGCTCTGCTAATTGCGCGGTGCAGTCCCCAAGCGTCTGCGTGTGCACGACACTGGACTTGAACTCATCGTTCACCATGGCACCGACCACAATGGCGCAAGCGGAAACGTAGGCATGTTTAGAGCCATGCGCAACCTGCGCCGAACCATCAGTGTAAATGATGCAATGGAAATCCTCCAACGGCCGCATTGCTAATGGAGCAGGATGAACAAATTCATACTGTAAATACTCCTGCGACCGTAAAGTGGCGTCAAAAATAAACGTGACATCCTGGGACGTCAAGGATGCAGCCCATTGAATCCACCGAGGGTGCAAAGCTTTGGAATTAGGTACACTGGCTTTCGTAACCGCCTCTAAGGCAGGACACGGGGTAACAACCAACATGCGTTTTCCTTGTGACAAGGCACGTTCCTTAAGAATTGCCATCTGCACAGCCGTTAAAACTTTCTCCACAGTGGAAAAACGCAATTCAGCCGAAGTGTACAAGTGTGACTTGTAAGCAATAGGTACTGTATCCCCTTCATTAAAAGTTAGGTACGTGAAACCCACCGCCCCAGGGATAATCCTTATCACCAGGTTGGTCTGGTTATCACAAGTCTGTAAGTATTCAGAAGCGAGCAAATCAGCCTGCAAAGATTGCACAATGGCCGAATGCTCAGGCAGCCAGCATGATTTGGAAAAAGATGGTTGTATCAAAGCATACAAAGGCTTGATACGCTGGGCATATTCCGGAATGTAAGTTCTCCTGAAATTCAAAAAACCCAACAGAGATTGTAATTTTTTCAGTGTTGTCGGAGAGCGCAACTGTGCGCACTTCTCCAGGAAATGGGGTGCTAAACCCTTCCCTTCATTGTTAAGCTCGTAACCTAGAAACAACACTGTGTACTCTGCAATGTGCGATTTTGCAAAGTTAAACTTGTAACCCATGTCAGCAAAGTTACAAATTATGCTATTTACTCGACACAGATGCTCCCAAAGATCGTCGTCTGTGAGATAAATGTCATCCACATACGAACAAGCAACTGGGTCGAAGCTCTCCAAAAGAGAGACAATGCGTGCGGAAAAAACTCCAGGACTGTTCTTGTAGCCCATTGGGAGTCGTTTAAACATTTTTTGCACACCGGCGCATGTAAAACTGGTCCATTGGGAACTTAGACCGTCTAATCTATGGGCATAAAAACCATTGGAAATGTCAAGCGTGGTTTTGAACCGTTTACGCTCAAGACTATTCACTAACGCAGAGCCATGCGTATTCTGTACTGCACAGTTACGGCAATGCGAGTTCAAATGCCTATAATCCAAAACCAAACGATATGAGCCGTCCGGCTTGTTCACAGTAAAAAGGGGGTTATTCATCGGTGACACACACGTTTCAATTACACCTTGATATTCCAATTGTTCAAGGATAGCTGCGACCGAAGCTTTCGCTTCACGCCGTATGGGATATTGAGGTTGAGGCTGTGGCTGCGACCGTAAAGGAATCTCGTGGCTTGGTGACAATTTATCCCAGCCACACTGATTGCGGTACACAGCCGGCGCAAGCGCCAGAGCCCACTCTTCTGCAAAATGCAGCGCCTCCACCCTTGGCACAGTGTGCGCGAAGCTGGGTAGGATTACCTCCTCCCCTCGCGGAGCTGCGAGAACAAAAGGTGGGGGCCAGTCAGCCTCCGAAAGCAAAATGTCATATGTGGACGAGAGATTTTCCCAAAATACCCCTTTTACAGTTCGCTGCATGTCACCTTCAATTAACAGGACAATTTCAAAAAGACGTTCAGGAGGAGCAACATGCGTGTCAGCAGTTTCTATCACAACATAAGAATCAGTCGCTGTCACCTTCAACAGTGGACGGAGGGCCTCTCTCACTATGGTAATCTCTGCTGCGCTGTCCAGCAAGGTCAGAGCCCACGTCAGATTCCGAAGCCGCGTTCTCACTATCTGGGGCATAACGATGCGCGGTCAGGGCAGCGACTTTCTTCGTGGCAAACTGTGGTCTCTTGGGCGTAGAGCCTTCCTGCTGCTCTCCACCGTTTCGCGGGCGGGGCTGACCACATCCTTGCTGGCCACCCCGGCCCCTGCCGCCCCCTCCACCACCGGTTGACGGAGCCGATGAGTCCTGAAAGGAACGAGGAGAGCGTTGGTCAGAAGCCTGAAATCGTTCAGGCGATTTAATCATCGCGCGGTCGCGCAAATCATAAACTCGATCCGACTGCGCAGGCAACGGAGACGCAGGAGCAGAAACCTGTGTTTGTTGTTGTTGTTGCTTACCCTGATTCTGCTTTTTAGGCCAATTTTGCTTCTTGGACTTTTGTTGACCACTAGTTTCCGATGTCCGACCCTGGGGCTGTTTCTTCTCCTTCTCAGGAAAAGCCTTAACCCCATTCGCATTGCGGCCAACCATTCTGTAAGCAGTCACAATTATCTTTGCCAACTGTTGGGGTCGGTCGGCCTCTTGAACCAATGCCAACGCGTTAGCCACCTGAAAGTTCACTGCATCCCCCTTGACATTCGCAAGGATCAGATCGCAAACCACTTCAAATGAGCCACACAGGCGCATGCCCAATTCAACAGCCGCCTCTGGTCCGTGTTCGTCTTGAACACGTTTAAGGACCCCACCTAGATTGGTCACAGACGGGGAGCCATAGCACCTCGAATAGACCGCTGCAAAAGTTTTGCCCCAGGTCTCACAGTCAACAAGGTCAGGAGCCAGATCTTTCGGCAAACTTAGTGTAAGAATCCGGTGTTTATCACCCGGACTCGTATTGGGAAACACAGCTTCCAGCTGGCCGAACTTCTCAGCAAGCCAGAACGGAAAATCGTCCTTTTCCTGGGGCTTTTTACCCATCACGGAATTCACCATGACCGGATTGATTTTCAGACCAGCATGTTCTGCACGAAGCTGTGCGCCCCTAGGGGCCGCGTCCTGAACATTACGGCTAGTGTAATGAACAAGCGCTCTAATCACTTCCACCGCGACTTCATGAAGCCGCCGCAGATCTCCCACGTTACAAGTGGCACGTCGGGGGTGAGGAGTAAATCCAGCCAAAGCGGGCCAAGGAGTGCCCGGAATGGACAATGGACCTAACCTCGGAGCGGTTAAAGCGTGCGGTAGGGCGCCACCAAACCAAACTCCATGCTGCCAAGCGTCAATAGGAACCTCCAGTGCTCTGTACGGAGCGTACGCAACCGGTACATCTGAAGCAGTGTATGAGTGGAACACACCAGAATTAGCGTCCACCGGCGGAAATGTCACCCACGAATAAAACAGTTCGTACGGGTAAGCATGTTCCGCACTCACCACTAGAACCACAGCCAAGCCCTCTAGAGGAACATCATACATCCGCAAATGGTCAAGCACCGCAATGCGACTATGCTGCGGGATGTCCACGGCTTGAGCCATGTCAGCACGGGAATGAGAAAAAACAAATGATAATTTGTAGCACAACTGGGTAGTAATTCAAAGAAACCGTTTTAGATAGATTCAAGCTTGAAAAAGACCTATTTCAAAAATAGGTAGGTTTGTCCGACACTGCCGTTTTCCGGAAACGGGAAAGAAGGCGTTCGGGTTTGAATGTTATACTACTCGAGTGTCATGATATAAGGCCAACCAACGTACGGGCGCCATGTAGCAGGGTTTCCGTTCTCCCACAGAACTGTGCACAGAGATCTAGAACCTCGGTGAGTTAGGGTGACCCAAAACTCACCTTTGTTTCAGAAATCCCTTTACCAAGCTAGCTACAGTGTCTCATCGGCAGTAATAACTTACCAATGACTTAGACAATCCAGAACATGAATTTAGAATACCTCAGGTATCGTGGAACACATGAACACTCTTTCGTTATATAATCATTACAAACCGAAACCGGCAGGCAGAGAACACACGTGCAAGTTTGAAATGTTTATTTTTCAATGCAACATTCTCAAACGCAGTATCTTATATAATATCAACATACATATTATAAAAATCTGAGTTAGCAGCATAGTAACTAATCCATAATAAGCAAAAGGTGATAGCATGTTATGATGCAAATATCTATCGAATTCTGTATCACCTATATTTCGCGCACCCTAATTAGCATATTATATTATATCTAAGAAGGTCTCATCTGGGTTCTTAGCAGGGCGGACCCATACCTCTAATTCTCAGTAGGAGGAGATCACATCAACCGCTACCAGCTCTCAGCATGCGAAGCATCAAGTGTGTTGATTCATTCCCTGTAACTGTATCTTAAACCCGCGTAGAGCCCAATATTGGCAACAACATTATTTGTGTTATGACTAACGTGGTGCGAGGATCAGGCCTTCAGCAATCTTGTGTTAGGTTATTCTTAGAGTGTGCAGTTCTCAGTGTGCAGACAGTTGTACCGAGTGTACCATGCACGACTGATACCAGCGCAATAACATATTATTCTCAAATAAATCACATCTTTCGTCTAGGTTAGAAGCTACAATAACAATTAGGTGTCGTGTGCAAACCGAAGCAGAAAGAAAATATGGCGTTTAAACATTTAATAAGCCCATGCTAACTTAACACAATATATAGAAACGTAGTAACCATATGACAGGTGCTCTGGCAGCCATTCTTTACACTAAATGGTAGGACAGAAAAAAACAGGTCTTGCTGTCTCCAAAGTGAAAGAAGAAGTGAAGGAAATGGGTGGGGTTTTCATTAGTTGTAAAAATAACTGTTAATAACCAATGAAAAGAGTTATTTTAAGGTCACATGACTTGACGCGCTTACGCTGCGCGCACCGAAGCGCTTCCGGGGGCGCTTACGCGGCACGAACATAGGTGCTTCCGGGGGCGTTTACGCGGCACGTACGTAGGCGCTTACGCGGGCGCTAACGCGGCGCGTCTAAATGACGTTTTGCTAACATTACGGAAATATGTTCAAAGTTATAATACAGGTATTTACAATCAAAAATACTACTTTTATAAGTATGCTACTGAATGTCTTGCATTATTATTTAGTTAGATACATACTTTTTTTTTCCGCACGAAGAAATGGCGCTCACGCTTCACTATCGGGTGAGCTTACCGGTGCTCGCACCCTGAGCGCCCCAAGACAATATGATAAAAAAAAATGAAAAATACATTGAAAAAATTATTCTTGTGAAAAAAAAAATAATAGTTATTAAAAACAGGTAATAAAAAAAATTCTGTTTAAAAATCGTAGGTTACAAACTCGATATACAAAGGAATTAGCTTTTAAAAAACCTTTGAAATTCACTGAAAAAAACATAGGTTTAACACTCGTTATAATTAGGAATTAGCATTTAAAAAACCTTTGAAATTCACTGAAAAAACCATAGGTTTAACACTCATTATAGTTAGGAATTAGCATTTAAAAAACCTTTGAAATTCACTGAAAAAACCATAGGTTTAACACCAGTTATAGTTAGCTGGACATTTTACTCATACAAAACCATTGAAATTCCCACGTTATAGTTAGTTGGACTCACTATAACTTGCGCGCCCGCAATCCACTGCTGATGATTTCACATATTACATCATTCATGACATGGTCAGTGACATCACTGATGACATCTCAAATGACATCACTGATGACATCTCAAATGACATCACTGATGACATCATTCATGTGATAATACGATGCACCTCCTCACACTCTAATCTAACTTTTGATATATCCAGTGTTAAATACAGACTACCATTCCAGAAACCATTGACACACCAATACCAGTTACCACATACGCACTCACTGATTCCTAAGTGTGGAGTGTGGCTCACTGGTTAGAGCAGGCAGACCCTGAAGCAGAGGTCAGACCCGGGACCAGGGTTCAATTCCCGACGCGGCAGGGTCTTGAGCTCAAATGTCCATGGACTCGATAATTCTCGCTTCGGTGCCTGACCTAATCATGGGTTCACACTCTGCAACTCTGGGCATTAAGCTTGCTTAATCTCCACAATGGCCCCCCGCGGCGGGATGCCTGGCTTTCACCTTGGGGATGCCCTGTAGGGGCTATCTCACAGGGAAAAGCCAGGATGGGTTCCCAAGGCAAGCGCGGAGATACCCCTTCGGGGGTCGATTCAGGCGCTATATAAGAAACATAATAATAATAATAATAATAATAATAATAAGTGTACACACACATCCACTCATTCACCCATACAATCACTCATACATACAGTCACTCATCAATACAACACTATTATATGCACTCATACACCTATAGAGATACTCACACACTGCCACTCATCCATGGAGTTACTCACACACCTAGTCAGTCATGCAAAGAATCAATCACACTCCCATTTCCTCATCTATACAGTTATACACACATAAACTTACTTATTCAAACATATACTCAATCAATCATCGCATTTATATAGCGCACTACTCACCCAGAGGGTCTCAAGGCGCTGGGGGAGGGGGGTCCGCTACTGCTCGAACAGCCAGGTCTTGAGTTGCTTCCTGAAGGCGAGGTGGTCCTGGGTCAGGCGGAGGTGGGTGGGGAGGGAGTTCCATGTCTTAGCGGCGAGGTAGGAGAAGGACCGTCCCTCTGTGGTGGCTCTTCGGATGCGGGGGACGGCGGCGAGGGCGTGGCTGGTCGATCGAAGCTGGCGATTGGGAGCGTAGAAGTTGAGGCGGCTGTTGAGGTATCCTGGGCCTTGGTTGTGTAGGGCTTTGTGTGCGTGGGTGAGGAGACGGAAGGTGATTCTATTGTTGACCGGGAGCCAGTGCAGGTCTCTCAGGTGTCCGGAGATGTGGCTGCGACAGGGGATGTCCAGGATGAGTCGTGCTGAGGCATTCTGGATCCGCTGGAGTCTCTTCTGGAGTTTGGCGGCGGTTCCGGCGTAGAGGGAGTTGCCGTAGTCCAGACGGCTGGTGACGAGGGCCTGGGTGACCGTCTTCCTGGTCTCGGTGGGGATCCACCGGAAGATCTTACGTAGCATGCGCAGGATGTTGAAGCACGACGAGGAGACGGCGTTGACTTGTCTGGTCATGGAGAGGGAGGAGTCCAGGATGAAGCCCAGGTTGTGTGCGTGGTCTGTTGGTTTGGGTGTGCTGCCTAGGGCGGGGGGCCACCAGGAGTCGTCCCAAGCGGCAGGTGAGGATCCCAGGATGAGGACTTCCATCTTGTCCGAGTTCAGTTTCAGGCGGCTGTTCTTCATCCATTCGGCTACCTCTTTCATCCCTTCGTGAAGGTTGGCTCTGGCGGTGGCGGGGTCGTTGGTGAGGGAGAGGATCAACTGGGTGTCGTCGGCGTAGGAGATGATGTTGAGGTTGTGCTGGCGTGCGATGTCTGCGAGGGGGCTCATGTAGACGTTGAAGAGGGTTGGACTGAGCGAGGAGCCTTGAGGAACGCAGCAGATGACTTCGGTGGCTTCAGATCTGAACGGAGGGAGGCGGACTCTCTGTGTCCTTCCGGCGAGGAAGGAGATGATCCACTCCAGTGCCTTATCCTGGACTCCGACGTTGCTGAGGCGTTGTACTAGGGTACGGTGGCAGACAGTGTCGAAGGCCGCGGAGAGGTCGAGGAGGATGAGGGCCGCTGTTTCTTCGTTGTCGAGCAGTGCTCGGATGTCATCGGTGGCTGCGATCAGGGCGGTCTCGGTGCTGTGGTTGGCCCGGAAGCCAGACTGCGAGGGGTCGAGGGATCCGTTCGTTTCGAGGAAGGCGGCCAGCTGCTTGTTGACGGTCTTCTCGATTACTTTTGCAGGAAACGGGAGCAGCTCTTCGGGAAGGTAGCGGTGTCGAAGGAGGTGTTGATGATGTCCCGCAAGTGGGGTGCGATGACAGCGTCGGCCTTGTTGAAGACGTGGTGAGGGCAGGGGTCGGTCGGAGATCCAGGGTGGATGGAGTTCATCGTGCGGACACTGTCTTCGGTGCTGATCGGAGTCCAGGCGCGGAGGGTGGTGGTGGGGGGCGGTGGTTCGGTCGTGGCGTTCGTCGGTTGAGTGCTGAAGCTGTTGTGTATGTCCACGATCTTGTTGTGGAAGTAGGAGGCGAGGGAGTTGCAGAGGTCTTGCGAAGGGGTGATGTCGTTGTTTCCGGCGTTGGGGTTGGAGAGCTCTTTCACGATGTTGAAGAGTTCCTTGCTGTTGTGTGCGTTGTTGTCCAGTCGTTCCTTGAATGCAGTTTTCTTGGTGGCGTGGATGAGTTGGTGGTGTTTTCGGGTGGCGAGCTTGAGGGCAGTCATGTTGTCCGGTGTTGGGTCTCTGCGCCAGGTTCTCTCGAGGGCTCGGCAGTTCTTCTTGGAGCTCTTGAGTTCGTCGATGAACCATGGGGCTTTCTTGCTACCGGGTCTGCTAGGCGGGGTCCTCAGGGGGGCGAGCTCGTCTGCGCAGTCGCTGATCCACTTTGTGAGGTTAGTGGCCGCCTGGCTAGGGTTCGTTGTGCTGGTGGGAGGGTTCATGCTCAGGGAGGTTGCGAGCTGGTCGGCTGTGATCTTGTTCCAGCTCCTGCGTGCAACCTGTTGCTGGTGGTGGTGGATCGTGGTCCTTCCGAAGCTGAAGTGGACGCAGCTGTGGTCCGTCCAGTGGAGTCCGGTGGCGTGGCTGAAGGCGATGTCCTTGCTGGATGAGAAGACAGGGTCGAGTGTGTGTCCGGCGTAGTGGGTGGGGGTGGTGACCAGCTGCTTGAGTCCCAGGTTGGCGGGGTTGTCCAGCAGGGTGGTGGTGTTGCGGTCGTTGTTGTTCTCCAGGTGGAAGTTGAGGTCCCCTAGGAGGATGTAGTCAGTGGAGCAGAGGGCGTGCGGGCTAATGAAGTCGGCGATGTCTTCGCTGAATTGTGTGCGTTGTCCCGGGGGTCTGTAGATGAGGGTGCCTCTGAGGGTGGTCCTGGGGTTGATGTGGACTTCAGGTGCTCGGCGGTTGCGAGGGTGTCGTCGGTGTTGGTCATGATGCGGATGGTGTTCTTGTGGACGATGGCGATGCCTCCTCCGGTGTGGTTGATGCGGTCTCTTCGGATGATCTTGTAGCCGTCTGGGATGGCGATGGCGATGTCGGGCGCTGACGAGGCGTTCATCCAGGTTTCCGTGAAGAAGGCGACGTCTGGGGCTGTGGTGTCGAGTAGGTTCCAGATCTCGATGGCGTGCCTGTGGACGGAGCGGGTGTTGAGCAGGATGCATTTCAGGTGGCAGCTGCTGTTGCTCATCTTGGTCTTGGTTGGTGCTGGAGTAGTGCAGGTCCGTATGCAGGTGAACTTGCAGGAGTTGCAGCAGAAGGGTCCGTGGGTGCGTCTCGGGGTGGCTCGGTAGCAGCCCGGGACTCGGCCGGCGTTGAGGGCGTTGAGGGTGGCGGCATCGTACGTCCGGCGGGCGGGCTGGGGTCTGCGGGGGCCAGGGGTCCTGGCACTGGGCGCGGTCCAGGCGCGGACGGGCGCAGACGGGCTTACCTTTGGCGCACCTTCGGCGCTCAATCGGTGCTCCCGCTGCACGCGGTCGCTCTGGGGGCGTTATAAATCTGGAGCCGGGAGGGCGGGTCAGCTGGGAGGCGGGAGCGGGGCGGCCAATGGGCTGGTGGTGGGCGAGGCCGCAGGGAGGCAGCGGCGGGAATCGGCGCAGACGGGCGGCTCAGCGGCGGCTGGGTCGCTCGGTACAGGCAGGCAGACAGGAAGGCGTTGGCAGCAGGTGGGGTGACCCGGCCTAGTAAAAGGCACAGTGGTCACTACTAACACATACGTTCTCACTTTTACAATCACTGATACAAGTACACATTGACCTATACAGTCACTTACGCAATCACAGGCTCTCATGTATAGTCATTAATATATGCCAACTCTCACATGCACTGTGTTTTACATATTTACTTACTAGGACATGTAGCACTGAGATATCTATTCACTCACCAACACACCCATGCACACAGTCAACCGCCCATACAGCTGTTTCCACAGGCACTCTTGAACCCATACACCAAGTGAATCAACTGCTCATATATCTATGCACAGAGTCGCACACCTCCCAGCCACCCCCACACACACTCACCCTCATATACAAATACTTGGGCAACCAATCAATAACCCATATAGCCACTCATATAGCTACTAATCAACACATGCAGCAGCTTACACAACAACAGACATAATGATGCACACATTCAGAACATTTAGTCACTAACCTATGCATTCAGTAAGACACATTTAATCACTCACTCATACAGTCAGTCACGCACCTACTAAATCCTTCATCCACACACTCATCCATACACTCATTCTTCAATATGTAAAACATATTTTAACTTTACAGAAACACACGTTCACTGGATGATGTCATCAGTGATGTCATCAGTGATGTCATTTGAGATGTCATCAGTGATGTCATCGGTGATGTCACTGACCATGTCATGAATGATGTAATATGTGACATCATCAGCAGTGGATTGCGGGCGGGCAAGTTATAGTGAGTCCAACTAACTATAACGTGGGAATTTCAATGGTTTTGTATGAGTAAAATGTCCAGCTAACTATAACTGGAGTTAAACCTATGGTTTTTTCAGTGAATTTCAAAGGTTTTTTAAATGCTAATTCCTAACTATAACGAGTGTTAAACCTATGGTTTTTTCAGTGAATATATATATATATATATATATGATCTGCACAATAATGATGCTGGCTTTTTAACATATTTTGTGATTGATGCCATCCCGAAATCATTGAGAAGTAGGGACTGAGAAAGGGAGCTCAGACAGATGGAATGCAGGTATATAGTCAATCGCAATACTAATATCACAAATGAGTTGAATGCTGTGGAGGAGCTGTGTGCATTCCTTTAATAGTAGCTGGAAAACACAACTTCCCTAATCAGGTGCTCAATGTGTTGTACAGGCTTATTTTAACATGCATAAAGGGCCTGATCATTTATTAATGTTGGGATGGATCTACACCCTGTAGAACTGTATCATACAAGCAAATCAAGCATGTATAAAAAACATAAGGGCACTGAGTCAATAGTAATGCTCTAAGGCATTTACTAAGGGGTCGATTACGATGTAGTTTGGAAAGCATTCTGACCAAATCTGTCTATGTCAAGTCAAGTCAAGTCAGGAAATTTATATAGCGCTCTACATACCCGTAGGGTCTCAAGGCGCTAGAGGGAGGGTGGGGGATTATTTGTCGAATATCCAAGTTTTAAGTTGCTTTCTGAATGCTAGGTGGTTCTGAGTAAGGCGAAGGTGAGTGGGAAGTGAGTTCCAGGTTTTAGCTGCCAGGTAGGAGAAGGATCTACCTCCCATAGTGGTTTTGTTGATGCGAGGTACCGTGGCAAGGGATTGGTTGGAGGATCGCAGCTGACGGGAGGGGGTGTAGAAGGACAATCGTGTGTTGAGGCATTCGGGCCCAAGTTCGTAAAGTGCTTTGTGTGCGTGGGTTAGGAGGCGGAAAGTAATCCTCTTATTTACGGGGAGCCAGTGGAGGCTTTTCAGGTGACCAGAGATGTGTTCTTTACGCGGGATGTCTAGTATGAGCCTGGCTGAAGCGTTCTGGATGCGTTGGAGTTTTTTTCTGGAGTTTTGCGGTGGTACCGGCGTATAGTGTGTTTCCGTAGTCCAGGCGGCTCGTGACCAGCGCGTGGGTGACCGTTCTTCTAGTTTCGGTGGGGATCCAGCGAAATGTTTTTTTGAGCATGAGAAGAATGTTGAAGCAAGATGATGAAACGGCGTTGACTTGTCTGGTCATCGAGAGTGAGGAGTCCAGAATGACGCCCAGGTTCCGTGCGTGGTCCGTCGGGATGGGGGCTTTTCCAAGGGCTTCTGGCCACCAAGAGTCATCCCAGGCGGAGGGGGAGGTGCCTAAGATGAGGACTTCTGTTTTGTCTGAGTTCAGTTTCAGACGGCTGTGCTTCATCCACTTGGCTACTTCTTTCATTCCTTCGTGTAAGTTGGTTTTGGCGGTGTTAGGGTCTTTGGTGAGTGAGAGGATCAGTTGAGTGTCATCCGCGTAGGAGATGATGTTGAGATTGTGTTGGCGAGCGATGGCCGCAAGGGGGCTCATGTATACGTTGAAGAGGGTGGGGCTGAGTGACGATCTTTGTGGCACGCCGCAGATGACTTCAGAGGACTTTGACTTGAATGGTGGGAGGCGGACTCTCTGTGTTCTTCCGGTGAGGAACGAGGTGATCCATTCCAGTGCTTTTCCTTGGATTCCTACGTCTCTGAGGCGCTGTAGAAGGGTGCTGTGACAGACTGTGTCGAAGGCAGCGGAGAGGTCGAGGAGGATGAGGGCGACTGTGTCTCCATTGTCCAGTAGAGATCGAATGTCGTCTGTTGCTGCGATGAGGGCGGTCTCAGTGCTGTGTTTGGCTCGGAAGCCGGACTGTGAGGAGTCAAGGGATTTGTTGGTTTCGAGGAAGGCGGCGAGCTGGTTGTTGACAGCTTTCTCAATGACTTTGGCCGGGAACGGAAGAAGCGAGATGGGGCGGTAGTTTTTGAGTTCGGTGGGGTCAGCTGTGGGTTTTTTCAGAAGGGCGCTGAGTTCTGCGTGTTTCCAGCTTTCCGAGAAGGTGGCGGAGTTGAGGGAGCAGTTGATGACATCTCTGAGGTGTGGTGCTATGATGGAGTCTGCTTTGTTGAAGATGTGGTGAGGGCAAGGGTCAGTTGGGGATCCTGAGTGGATGGAGTTCATCAGGCGGATGGTGTCCTCAGTGGAGATTGGGTTCCAGTCATTAAGGATGTTCAGGGGGGGTGAGGGTCCTGCAGAAGATTGGGTGGATTGGTCTTCGGGTCGGTTGTCGAAGCTGTTGTGGATGTCTGCGATTTTGTTGTGGAAGAAGGAAGCTAGGGAGTCGCAGAGGGCTTGGGAGGGGGTGATGTCGTTGGAGTTGGCTGATGGGTTGGTAAATTCTTTGACGATGTTGAATAATTCCTTGCTGTTGTGGGCGTTGTTATCTAGACGGTCTTTGAATGCGGCTTTCTTGGCAGACCGGATTAGTTGGTGGTGTATGCGGGTGGCGTTTTTGAAGGCGTCCCTGGTGCTGGTGTTAGGATCTTTTTTCCAGGCCTTTTCGAGGGAGCGACAGTGTTTCTTCGATTTCTTAAGATCATCGTTGAACCAGGATGCGTTTTTGCTGCCTAGCTTGATTTGCCGTTTTTTCAACGGTTTTTTTCCGACCTAATCAGATTCAGGGAGTATGACTGACCGATTACGATTGTTCCGAATACGATTTGGTCGGACTCCCATTGACTTCAATTGGAACCTGTGTTCCAACCGAATACACAGGCTCCCATTGAAGAAAGGGGTAGGTGGGGAAAATTGTGCACCCTGTGGTGGGCACCCCATGGTGCCTGCCACAATATGCATGGTTGCAAATAGGGGTCCTTTGGGTACCCGCACGGGCACTATTCAGAAGGCTTTGGGTAAAGGGGGGCCTGCTACAGACCCCTAAATTCAGATTTTGACAGCCGATCTGTATCAGAACAACAGTTTCAGAAAGGCTGTCTGAATATGCCATCGTAATTGGTCGGAAACGCGGACCCTTGACCTGTATGAGTTGGCTCCGAATGACTTGGTTCCTCCGAATGATATTCAGAACCGAGACGAAAAGTCCGAATGCTTTCCAAACATCGTAATTGGTCATTCGGATAACTTTCCAAATCAGTCGGAAAGACGGGTTCTAAATTGAAGTCAGCAGACCCGAATACCATTTGGAGCTTTCCGACCGACATCGTAATCAACCCCTTTGATGTGTATTAGATCGATGTTTAAATTGTGATTTACAAGATGAATTGACTGGTGATACTAAATATTCATTAGAACAAAGCAGATTTTATGGAGATAGTCAAAATGACAGAAATGCAGTGTATTATTTTAAGTGATTGGTTGTGAATTGACAGCATGCAATTAGGCATAAAAGTAATGAATTCAGTAAGTGAAATGATTTGAAATGAGGGTGTACTAAAAGAAAAAAAATATTCAGTTCACATATTCAAACATTGCGAATTTTGAAATGATAGTATTTTGATTATGAAATTAAAAAACAGGTTTGTTTATTGCAATATTGTGAATTTATTTATTTATGAAAGATTTATAATGCACATGGCTTCCTCGGCGACGAGGCGTCCCAACGCAACCAGAAACCCAAGGAAAAAACAGAGAGACCCAGAAGCGACTAACCCTCAGACAGTAGGAAACAGCCAGGTTTTTAGAAACTTACGGAGCGTCAGAAGATGAGAGATATCTCGGATATGCACTGGAAGGGAGTTCCACAGTTTGGCCGCCAGGAGGCCGAACGAAAGGCCCCCAGCCCTCGCTCTCCAGACTTGGGGGACACAAACAAGCCCACGATTGGCAGATCTCAGAGCACGCCTGGGCATATAGTGTGTCAATAAACCAGATAGCCCTGTAGGTGCTTGGCGCATCAAGATTTTATGAGAGATGACTGCACCTTAAACTGAATGCGTTCTTCAATGGGCAGCCAGTGTAGCCTAGGAAGCACATGTGCCACCGACTGAGATCTTGGTAGAGCCACTAACATATGTGCTGCCGCGTTCGGAACCCTCTGCAGGCGTTTAATAGCAGCTTTATTGGCACCCAGATATAAGGAATTACCATAATCGAGCCTAGCAACGTTCTACGATTTATGTTATTGTTACATGCCTCAGAGAAAGCATCCCGGAAGTCTTTTGTTGTTGAAACTGTCACGTGGTTGTATTTAAGAAGACCACTAAGACACTGCGCGTCATGCGAGCAAGGTCACAGGCGTGACTGAAACGCGTTATGGTGGATGTGTTAAGAAAATAAACAAATACAAGTGGAGATTCTTTGTGTCTGTGCCTGGTCTTTTGGATTCAAGGATTACGTGAGGTGATTATATATACACACACATATATAAATATATATATACTGGATAAAGGGCAGAAATTCAAGCGTAAGTGGGGTTTCACAGCAGTTGCTCTAAAGGCAGCTGGAGAGGTCCGCCAAGAGCGCGAAGACACTGCCAGATGTTGGGATCAAAGACAACTTGAAAGCATGAATCGGATTGGCCAGCGGCAACCAGTGATCATGAAAGACCCATTGACTGCTCTTCTCCCCCTGGTGGGGAGCACAGTCTGAACTCACAAATACTGCTCTGCTTTATTTGAACTAGTTTAACTACAAAAGGAACACGCTTTGGAATGGGGACCATGTGTCCTCGTTCATTGCATTCAGTGCCAGCATCACATCCCTCCACGCCTTGCCTCAACAACCAGCACAGGATGACACACATTGCTGACACATGTCTGAAGGAACAAGCCCTCGCTAATCAACAGCAGGAGGATCAATAATGTATGGTTAATAAGACAACAGTTATTCCTTTCCTCGATGAAACCCACATCCCACATGTTTTCTGTAGGATGTTCTGCAAAACATTATGCTATTTTTACACAGAAATTGAGTTTAACCAGCTTGGCATGTTGTGTGTGTCTCGCATGCAAATTGTTGCACTACATAGATGTTGGCGGTAGATAGTTCCATGAGGCTTCTCTGAGGGTTCCTGGAGATGTCTAAATTGAAAATACTTTCTGCCCTCAATATGTTCGAATATCCTCTCTCTGTTAAGAAACACTATAAGAAACCCTGATACTTAGATATCTGCTGATTCTTTTATCTGTCGTACTCGTAAACAGTACTGTTTGAAATGTGTGTATGTCTATATGTATGTGCTCTGACGTCTGTAAAATCCTGGTCCACGCTGACATCGTCCTAACAAGAGATGCCAGGACCTCTTGTTAGCCCTCAGTCCTTTCCATGGGTGGAACTACCCTCAGAATGACAGGTGTCACAAGAGGTAAAATGAAAACTCCAGAGGAGGAGGGTTTAAGGAGGGGAAAGAACCACACACAAGATAAGAGAAAAAGAAAATACACTCCCCTATATCATCATTGTGTTCCTCTACTGGTGTCCCATAATCACGAATTCCGCTCAGATAATGACACTGGCATCTAATGCCTTGAACTAGAAAAAGTTTACGTCAAGCATGTTAAACTCAAGACCCGCGGGCCGCATGCAGCTGACAATGAATATGTTTGTGGACCAGCTAATGGAAAGGGGCGACCAATCGGTCCCCCCGAACGTATGGTGGAGTACCACGATCCCCCCGGGAAGCCATCTTGGGCGGGAGGCGGGTCTCGGCTGGTATGCCCAAAGCGGCGTAGCCGGGGCGCGCCTTTTTCCCGCCCTAGAGTGGGCTGGCCTAGACACCAACGCGGCCGGCCACGCCCTCGGAGGCAGGCGGGGGCGGGTTCACGCCCACCCTGAAGACGGATAAAAGGAAGCGGAAGCCAAGAAAGCATCCTCTTGTTCCTGTGCTCTGAAGCTGCACCTCCCCGCTGCACGTGAGCTCGAGACGGAACGAAGAGCAATTTTGAGCGTTGTAATCTCTCTTTTTGTTTTATAGATATCCCGTCTGAGAATGCCCAAGAAAGTCGGAAAGCGGGTCGGTACCGAGGAGATGCTCCGCATACTCATGAAGGAGATAGCCGATCTGAAGAGAAAGGTGGAGGCTAAGGACGGGGAGGGAGGACCGAAACGGCCTTTACAGGGAACAATCCCCGGTGGAAAGAGCAAGAGGCCCAGAAGGGGAGCACTTGGGGGGGAGACCCCGGTTCCCGAAGCGCCACGAGAGGAGTCAACCCCGGCGCCAAAGGAGGGGAATCCAATCCCTGTGGTAGTCACCCCTGCGAACAGGGAGGATATGCCCCCCGAGTTAGCGGCGCAATTGGCAGCGTGGTTGGGAAACGATAGCGAGGGCGCCACGGCTGACGACGCCCGGGCAGTGATGAGGCAACTGCGGGAATCTAGGGAGGCTGTGAAGACTCCATCTCCTGTTCCCCCGCAGGTCCCAGCGGTGGGGAGTACAGCGGGCCCAAGTTCTGCGACAAGCGGGGGGTCTACTTCAGGTAAGCGGCCATTGCCGATTGCGGGGGGGGACTCTGCACCTTCTCGAAAGGAGAAGATTGCCCAGCACGTTCCACTAGAAGTCAAGGAATTGATTTGGGCGGATAAATATGTTAACATGTTTTCATTGCTTACCGACTATTACGAGATCGAGCATGTAAGGAGTCAAAAGGAGCTCATGCATCCGAGTGTTTGGCGCGCAAAAATGGCCGCCTTTAAGGTGGACGAGACCATTGGTACTTGGGGCAGAGCATGGGGAATTTTTACTTCCATCATGGGGGAGCGCAGACCTGAGTTGTTGACCGAGTTACCCATTTATCAGTCACGTATTATGGAGTATTCTGTGGCATATGGGGGCAATCAGTGGTTCTGCTATGATAATCTGTTTAGAAAAGCTAAAGAACACAACCCCTTGTTGTCTTGGGATTGTTACGACTCTGTGTCTTGGCAATAAATGGAGAGTACAGGGATGTTGAAGGTACCATTAGTGGGGAGTAACGGGGGGGAATCCTCCCGCCAAAACTCTGGGACGCCCTTTCGGACGGGTACAGGTAACGAGTTCCACACGAAGCCGAATGGCAACACAGGTAAAAGGGGGATCTGTTGGAATTTTAACAGGGGCAAATGTACCAGGCCCCAGGGGTCATGCAAATTTAGACATGAGTGTGGGGGGTGCGAGCAGCCATCCCATCCTGAGTCCATGTGCAGAGCCAAAACGGGTGATAACGGTGGTAAGGGAGGCGCCAAACAGGTCTAATATAGTCCGAGGGGCGCCTTTACCGACTCCGATTGATACCATGGCGATGATTCCTTGGCTCAGCGAATACCCAGATCATGCCTCCGCTGGGGTGTTACGGAACGGGTTTTCATATGGTTTCCGCATCCCAGTGGGGGATTTTCAGGGGGTACCGGACTGTAAGAATCAATTGTCGGTCTTACAGCACATGGCAGTGGTGCAGGTAAAGATTGGGAAAGAGGTGGCTCGAGGTCGTGTCGCCGGTCCATTCGATTTGCCACCAGTTCCTAATTTCGTGTGTTCTCCTCTAGGGGTGGTTCCCAAGAAGGACCCGGGTGAGTTTCGGCTGATACACAATTTGTCAGCCCCACGTGGTCTTTCCGTGAATGATGCGATAGACCCGGAAGTATGTTCGGTGCGGTACGCATCTTTCGATGAGGCCGTAGCCATGTTGAATCGCCTGGGGCCCGGGACGCTGATGGCCAAATCGGACATCGAGTCAGCGTTCCGGTTGCTCCCGGTACACCCAGACGATCAGCGTCTCCTTGGTGTTCAGTTTCAGGGTCACTTTTACATGGATAAATGTATGCCAATGGGATGCTCGATTTCATGTGCTTATTTCGAGAAATTCAGTTGTTTTCTGCAGTGGGTTTTCACAAGAAAGACAGGTTTTCAACATGTTATGCACTACCTCGATGACTTTTTGTTCTTGGGGGCAGCCGGGGATTCTGAGTGTGGACAGGCCTTATATGAATTTTGTGTCCTAATGAATCAATTCGGTTTGCCATTGGCGCCAGGTAAGACGGTGGGTCCCTCGACCTTGATTGAGTTTCTGGGGATCGAGCTCGACTCGGTGGAGGGTTGTTTTCGTTTACCTAAAGAAAAAGTGTTAAAATTCAGGTTATCCCTTGAGACATGTATTCGTGCAACGAAAGTGAACTTGCATCAATTGCAACAGGTGGTTGGTCAGTTGAATTTTGCCCTAAGAGTAATGCCGATGGCACGCCCCTTTTCCCGCTCGATTGCACAGTCCATGGTCGGCTTGAGGGAAGGACATCACCGTACGAGACTCTCGGCAGAGGTTCGCCAGGACATGCGCATTTGGATTGCATTCCTGGCGGATTTCAATGGTCGAATTGTCTGGAATAAACCGGCAGTGTCTTCCGAGGAGCTGGGGCTGTGGACAGACTCGGCAGGGAGCGTGGGTTTTGGCGCCATATTGGGTACACAATGGTCGGCTCAAAGATGGCCGTCATGGTGGCATGAGTGCGGGTTGACGAGTAACATCGCTTTTCTCGAACTATTCCCTATTCTGGTAGCCTTGAAAACATGGCCAGAAAGGTTTAGGGATCACTCTGTGGTGTTCTGGTCGGATAACATGACCGTGGTTGAGTGTATCAATAGTCAGGCAGCACGATGCAAATTGATTCTGAGGCTGCTCAAAGAAATTGTGTTGCTGTGCATGCAACTGAATGTACTGTTTAGGGCGCGACACGTGCCGGGGGTAATGAACCAAGCGGCTGATGCGCTCTCTCGTTTCCGTATGCAGGCCTTCTGGGGTTTTCTGCCCACAGCGGACCCGGTGGCGGCACCCTTTCCCGAAGCTCTCTGGTCTCTCGGTGCCCCGAACTACAAGACCTCGTGGGAGAGAGTTTAGCACCCCGGACGAGGAAGGCATATGAAGGGGCGTTCCGTTCCTATTGGGCCTTTTTGGGTATTGCCGGGAGGGAGTTTTGGGGTCTGGAAGAATGTGTAGTAAGATTCCTGCTCTCTTTACGTCACGCAGGCAAGTCAGTAGCTACGGCCCAGAGGCATCGGGCCGCCATTTCCTTCATGGCAAGGGCTCATGGGATCCAGGACCCGACAGCGTCTTTCGTTGTGCAAAAAGCGCTACGCGGGTGGCAACGCCTTGAGGGTCGCAGAAAAGACGATAGGCACCCGATAGGTCTGGATAGGTTGGCCCTGTTATTATCCGTGCTACCGGTAACATGTTCGTCCCAGTACGAAGCGGTGTTGTTCCGAGCCGCATTTGCATTAGCATTCCATGGGGCTATGCGGGTAAGCGAATTAGTGGCAAGGAACAAGCAGGATACGATGGGGGGACTGTGCCGGGAACACATTCAGGTCAGGGAGGAGACAATGACGGTCTCGTTTGTCAGGTCCAAATCCGATCAGGATGCGATCGGGGACTGCGTAATCATCCAGAGGATCCCCGGGTCTGCCATGTGCCCTGTGGGGTGCGTAGAGGAATATTTAGCACAGAGGGTGGCAGCATGGGGGGGACCTTGTTAAGACACGCTGACGCCACCCCACTGACGAGGTTTCAGTTTCAGCGGGTGCTTGCGATGTCGATTTCTGCCGCGGGCTTGAACCCCGGCGACTTTGGGACCCATTCCTTTCGGATAGGGGCTGCCACAGAAGCGACAGCCAGGGGTCTGAACGTTGAACAAGTAAAACGTGTGGGGCGTTGGGCCTCGAACTGTTATAAGAGGTATGTGCGGTTGCACATGTTGTGAAGCTGTTATGATGTACTCACGCTTCTTGTTTTTGTTTGGTTTTCAGTTGCGCAAGCCTACGAGGCGGGGCGGACTGTCCAGTCGACCCGACACCAGGGGGCCAGCGGTCAGTCATTGCCGGCTGTGAAAATGGAGGTGTGGGTCGTGGGCCACTCATACGTGAGGCGTGCCGCGGACGTATTCAAAGCAGGTGACATGATTCACGTGGCTGGGGAATACGGGTACAGTGTGTCCTTCTACGGAAGGGGTGGGCTCTGTATTGACCAGTTTCGCTCATTTTTCGAGGGTTTGTTAGGGCGGACAAGGTCACCGCCGTCTGTAGTCATAGTACATCTTGGGGGCAATGATTTGGTGACCACTGGTAGACGACTTCTTCTTGAGGCGATGCTTTCCACGGTAAGTTGGTTGGCGAGAAGAGTTCCAGGGTGCACAATTGCATGGTCCCATATGATCCCACGGAAAGTGTGGCGGGGGGCTATTTCTGTTTCTGCGCTGAATCATTCAGTAAGGAAAATTAATAATAAAATGAGTAGATTGTTTCGTTCAAGTACACTGCATTCTGTTTCGCATGGTTGTATTAAAGGGGACAGTATGTATCTGGGGGACGGGGTTCACTTGTCCCGGGTGGGGAACGAATTACTCATAGGAGACTTCATAGCATGGTTAAGGAGTTTACAGCATGACCTTTAGGTAGGAGTGTTGTGGGGGGTCCGGATAGCCGGTCAACTATCCGGCCTGTGGCGGTAAGGTCATGATCGGTGAGCAGTAATTGGAAGATCCCTATGAGGGGGCGTCACCCATTACGGATGGGAGCGCGTGGGGGAGGTGGCCAATTGGCCCCTCAACGGGGAGGCGGTCCTGTCTAAGGAGAGGCCGCCGGAAGGAAAGGAAAGGTGGTCAAGGCCCCTTCCTGGATAGGAGGGGCTACGGCCCCTCCTGGGGAATTTCCCGGGGCCAGGACATCTGCGACGGCAGATGGGTAAGTTGTGTGGGGTGCGGGAGGGGGTTTACGCTACCTTTTAGACACCTCACACGAGCCCTCGAACGACCGTTAAATGGCGTCGAGTTTATTGGGGCCCCCGTCAAGTACAAAGGGAAATTGGTAGATGCACTTGAGGTACGTCCCGGTGCGGTCGCCCCTCTCACAAGTGAGGGGGGTATTTCTGGTTTAGGGATCTGACACCGGTTACGACCTTGCCGTTGGCCCTTAACGTTCGGATGTACAATTTCAAGTCAAATGTTTTGTAGGATGTTAGATCGGCTAGGAGAACCTTTGTATTAGAGATCTGTTAAGGTTAGCCAACATCGTAATGTGGAAATGAAATTGTACATTATGTGAAACTGTTATTTTAATATTTTCTTTTGTTTCATATTTTAATAAATACGGCCGGGAAGGGTGACTCCCTTCCCGCCTTCCAAAAGTTCAAGAACTGTTTCCGGTTTCCCAATTCTTGGGGATTGTGTTGAGAGGGGGTGGCGGGTATCTCGGCCATATGGAAAGGGGCGACCAATCGGTCCCCCCGAACGTATGGTGGAGTACCACGATCCCCCCGGGAAGCCATCTTGGGCGGGAGGCGGGTCTCGGCTGGTATGCCCAAAGCGGCGTAGCCGGGGCGCGCCTTTTTCCCGCCCTAGAGTGGGCTGGCCTAGACACCAACGCGGCCGGCCACGCCCTCGGAGGCAGGCGGGGGCGGGTTCACGCCCACCCTGAAGACGGATAAAAGGAAGCGGAAGCCAAGAAAGCATCCTCTTGTTCCTGTGCTCTGAAGCTGCACCTCCCCGCTGCACGTGAGCTCGAGACGGAACGAAGAGCAATTTTGACCCACCCACCAGCCCCTGAGGACAGCAATTCGTTGGAAATACAGTTGATATAGTATCTTTGTTTTTATCTGTTTTCTTACAGGTTGTGTTGATCGTCGTGAAATTTCTTAACGATGCAATAAAGATTGGTTATTTTCAGTATGTTTTTCAAATAAAGTAATTTTGAACAAGGATTGATCAGCATTTTCGCCTAATAATAAATGTTGTTTTTGCTTTGTAAATCTTAGTAACTTAGGTAGAACTGTTGTATTTATTTTGGTCGGGCGGTAAGGTCATGATCGGTGAGCAGTAATTGGAAGATCCCTATGAGGGGGCGTCACCCATTACGGATGGGAGCGCGCGGGGGAGGTGGCCAATTGGCCCCTCAACGGGGAGGCGGTCCTGTCTAAGGAGAGGCCGCCGGAAGGAAAGGAAAGGTGGTCAAGGCCCCTTCCTGGATAGGAGGGGCTACGGCCCCTCCTGGGGAATTTCCCGGGGCCAGGACATCTGCGACGGCAGATGGGTAAGTTGTGTGGGGTGCGGGAGGGGGTTTACGCTACCTTTTAGACACCTCACACGAGCCCTCGAACGACCGTTAAATGGCGTCGAGTTTATTGGGGCCCCCGTCAAGTACAAAGGGAAATTGGTAGATGCACTTGAGGTACGTCCCGGTGCGGTCGCCCCTCTCACAAGTGAGGGGGGTATTTCTGGTTTAGGGATCTGACACCGGTTACGACCTTGCCGTTGGCCCTTAACGTTAGGATGTACAATTTCAAGTCAAATGTTTTGTAGGATGTTAGATCGGCTAGGAGAACCTTTGTATTAGAGATCTGTTAAGGTTAGCCAACATCGTAATGTGGAAATGAAATTGTACATTATGTGAAACTGTTATTTTAATATTTTCTTTTGTTTCATATTTTAATAAATACGGCCGGGAAGGGTGACTCCCTTCCCGCCTTCCAAAAGTTCAAGAACTGTTTCCGGTTTCCCAATTCTTGGGGATTGTGTTGAGAGGGGGTGGCGGGTATCTCGGCCATATACAACGGTATGATACAAACGTTTTAATACAAATTTCGTAGCTTCATTTTTTCCAATTTCCAATTACTGCAACATCTTGAGTATAATGCGCCCTTTTTTACCCTGCTAAAATAAGTGGGTGCGCATTATACTCAAGCAAAAAAAATACGTAATTTTGTGCTGGGGCGGGGGGGGGGGTGAGGAGGAGTAGCAGGAGATCGCCAGCGTCTGTGTCACTGAGGGGAGCAGGAGGCGGAGGAGGAGAGAGCTGATGCGAAAAGGAGCGGGAGATGGCCAGCGTTTGTCGCTGAGGGGAGGGAGCTGAGAGGGACGGGTGGGAGCAGAAGCGGGAGCTTGCCTGGCTGCCTGAGGGAGGAGAGGGGAGCGAGAGACTGAACTTGATTATCAGAGGAGGAGGGAGAGCGGAAGCTTGCCTGCCAATGGACAGCAGGTAGGAGAAATAGTGCAGTAGGAGCCGCCTACGTGGGACCTACTAGATAAAACAAATTCAAGAAAGAGAAAGTAAGTAAGGGGGGGGGAATTTTTTTTATTTATTTTATTTTATTTAAGGCGATTTTATATAGCGCAAACTTTACCCGAAGGTGTCAGAGCACTTTACATAAGAACCAGGTGCAAAACATAAGGACTAAGGGGCAGATTTACAAGCCCCTTGCGCCTCTTTTACGCCACAGTTTCGTCACTTTTGTGACGCAGCAGTGGCGCAAAAGATGCGCCATGGTGCGGGGTATTTACAACGTGACGTGTCTGGTAGATGCGTCACATTATAAAGCCCTGCGCCATAAGGAGGCGTTCCGGCGCCGGGGGGAACGCCTCCTAAAAGTGGCTGAGTGAAACCTACAAGATTTCACTCAGTCACTTTTAGGCCAATGCTGCGTCAAAACCCTGCACCTGCTTGAAGCAAGCGTAAGGCTTAACGCAGCATTGGACAGATAGGGCACCCCCGAGCCTTGCTGGAGAGGCGTCGCGCTTGTGACGTAACTCCAGCAATGCGCCACCTTTTTGCCCCATGGAGCGCCGCATTGTAAATGCAGCGCACCATGGGTGGCGGAGCTGCGGCGCACAATAACTGGCGCATCCCTGGGAATGCACCAGTTATTGTAAATCTGCGCCAAAGGATTACATGGGTAACATAAAAGATACAAACAGAAAAAATTGCAAATGTACAAGATGAAAAGTCACACAAAGAAGAGACTAGTGATTAGAGTTATCTCTATATACATAGGGAAGGGATACAAATGGATATACTCTAAGAGTCCCATAGGAATGGTAGAGAGTACAAAGGTCTACTGCATATAGTAGTGATTAAAGTTATCTCTACATACATAGGGAAGGGATACGAATGGATATACTCTAAGAGTCACATAGGAATGGTAGAGAGTACAAAGGTCTACTGCATATACTAGTGATTAGAGTTATCTCTACATACATAGGGAAGGGATACAAATGGATATACTCTAAGAGTCACATAGGAATGGTAGAGTACAAAGGTCTACTGCATAGACTAGTGATTAGAGTTATCTCTATATACATAGGGAAGGGATACAAATGGATATACTCTAAGAGTCACATAGGAATGGTAGAGAGTACAAAGCTCTACTGCATATACTAGTGATTAGAGTTATCTCTATATACATAGGGAAGGGATACGAATGGATATACTCTAAGAGTCAGTTCAGTAAATCTTTATTTCGATGAAAAATCATCATAAAAAGTACATAATACAAAATGCATTATACAAAATACAAACATTCATTAAAAGTCTGAATCGAAGAGTTTAAAAACACATTATAAAAGGAGATTTTAAAACATTTCGAAATTAATTCGTCATTATTCAGCCTCGGGTTTTCCTAAGTCTTACTGACACTTTCACAAAACGTACAATTGAACACAAAGTACGCATATCAACAGCCATTTGCAAAAAGGTCAGGGCAATCTTGGCTTGGCGGATTTTAGCCTCCTTTAAAATATCAACCAGAAATCTGCGACGGGGCATTTGATAAAAAGGGCATAAAAGTACAAAATTAAGGGTGTCCTGCGGAGACCTATTGTCGCAGCCGCAGACACCCTTCTGCTCAACTGTCACTGTAAAACCTGAAGGATAAGCTAAAATATGATGTAACAAGTTAAGCCTAAAACGACACATTAAAAATCTATCCTGGTGAATATACATTAAAAATAAATGGGGCTCCATACCTGCTTCATTACTCACTTGGCGGTGTGCCACAATTGATTTCTTTAGTGAGTCGGAGCTAAATCTTTGCAATTCAAATTTATCTAATAGCTCTCTTTTAATTTGGTGTTTACATGTGGGGGTAATGGAGGTTGGATCTTTAAAGAGTGATGAGTGGTTGATGGATTCCAAAGTCTCTTTAATGTACCTCAACCACGGAATATGGAGATGATTGTCCTTAAGCAAGCAGTCACTGACTATTTGCCTACTTAATTCCGCAACAGGGTTCACCCATAACCTGAGCCATATTATAACAGGCCTCACCTTCACCAGGTCAGTGATAAATGGAATCCCCAGTTCTGTGTGTGTTATTCCTGCTGGGGTGCCCTGGGGTAACTTCAGAATCCTCCTTAAGAATTTATCTTCCTCCAATTGTAGGAGCCTAGCATCTTTAAAGCCCCAGACCTCTGCCCCATATAAAGCTTTTGCGGTGCTAACCGCTACATATAAATTCATCACCTGTTCAGGAGACCACCGTCCCAATCTACGTGCAAAGTTGTAAATCGCCCCGTTTGCAGATACCAGCTTTCTGCATCTTTCATCAATTAACAAATCAAACTTTGTGTCCCTGTCAAACAAGAGGCCCAAATAGGAGAAGGAGCTTACCGTTTCTAGTTTATGGGACCCTATTTTAAATGCAAAGTTCCTACAGGGCTTCTTTCCGGCTATCATGACGTAGGATTTGCTCAAGTTCACTGAAAGATCTAATTTGTCCATGAAATCCACAAACTCATCGACAAGATGTTGTAGGCTCAGGGCCGTCCTGGCAAGCAGGACGGCGTCGTCTGCATACAGTAAAACCGGTATGTGACGATTTCCTACTTTGGGGCAATCCACATTTAGGGCAACCAAACTTCTCTCCAGATTGTTAATGTAAAGGGAAAACAAAAATGGAGCAAGGATACATCCCTGCCTCACTCCGCCAGTACACGGGAAGGGATCGGTACTCCTCCCGTGTTATAGCGGACCTTGGCAGTGGTGTTCCAGTGAAGTTCCCTTAAGATGTTAATGAGTCCAGGCTCAATTCCCAGGCTACTCATCAACTCCCAAAGTTTGCTCCAATATACATTGTTGAAGGCTGCAGCCAGGTCCATAAAGCCCATAAAGAGCGTGCCCTTACGAACCCTTGTATATTTTGTTGTTAGTAGATAAAGATTTAGGCATTGGTCACTTGTTGATTTACCTGGCCTAAAGCCATATTGGGTGTCTGATATAATATTGTGCTCTTCTGTCCATGACGTCAGACGACTTAAAACTGCCCTGCCCAGCAATTTAGCTGAGACATCTATCAATGATATTGGTCTATAGCATTGGGGATTGTCCCTACTCCCTTTTTTGAAGATAGGGACAATCAGTGCAGTAGACCAAGAACGTGGCAGACCCGACCTGATAGCTGAGGTTAAACCCTAGTCATGATGGGGGCACAGAGGTCAATATTACTCAGATAAAGATCAGGTGGTGTACCGTCAGGCCCTGGTGCTTTATTGCGTGTTAGCCCTCTGATTGCTTGGGTAATTTCTTGGAGTGAAAATTCCACTTCGCCAGACCAACAACCATCCCAATCCCCTGCGAGCACAGCATCACGTTCGTGGTTGTAAAGACTCTTAAAATGTGCCACCCATTGTTCAGGAAGGATGTTATTGCTAATTGCCGGGGAATTTCTCCCTTGAAAACAGGGCCTATTGATAATTCTCCAAAATTCATTGAAGTCCCTGTGTTCCCCAGCTTCCCTCAGATCCGCCCACACTTCTGCTTGTAGCGTGATCTTCCTCTGCTTTACCTTGGTCTTATATAGATTTCTGCGTAATGCAACTTCCTGCTTGTCCCTGGGATAAGTTTTAAGGCATAACTTTAGGGCCCTAAGTGCCCTCGCACATTCAGAATCAAACCAGCGTGGCTGTGTTTCCATTTTTACAGGCCCAGTTACTTTCAAAAGTTCACCTACCATGTTAGGTAGCGACTCAAAAACAGAGACCAATACCCCACCTTCTACTGAGGGGTCAAGACAATCTTCAGTCTGACTTTTGCCTTTTATTACCATGGTTCTATAGAACTCCTCTGCAATTATTTTAGCCCATCTGAGCTGCCTCCCCTGGTACGTAGGGCACAATACAGTGCTGGGCGGTGGATTTCTTCGGGGTCGGGCGCTATGTACTAATTCCATAGTCAACAGATTGTGATCACTAAAGGGGTTCCAGTCTATTCTAACCTCCTTCACCCTATCCTTTGCAAAGGAGGATATCATCATATGGTCAATAATAGAATGGCATCCTCTACCCTTGAATGTTAGAGTAAGGAAGCCATCCCTCCCCGGAGTCACCATATCGATTGTGTGGGTCAAGGCATAATTATCCAATGTCTTCATCAAGGTATTTCCCTCCATGGTATGCTCAAAGTGTGGCCCACTCTCTATCGGGCATGACGACCAATCTACATTTACGGGGATCAATTTAGGACAAAGGTGGCAGTTTGGATCACCCATGATCAAGACTACTGGTTCACCACCCCTTCTCTGTAGTTTAGTCTCATGATTGAGCCTATTGTCTAGTTCCTGGGTTACTAATTGTTTTCCTTCCCCTAAAACTGAATTGTAGATATTAAATATCAGTAACCTTAGCCCCTGCCCCTGGAATTCGGCTGCCTGAATTAGGTGCGACGACCATGAGGGTTGTGACCACGAGCCTTCCAACTCTAGATTGACATACAAAGCTAGGCCACCCTTGGCTCTACCAGATCTTGCTTCAATTGCTGGAACAAAAAAGCATTTGTAACCCTCTATTTGATAGGGAGATGGGTCTACCGCCCATGTCTCCTGAAAGGCTATAATATGATAGCCATAAAGATTATTTTTCCAGTCGACATTATCAAATTTCCCTGCCAAACCAGCAATGTTCCAAGATAATACCCTCAGACCTTCTCTTTCTGCTTTCCCATCCTCTTTGCCCTGTATTAGTGTTATCGGGTCCACCACCCTACTCTGGGTCACTCCCTGATCCCATTTGCCTATGTGTGTTAGGGGTACATCCGTCCTCTTTGCTAGCTTGTTTTCCGGGCTCCTCTGTACCCTGGATTTATTTCCTACCAGCTTGGTCGTCCTTTCCTGGGATGGTTGGGGTAGTCAATCTTGTTATTCCTGGGATTGTAGTGGACTGAATCTATTTTCCCACTGTGTGAGATCCTGCCCTCTCTGCATTTCCCCTCTAGGCCAGCCACTTGCTCCTACATATCCTGGTCTATCATGGGCAGAGTACATAGGATTTGGGGCACGTCTCCTTGGGTAAAAATATCCTAGCGGTGAGGGACATATTGTGCTGGTATGATTTTTATTGTGACCACCCAATATATATTTCACCAATTCAGTGTCCCTAAAGTTTGCCACAATACAATCTCCTGGAACATCCTTCCTCCTACTGCCTACCCAATTTGTTCTTCTTACAAGCAAAATCTCCTCACTTTCTCCTCCTATGTATATTTAGCCACTTTATTATTTTGGTTTTGAGCTCAGCATGCGACTCTCTCTCCCCCACCCTAAGTGCCGGTACCCCCGTGAAAACAACAACATAGGGGCAGGCTTCAGGTGGTAAGTTAATGCGTGATTGTACATAGTCAGTGGGAATGTCTGGATACTTATGTCTAGTTTGGGCTTTTTCTGAGCAGCCATGATTTTTTTCAATTCCTGTTTTTGGAAGTGTGGGATTTATACTCTGTGGTGTCTTTTCCCGGACGTTTTCCCCCCCTTGGTTAGGGTTGCCCCTTTCTCCTTGTACTGTGACCGCGGGTATGTCATGTATTTGTGCTATACTGCAGTGCTCATGATTCACACAATTATTTCTGCCCGCTACATGTTCCCCATACCTAATCCCTACTGCGGGATGATTTGCCGTTTGCTTACTATCAGTTATACCCTTTCATTTACCCTGCTTTGCTAGTTCATTTATTGCTTTGTCTAGCTTACTTATTATAGGTTTTAGTTGGTTCACGATGAAGGTTTCCATGCGTTTTGGAAAATCTCCCATTACTTCCTCTAACCATCGCGGTGGGATTTGCTGCCCTGCTGGCGTTCCTTCAAACTCTTCAATCACTACCTCCCCCCTACTTTTTGTCCCCCCTGCTGCTCTACTTTGCTTCTTTTTGTTCACTTTGCCATTCCTGCTGGGCCCTTGTTTTGTATTCCTGCTAGCTACTTCATTTACCACCTGGGCGCAAGGGATAATATCAGCGGGGTTTTCTATAGAGTCATTCACAGACATTTCTGAGATATCTAGAGCAATAGGTTGTGTGGGTGTGTTTGGGGTAGACAAGCTTCTCTCAGTTCGTTCTATCTCCCTGTTCACTTTTTGCAGCATCAGATCAATTGCAGTGGGTTGTAACACCCCGTTTAATGCCGCACCTAAGGGATTCTCGGTACGAGAAGCATGGGTTTTGCTTGTAGCAGAGCGTGTTTTTGTTTTGTTAGACATAGCTGGTACTTAAAAATAAGAAGTTATGAACTAAACCTATAAATAACTGCTTTTAGTCTCCCGGCTAGTTTAGTTCTCAGATATTTGCTACAGAGTTCCGTTTTCCCCCTGCTGCGTGTATGCGTGTGTGCCTTCTACCTGTTTCACACTGTTCTATAATCAAAGTCACTGAGTGTGCAAAATTTTTAAGGTTTAAACAGTTCCCAATAAAGTCAATGTCCGTGTCGCTCTTATATTAGAGGAAGATCCTCTTGTACCTCTTTAGCGGACTCAAGGGGGGGTGGCCCAGCCCAGCCTCTTCTGGCCGCTGATGGTCGCAGATGGTCCCACCCTTGTCCCGGGCTTCTCCCGGCGCGTCCCGCGCGCGTCTCGCGGGGCGAGGATCCCGACAGACCTTTATGCGCCTCCTGGCACTGGGGCTTGATGTATGCAGCGTCCTCGCCGGTCCAGGGAGACTTGGGGGATGTAGTTCGGCCCCTCGGGTTGGTCGGCGGAGCAAAGCCCCGCCCAAGAGCAGAGCGGCGGAGCAAAGCAGCCGAGCAAAGTCCGGCCCAGCAGCACACCAACAGAGCAGAGCCCGGTCAGTTCACAGTTATCTCTATATACATAGGGAAGGGATACAAATGGATATACTCTAAGAGTCACATAGAAATGGTAGAGAGTACAAAGGTCTACTGCATATACTAGTGATTAGAGTTATCTCTATATACGTAGGGAAGGGATACAAATGGATATACTCTAAGAGTCACATAGGAATGGTAGAGAGTACACAAGTCTACTGCATATACCAGTGATTAGAGTTATCTCTATATACATAGGGAAGGGATGCGAATGGATTTACTCTAAGAGTCACATAGGAATGGTAGAGTACAAAGGTCTACTGCATAGACTAGTGATTAGAGTTATCTCTATATACATAGGGAAGGGATACGAATGGATATACTCTAAGAGTCACATAGGAATGGTAGAGAGTACAAAGGTCTACTGTATATACTAGTGATTAGAGTTATCTCTATATACATAGGGAAGGGATATGAATGGATATAGTCTAAGAGTCACATAGGAATGGTAGAGTACAAAGGTCTACTGCATAGACTAGTGATTAGAGTTATCTCTATATACATAGGGAAGGGATACGAATGGATATACTCTAAGAGTCACATAGGAATGGTAGCGAGTACAAAGTTCTACTGCATAGACTAGTGATTAGAGTTATCTCTATATACATAGGGAAGGGATACGAATGGATATACTCTAAGAGTCACATAGGAATGGTAGCGAGTACAAAGTTCTACTGTATATACTAGTGATTAGAGTTATCTCTATATACATAGGGAAGGGATATGAATGGATATAGTCTAAGAGTCACATAGGAATGGTAGAGAGTACACAAGTCTACTGCATATACCAGTGATTAGAGTTATCCCTATATACATAGGGAAGGGATACGAATGGATATACTCTAAGAGTCACATAGGAATAGTAGAGTACAAAGGTCTACTGCATAGACTAGTGATTAGAGTTATCTCTATATACATAGGGAAGGGGTACGAATGGATATACTCTAAGAGTCACATAGGAATGGTAGAGTACAAAGGTCTACTGCATAGACTAGTGATTAGAGTTATCTCTATATACATAGGGAAGGGATACGAATGGATATACTCTAAGAGTCACATAGGAATGGTAGAGAGTACAAAGGTCTACTGTATATACTAGTGATTAGAGTTATCTCTATATACATAGGGAAGGGATATGAATGGATATAGTCTAAGAGTCACATAGGAATGGTAGAGAGTGCAAAGGTCTACTGCATATATTAGTGATTAGAGTTATCTCTATATACATAGGGAAGGGATATGACTGGACATACTCTAAGAGTCACATAGGAATGGTAGAGAGTACAAAGGTCTACTGCATATACTAGTGATTAGAGTTATCTCTACATACATAGGGAAGGGATACGAATGGATATACTCTAAGAGTCACATAGGAATGGTAGAGAGTACAAAGGTCTACTGTATATACTAGTGATTAGAGTTATCTCTATATACATAGGGAAGGGATACGAATGGATATACTCTAAGAGTCACATAGGAATGGTAGAGTACAAAGGTCTACTGCATAGACTAGTGATTAGAGTTATCTCTATATACATAGGGAAGGGATACAAATGGATATACTCTAAGAGTCACATAGGAATGGTAGAGAGTACAAAAGTCTACTTCATATACTAGTGATTAGCGTTATCTCTATATACATAGGGAAGGGATACGAATGGATATACTCTAAGAGTCACATAGGAATGGTAGAGTACAAAGGTCTACTGCATAGACTAGTGATTAGAGTTATCTCTATATACATAGGGAAGGGATACAAATGGATATACTCTAAGAGTCACATAGGAATGGTAGAGAGTACAAAAGTCTACTTCATATACTAGTGATTAGCGTTATCTCTATATACATAGGGAAGGGATACGAATGGATATACTCTAAGAGTCACATAGGAATGGTAGAGAGTGCAAAGGTCTACTGCATATATTAGTGATTAGAGTTATCTCTATATACATAGGGAAGGGATATGACTGGACATACTCTAAGAGTCACATAGGAATGGTAGAGAGTACAAAGGTCTACTGCATATACTAGTGATTAGAGTTATCTCTACATACATAGGGAAGGGATACGAATGGATATACTCTAAGAGTCACATAGGAATGGTAGAGAGTACAAAGGTCTACTGTATATACTAGTGATTAGAGTTATCTCTATATACATAGGGAAGGGATACGAATGGATATACTCTAAGAGTCACATAGGAATGGTAGAGTACAAAGGTCTACTGCATAGACTAGTGATTAGAGTTATCTCTATATACATAGGGAAGGGATACAAATGGATATACTCTAAGAGTCACATAGGAATGGTAGAGAGTACAAAAGTCTACTTCATATACTAGTGATTAGCGTTATCTCTATATACATAGGGAAGGGATACGAATGGATATACTCTAAGAGTCACATAGGAATGGTAGAGAGTGCAAAGGTCTACTGCATATATTAGTGATTAGAGTTATCTCTATATACATAGGGAAGGGATATGACTGGACATACTCTAAGAGTCACATAGGAATGGTAGAGAGTACAAAAGTCTACTTCATATACTAGTGATTAGAGTTATCTCTATATACATAGGGAAGGGATACGAATGGATATACTCTAAGAGTCACATAGGAATGGTAGAGAGCACACAAGTCTACGGCATATACCAGTGATTAGAGTTATCTCTATATACATAGGGAAGGGATACTTATGGATACACTCTAAGAGTCACATAGGAATGGTAGAGAGTACAAAGGTCTACTGCATATACTAGTGATTAGCGTTATCTCTATATACATAGGGAAGGGATACAAATGGATATACTCTAAGAGTCACATAGGAATGGTAGAGAGTAATAAGAGGAGAGAAGAGAAGAAAGAGTGGGAGCGATGAATACATTATACATAATTATTAATAAAGAACTACAACGTTCGCCAACAACCGATTACTCTAGTTGTGTTGTATTTATGCAGTGACCTTACGCCCAGGTGCACCATTTCCCCACACTAATACTAGCAGCGAATATTTCAGCAGACGATAATAATACCTGCCACACCATTAGTCTTGTACTGACTTGCTTGGTGTGCCTAACAGGAAATATTTCGCTTTCGGAGAACAAGAAAAATAGGTTTATTTATGTTACGCTTATTAATTTGGGCAGTTATTCTGTGTGTGGTAAGTTAATTTTCAATAAAAAATATTGATTTTTATTAAAATGTTTTATTATTTTTTGTTAACAATAACTCATTTATTTCACCCCTTTGTATTCAGTATGTCTTTATCAAAACCAAGTGGTAGTAAAACTAAACAAAGAATTGCTGATAAACATCGACATTTCCAAGAAAAGTGGGAATTGGAATATTTTTGCAGTGAAGTAAAAGATAAAATAATCTGCTTGACATGTAATAATTCTATTAGTGTACCAAAGTTATATAACATTAAACGTCACTATGAACAACATTAATCAAAATATGATAATTACGAAGGATTAATGAGGCAAGAGAAGTTGAAAGAGCTCAAGTTGGGACTGAAAAAACAACAGTTAATGTTTACTAAAGAATCACAAGAAAGTGAAGCAGCGGTGCATGCAAGCTATGTCTTGTCAGAGTTGATAGCTAAACACTCCAAACCTTTTACTGTAGGTGATTTCATCAAGGAATGTCTGATTGAAGCTTGAGAAATTGTTTGTCCAGGAAGCGTGAAGGCTTTTCAAGTAATCTCTTTGTCTCGAAATACAGTTTTGGACAGAGTCACTGATTTGGCCAGCAATTTAGGTGATCGGTTCAAAGCAAAATCATCTAGTTTCAAAGCTTTTTCCATTGCTTGTGATGAGAGTACAGACATTGGGAGCGTAGCTCAGTTAGCTTTGTTTCTCCATGCTTGCGACATGGATTTCAACTATTGGAACTAGTACCGATACGAGGAACTACTACAGGACAAGATATATTTGGGGCCTCCTTACAATGTCAGTCATAAAGGCTCCGAATGGCATTCGTATTTTCCTAACCTGAGTCGAAGGCCATGTTTCCGACTGACTCGGAAACATTTCCGACTGCCCGATCAAGATGGAAGGTAACCATTTGGTCTGCCCAACTTTGTTCCGACCAGCACTCGAAGACTCCGAATCACTCAGACCTGAATCATACAGCTCTATGGACTGCGTTTACCACCGACGTATTACGATGTCAGATTCGGACACCCTTTCCGAATTGGATTGTCCGACACAAAAAGGCTGTCCGACACTGACTTTTGGGGCCCGTAGTAGGCCCCACCTCACCGGAGCCCTCTGGTTGGGGCCCGTGGGGAACCCATGGGACCCCTCTTTTCAACTAGGCACAGTGTGGCAGGCAGCATTGGGTGCCCGCCACAGGGTGCAACATTTTCCGAACCACTCCTTTCTTCAATGGGAGCCTGTGTTGTCGGTCAGAACACAGGCTCCCATTTAGGTCATTGGTAGTCTGACCGAACGATGTTGGGAACCATTATAATCGGTCAGTCAGAATCAGTTCCGACAAGGAGTTGGCTGGACTGCTTTGCAACCAACATCGTAATGAGGCCCTGAATTGTGTTTATGAACTTCTGCAAAAATACAATCTACCTCATTCCTACAACTCGAGACTGGGCAATGCCAGGGATAACATTGGCAAAGCGTAATATAGCACAGCATTCGGGATCGAGACAGGCTCCTAGCCATCACCAATGGTGTTGCGATATGGATAATGCAATGATAACAGAAAAATCTGTCTTTATATGCAGGGGATGCCGTAAAAAATGGACATGGGTATGGGGCAAATGAAATGCTTTCCGAGGCTATATTTGTGAGCCCCCACTAGAGGAACCATTGTCAGATGTCAGCAACTGAAAGACCAAAGAATGGCCAATATGTGATACGTGTGACCCGTATAGAAATATGGACAAAGAAGCTAGAAGCGCATGGGGGCGATTGTGTATTGATGAACAACTTATGTATAATCATATGTTTCAACATATGCTTCCTGGAACAATGATGCAATGTACCGTTTATTGCTCAACAAAATGCTAATAAAAAGTGTTTTTAAAAAACAAATACAATCTACCTCTGTCAAAATTAACTTATGTAGCTACAGATGGAGCTCCTTCAATGATCGGAATAACCAACGGCCTAAGACACAAGCTTGTTTTCTGATCCAGTATGGTTGCAAGATGTATTCTTCATGGTTCATATAACAAAACACTTATACAATTTAAATTTAAAACTGCAAGGAATAGATCAGATCATTACGAACATGTGTGACCAAGTTAAAGCATTCAAATGTAAGCTAGTTCTTTGGGAAAAGCAGATGAAAAATTAAGATTTAACACACTTTCAGACATGCAACATGAACAAATCAAGTTTAGGTGAAACTGCATCATATCAAAAATATGCAGAAAAAAAAGTTAAGCCTTAGAACTGAATTTGAAACAAGGTTTGCAGATTTTAAATCTTTGGAAGACAAGTTTTCTTCGATTTTCTCAATAAATGTCGAATCAGTACCTAATCATGTGCAAATGGAGGTAATTGAGATCCAGTGTGATTCAGATTTGAAGGTAGAATTCAGTGAAGTTAGCATGCCTGAATTTTACGAATATTTGCCATCCAGGTTTGTTAATACACAAATTTGAATATGAAATTATTTCCATGTTTGGAAGTACTTATCAGTGCGAGCCGTTATTTACACTTATGAAAGTAAATAAGTCTCCTGTCAGATCCAGAATTACTAACATTCACCTTAGGTCAGTTTTGAAAGTAATCACTGCGATCAAGATTTCCCCTGAAGTAAGGAAGATAGTAGCAGAGAAGAGATGCCAAGTGTCAGGAAGAAAACATAAATGTTATTGTTGTTCTTGCTCTTTTTTTTATACTGTACTTTTCTAAATAAATCTAAATTTCTATGAAAATTGAAGTTTTTGTTTTTTGAGGCCCACCCAAACCTAAACCTTGTTTATTTGGCCTGTGTTAGCCTTTCTTTGAGTTTTTCTTTCGAAGAGGACCTTTTATTTACAATTCCATAGCTGCCAGGTTTGCACTCTACAGATTATGATACCTGTTAGTTTTCAGTGTGACTATGCGTGACATTTGCCTACTTCATGTGTGACATCACAAGCTGTTGTGCATGAAATTCTCTGTAGGTTTTGGCTTTGATTTCCGACACTAGGGGCTTCATTATTTAGGCCTGGGCGTAGATTGCGTAGCAGCACTACACGTAGCTTCACATACGTAGTCTGCGTAGCGTATCTGATGGCACTCTGCACTTGCCTGCACTGTCTAAAAATTGCCAGCAGTGAGAGAGGTGATGATTTTGGGATCCTCCCTAACCTAGGGGGAGTACCAAACAGATGCCTTGAAAACAAAAAAGCACATCTTATTGAACGATTTGGTGGTGGTCCCATTCTCTTAGGACCAACCCAAGCACAGTTATTGGCAAACAACATTCCCAACCAAAGGCTCTGCAAAGCATTATGGGATGAGATTAGCAGTGGGCAGTGAATATTATATAGTATCCAATATCAAAATAATTCTACAAAGAGCTGCAGTTCAACTGGTGGTTACTAGATGTCCCTCACAAGTCAAATGCAAATGCTTGATGAAAGGGTTTCAATGGTTTTGCATTTGATTCGTGATTGACATCTAGTAACGACAAGTGGAACTGCAGCTTGATGTAAGAATAATTTCAATGCTTTGCATTTGACTCGTGAGGGACATCTAGTAACCACCAGTTGAACTGCAGCTCTTTGTACATAAACTGTAACGCCCAAGAAGGCCACCTTCTCCTGACTTGTCGTACTTGTAAAGTTCAGGCCTACGTCGTTGTTGTTTAATGCATATAAGTACACCATACATTTCTCAATTGTACCGTTCCAGATTAAGAATACATTGTCAATATATCTTAGTCAAAGGACTATTTTGTCTAGATATTGTTTGTTCTCTGGTCCCCATGCATTTTCTTTCTACCACCAACAGATGGTGAGGTTTGCATAGCTTGGAGAGAAAGAAATCCTTACAGCTGTTCCACAGGAATATATTGTTATTCAAACTTATCTCGATCTTAGTGCATAGCAATTTGGAGTGCTGCAGTTCTCCAATATTGCGCTGTTTCAAAAAAATATTCACATGTCTTGAGCCCAATATCATACCTTATCGAACTCAAGGCTTGTGAATAACAACTGGAAGAACAAGCAGGAACATAAGTGAGGCAGTGAGAGAGTGATAGTGCATGGTGGAGAGATCTGAGCTAGAATGAGGGTAGAGATCGGAGTGGCTTAGTCTGAAGGGTGGAGATTTAGTGATTGGTGAGATAGAGGGAGATGAGGCATAACAAGACAGAGAGAGAGAGAGAGAGAGATGCGAAGCAGTGAAAGGTAAAGTAAAAGAGGACAGCGGTAGAGCAAGAGCTACGGTAAACAGAAGTGTGTGAGGTGAAGCTCACACTAATTGGAGGTAGACGGAGAAGTAGAGAGCATTATAGAGAGATGCCACCTGGTAGGGAAAGATAGATGGTGGAGAGATAGCTAGGTAGGTAAGGTGTTGAGGAAGAGGAAGGCATGGGTATGGGAAGACTAAGGTCAGATTCAGAGGTAGACAGAGAAAGAGAACTTTTTGGGACCAAGATTTTCTAGACAATCCTGATGGGGTAGTATTAGGTTAAAAGCGGGGACTTTCGGGAGTCATTGTGTTTTCAACTGTGAGGTTTGCAAACAATCTTCAGAAGTTTAGGTCAATGGGATAAAAAGGTGAGAGAAAATGCATGCAATACACTGAAATTGCTCTGTTGAGTGGCTCCTCTCTTTCAGTGGCTCTGGCTATGGGTGGAAGATTGGACAATTGAGTAGAATGAAGCATCAGATGAGCATACGGTTCATAAAAAGACAAAAACAAGTATGGATTTAAAATCTAAAATGTCACTGTAGCAAGGGATTGATTTTTAAGCTGCAAGGCACCAGGAATCCTGTTGTCCACGTCGCTGGTGCACTGGAGAGCACAATTCACGATTTTCTTTGAGATTAGTTGAGGTGGTCTTTCAGTTTGTGCATGTGGCAGAGAGGGCTCCCCAGATGGTACCAATCTTTAGGGGCCCAATTCAGTAAATACTGGTCACACCCAACCTATGTCAGTGGTAATGGCACCCATTTAACCTGGGGCACACTCCACTGCAGCAGCCAACAGAACCATGGCCACTACCGAGGAGGTGACGATGCAGACCCTCCTGGCTCTCCTGGGCTTTAGCAGACATATAGGGGCACTCTAAGTGTGCAGCCCTACTCAGCGGGGTTGTAGACTCACCACTATCCAGGAATGTGTATCTGCAGTTCCATGACCCAGGTCTACATTGCCTGTGGTCTTATATATTGTAACTGGGCTGAGGTGCTTCGGGCTATATGTATGATCAACCTGATTTGCGATTCCCAAAGAACGATTTTTAAGAAATCGCTATTTGAGAATCGCAAATAGGTATGTATGTACAAAATCGCATTTTTTAAGTGATTTCTTAAAATTCCTTAATTGCGATTTGCAAATTGCGAATCGCAATTAAGGTATACTTTCCCATTCATTTCTATGGGCCAGGAGGCCCATAGGAATGAATGGGAAGTTATTCTCAATTTGCGATTCGCAATTTGCTAATCGCAAATTGAGAATAATTTTAAGGGTGCAAGGGTGTCCAAAGGACACCCTGTTGCACCCCTGAAATATGCATGGGTGCATTTTTTCAAGGAATTCGCAACTTACCATCAACTACAAGTTGGTGGTAATTTGCGATTCCTTAAGGACATTTTGCAATTTTTTTTTGCTTCATACATTGCATTTAAGGAATCGCAAAATTTGCGATTCCTTAAATGCAATTGCAAAATAAGGAATCGCAAGTTTTGCGATTCCTTGTTTTGCACCACACTTTGCTTCATACATACCATTTAGCAAATTCGCATTCGCAAAGGCCGAAATTCTGCGAATTTCGACCTTTGCGAATGCGAATTTGCTTGATACATATGGCCCTTAGTTTCTAAAATGATAAGCGCTGGGGCCCAAAGTCAGTTCAGAAGCCCACGGCTGGACCTAATGAATTCATCGGGTCCGGAATTATCGGGTTCAGAATGCCACGGGTGTACAGTCTTCATTCCATCTCATGCCTCTTTCATTCACTACCAGACACTGTCTGCTTCTTTAACTCACTCTTGCAGGTTCTTTTTTTCTTCCCTGTTTTCTCCCTTTGTCAGTTTTTCCGACTTTCTGTTCTTTGTTTCAACCTTTTGTCTTTTTATCTCTGTTGCTCAACATCAAAGTTTCTTGAGGAAAAAAATAAGTGCCCAAAATGTAAATCTCTAGTACCCTAAAGCAGGCCATGAGTGGGATTGCAATGCCCCCTGCTCCACCCAAGGTGGTGCAAGAGTGAGACAAGTTTTAAATGAGATTATTGAAGCCATGCAAGGCCACATAGTGTGGCCCCGAATGTGGCTCCATAAATCTGGTGTAAAGCAACGCAGTGCAAATCGCTGCGTTGTCTTACTCTGTTCAAGATAGGCATTCCATGGCATTGTGTGGGGGTCCCCACGCAACTCTTATGGTGTTTTACACATTCCCAGATATACCAGAATTGGTAAACCTGGAAATGCGCTCTAAAATAGGCCTCCCCAGGGAGATGCTGCAAAGAGAAATATCTTTGTTTCTCCCGTTCCTTCCGATTTCCATGTGCGCTGCATTCTTCAGCAAACATAGAAAGAGAAAAATGCCTCTCAGGATTGTTTGTGTGTGGGGAGGTGTCCAAACAATCCTGCCTGCAACACAGGCACTCTTGCATGGTGCAAGGGGGCCGGCGTAGGTGCTGGGCTGCCATAAGGACACCGGCACAGGGGAAAAGGCAGGAATGTGCCGTATTGCCTGAAATACAACACATTCCTGTCCTTTCCCTATCACGCAGCGCTGTAAGGAGATTAATAAATATGAACCCCTAGTGCTTTACTAACCACTGTATTTTTATTTCAATTTTTATTCATTCATACTCAAATACGTAAAATCATTACATGTCTAAAACTGTGCTTTGCAAGTACACATGAAATAAAACAGTGGATGCTAAAACCAAGGTAGTATTGCAAGGAATTTTAAAAAGTATATGATGCTAGATTCACATCAATGACTTGGGAGTGTTGGCTGATGTGTCAGAGGCCTTGGCTTGAGGGGTTTGTGGTGTTGAACGGATAGGGAGCAGCTGAAGAGGGGTTTGAAACTGACAGTACGTCACCCCCCCCCCTTTTACATACTGTAGTTATTAATGGGAAACCCTGGTCCTGAGGAATGCCTCAGATCTCTGCATGAAAACGGAGCCTGCTGCAGGATGCTGCGGTGACGTTTTACCATCTGACGGATCTCATTTTTTTAAAGTCCTGTGTGACCCCACATGCAAGGGACGGCTGCCAGGCCGCGGCAGCTGAGGAGGTAGTGCTGCGGGGCTTGGACACAGCCCCCGGCGAGGGGATTTATTTTCAAACAAGTAATGCAGACTGTGGAAGGAGCTGCACTCCAGGCAGCGCTGAGAAAATACTCACTAACCACAGGGTGCTGTGTGGTTCATGGAGGATTAGAAGGGAAAAGACAAATGTCTTCCGAGATTAAAAAATGTGTGCCTGCACACAAGTACTCACGCACTCACATTTTCACGCACGCATACACATAGCCAGCATACATGCACATGTATGCACCTACGCAATTCTATTTCTTTATTTTGATTTTTGTTGTTTCAATCGGGCTCTGTTTGTGCCCTGGCAGAGGGGGTAACATTTTTTCAGGACTGCAGTGTCAGCAGGCACATTGATGTGCGCTGCTCACACTGCTCACTTCTCACTAGTGGAGAAGTGACAGCATGACGTCATGCCAGGTGAGCGTTGTAGGGGAAAAGAAATCCTTTAAAGAGAGTTATTTTCTCTCTGGATTTCCCTTCTCTTTTTGAAACTCAGGAGCAGCAACATTGTCGTGGTGTCAAGGCAATAGTCCTGTCTTGTTGTAGGTATGATGCTACTTGTTGTATCATATATCTGAATGCAATGACAGAAACAGCAGAATGAAAGTCGGGTTTAACACTATGCTAAGCGTTGATTTTTAGCTTATGTGTTTTTAAGCCATGCCCTTAATTACATTGGCCACACCCCTTTCAGAGACACCCCCAGTGTTTTCATCCCACTTAAAGCTCTGTTTAGACCTGAAATCTAAGTTTAGACCTGAAGTTTAAGGTCCCAATTCTCAAAGGTAAACTCAGACCTGAAGTCTACGTTTATCTTTGTGAATTGTGCTGTAAGTTGGGATGGAGAGAAGCAAAAAAGAGACATGGGTGAGAGAATGAATGAGAGAGAGAGGACAACCCAGAGAGATAAAGAGAGTGAGATAGGAAGGGACACAGTCTGAGAGGATTCCATATTAGGACAATCTGGCCAATTTCCAAACGGAAGCCATCTCTGTAGCTCCGTTGGGACTGGGACTGGGACAGTGTGTGACCGATGCCGGCCCTGCAGTATAAAGATCCCAAAGGATATGTGGAAGTTTGTGGAAGTTTGAGCGGCGTAGCTATGTCAGCCTTGTTGCCAAATCTTCTCCAGGCTTGTTGGACTTTCAGTGTCTTGGAGTCTGGGGTGTTTGAAAAGTGTAAAGAACTCTGTAATCCATCAGATTTTGGATAACTTGAATGAAAGAAGAAAGCTATAAAAACATAAGCCCCGCCCAAACATTCCACTCCATCAGACCTCATTACATACATACGGGAATCATGGTTTACAACACAGTGATTACACCACGATACCATTACATCGTGGTTTTTACAACACAAGTCGTTACTACGATTTGCGCTGGATGGTGCTCTAGGAAAAGTAATAGTATATTTTACTATCCAACACCTTCCCTACTGTACATAGACTGGTGTTGGAATGGTAAATTATACTACTCCTAAGTCCAGCGTCCTCCAAGGCAAGTTGTTGTAACAGCTTGCGTTGTAAAAACCACGATGAAATGTACTGCGCTGTAAACGTATGTGTTGTAACGTCATAAATTCCATACATCCACCCCACCCGCTTGCACACACCAGAGTGTTAAGCTTACTTGAACCCTGGCTGCAGTTTGGCTGTCTGTGCTTTTCCACAGGATGGTGTCTTACTGTGGGGGCATCATTCATCGACTCGGCCTCCATAGACTCTGAGCTTATGAGTGACCCAGGACTTCTGTGTCAGGGTTCTCCGTTAGCAGCAGAGCACTGCAATGTTAGTGCTTACATCCTTCTTCGGGCAAATAGGGATACCTTTATGGCAATACCACGTGGTACTGAAAATCTGTTTTAGAAAGCAGTTGCCCACAAGGAGATGGACTACCAGATGGCCTCGGATGCATTTCAGCAAGCAAAATGCTGGGTAGAGACTAAAAAAAGAATAATTTGGGGAGAAGATAATTCAGTATTATTCACCCTTGTGTAACCCCAGACCATGACCATGTTCTTCTTGAAAACCCAGGCAGCACTTGTGTAGGGTCAGATACTGCCAAGTCATCTGGAGAAAGATGGTGCCTGACCTGATACCATTGACCGTGCAAAGCACTATGGGTAGTGAGGATGCACTGCTTTTAATACAGCCTCCTTAAACTACTACAGTATTAAAGAAAGTGGCAGCTCGGCCTACCAGACTCAAGGTGTTGCGGAGGTAGCGGTCTAGCCACCGCCGCAACGGCGGTCCGACCGCCCCATTATAAGTTCAGCGGTCGGACCGACATTGTTGCGCAGATGCTGCCAGGGAATTGGCGGTGTAAGATGCAATAGAGCCACCCAATATTCCCAAAGGGACTGGGTATTATCAATAACAATTAAACAGGTGTCCCTGAAGGAATTATTTCAATTCTATTCAATAAATTAATAATATTGCCACAAGAGTGGTCAATCATTTAAACTTGAGCAAGGAAAGAAACAGATTTAAACTGTTCTTTATTACGCAAAATTATTTCTTTTTTTGGATCTTTTTCTTTTTTGATACACAAATCTAAAATATGGCAACAGAAATACTACTATACAAGCAACAAAAAAATATTTTCACAGTAGTATCAGGCAACTTTTGCTATATACATGAAAAGATGAATATCATGTCAAAAAAACAATACTTTACAATGATCTAATTATTTGATACTCAAACTAATGTGACAGTAGTCAGCAAAACGTTGCCAGGCGTCGACGTTTCGGTCCTTAATTGGTTAAAACAATCCATAGGACCATCTTCAGGACCATACGCTGCACATATTAATCTAAAAACCAAATATACATATCAATATCGAAACCTTGCCCTTATAGCGTCAACCACCCAGTACAAGACAAAATTAAATTAAAAGTGACTGAACCTGTGACACATGACTTAGGTGTGTGACATCCAATAACCACCAACACCAAAGAAAAGAAAACCATTATCCATGTGCCAACACCAAAAGCAAACTAATTACAAGACATTGCACACTTAAAATCTGGAAGGTATAAAACGAAACAGGGGTAGCTTACCCAAGACCTCCAGCCGGAAGTCACAAGGTTATGCACTGCAAAAACCTACTGTCTGAACAAAGAAATCACCATAAGTATTATAGGCTAATCTCACTTTCAAGAATCACCACAAGTCACATGACAATACACCTACCCAAAAATCGAGGTTATCTTCCAAAATTCGAATACAAACTCCAATGATTCATGTATTATGTGGAAATCAGTGTAGACCAAGAGCGAGATGTAGGCATTAGTCCAAAACACTCGCAACACCTATAAATGAAAAGCACACAAGAATCAGAGCTTAGACCCGAATCACGTAGATGTATGCAAAGAGACACGCACGCTTAGGAATCTACTCCATGGCACTGGCAGCAGACTTACTTAGTGGCGTTGGTTAAGGATCCGTCGTCAATCACTCCGTATCGGCATCAAAACTAGAACACCGGCTACTTCCGCATTTATGCGTGCGGCGCGGGATGACGTCACACGCGAGGGGCAAAACAACCTTTCAATGCACGCGTCTATAGCGCAATGCCGTCCCTTGTCGCAGAGGCCATATTGGTGAGGTCTGAAGCCAAAAGAGTAAGTACTGCACGAGTGAGAGCATATCCAGACAACGTATCAAAAAAGGATCGATGCTGTGCATATCGTTTTGGACATGGATTAATCAGACATCAACTCTAATATAGAGGTCACTCAATGAAATAAAAATAATAAACAGTAATACAAAAAAACAAAAAACGGCATTCTACTAATGCTATCAGCATGGAAAACACCGCATAATGATGCACCATACAAGTTCTATGGATGGGATGGCAGTGTAGAGGCAGCAATATGCTTGTGGCATATTACGAGCATCCTCCTCCTCCATGAAAACTGTGGCGGAGAGGAAACAAAGGGTTGCCCATGTGCAAGGCGGTGCATGAAGGGGTGGGGCAAAGTGTGCCCCCATGTGTGCATGCACCCCAGTTCCTGCGAATACATGATCCCATTCCGCATTCCAAAATCCCGCATACCATGACTCTGCATTATTTACAACGCAGAGCCTTTACTCCGCAGTACAATCACTCCGCAAAATTTAACCCCGCATATAACTTTACAACGCATGCCTTTACAACGCAAACTGTGAAACAAAGAAGGTTTTGGATCCTACGTCTACCCAGCCCGGATCTCAACAACAAAGTAAACAGAACATGATGGCTGGCTAGGGAAAGTTCAAATCATTAGTAACAGCCACACAGTCAATATGTACTACGTAGCCAGAGTCTTATGTACCAAAATCAATTTATTTTCTTTTTATCTGGTTTTTCAAAATTTCGCAAACACAAGGGCAAACCAAAGACTGTCACGACAGTGAATTCATGAGTACAATATCTACACATATACAAAAATACAAATATACAGTATTTACAAAGTGAATGGTGAGTGCTCCATTCACTTTGTAAATACTGTATATTTGTATTTTTGTATATGTGTAGATATTGTACTCATGAATTCACTGTCGTGACAGTCTTTGGTTTGCCCTTGTGTTTGCGAAATTTTGAAAAACCAGATAAAAAGAAAATAAATTGATTTTGGTACATAAGACTGTGGCTACGTAGTACATATTGACTGCGTGGCTGTTACTAATGATTTGAACTTTCCCTAGCCAGCCATCATGTTCTGTTTACTTTACAACGCAAAGGCATGTGTGGTGAAGTTATATGTGGGGAAAAGTTAGAAAATGTACTTACACTATATATATATAAACCCGGATGGACGTTTTCAGATTTATCCGCAAATTGAAATTGCAGAAGTATCATAAAACAAAGGCTAATAAAGAGAAAAGCAATACTCCTCAATATGCAACTAGTCCACGGTTACTATCCGCAGGGGATGTGGATTTGTTCTTTGATCTACAACAACTACAGGAAGATCAAAATGAACCCATTGGTGCATTGGGATTGGAAGGTATGGATTTTGGCAGCACCATAAAAACGCCATTTAAACCCAAATCTATTTTTTTGCCCATAATGATGCATGACAACTTGGATCGTTTTCATGAATTTGTTGCCTCTGACTTAAAAGACCTATATAGAGTCACTAATCATGGTGGCACCAAAATGAACTGTAAACAACGGTGCTACATTGAACTGATGAAGAAATTACAGGCCAATGAGGAACTTGTCATCAAACAATCAGACAAGGGGGGCAATATTGTCCTGTGGCCGCGACTCATGTATATGGAGGAGGCCTACAGTCAACTAAATGATGTATCTTGCTATAAACGTAGTAATTTACAAATGATGAAGTCATCTTGGTTGGATTATTATGGGAATTTGCTAGCTTGGAAAAGCAGTGGGTTAATTAGCAATGATGAATACCTATTCTTGTACAATGATTATCCCACTGTACCTTCTATATATTTTCTTCCTAAGGTGCATAAGAACATCCACAAACCCCCTGGTCGCCCCATAATTTCAGCTATTTGGAGCTTAACTGAAAATACTTCCAAATACGTAGATTATTTTCTACAGGAATGGGTGCTCACATTACCATCTTATGTCAGGGACACCTCGGACTTCCTAAGAAAAATTCATGATAATAACTGGTCTGATGACTTGATTTTAATTACCATGGACGTTACGTCCCTCTACACCTCTATTGGTCATCGGGATGGGATCAAGGCGGTTGAACATTATCTTAATCGCAGACCTGCATGTTTTACGCTTCATAACAAAATGTTGATTGATATGATCAAAATGTGTTTGGAATACAACTACTTCACATTTGACAACACTGTCTTTCAGCAGATAAGGGGGGTTGCCATGGGGGCCTGCTTCTCCCCTAGCTATGCCTGTCTACATATGGGCTGGTGGGAGGAGCAGGTCCTGAAAATAGAGCATGAGGCAACCTTGAAGGCACATGTCCCTCTCTGGCTGAGGTATATTGATGACCTCTTTCTTCTGTGGAGGGGGTCAGAGGACCTAGCCAGAGACTTTATCAACAGGTTAAACATCAACCAACTGAATTTAGAGTTCACCG